>NW_026018715.1:8135276-8183977 GCF_020466585.1 Dendroctonus ponderosae
AAAAACACATTCAAACAGCAAAACATCCCAAGTGCCCCTCAAGCGTTTTTGACTCCAAACGCCTGACGAGATTCCTTTATATTCAGTTTTTTGGTATCCAAAAGCAGGCGTTTGGGTGTGATTTTTACCTGGGCGATTTTACTACCAAAAAGAAGCCCATATGGAGCACACTAGTTAACACTTCGGTTGGTTTTGTAAAATATTGCACGGGCGGTTTTGCTTCTAATCACTTCATATGGAAGAAGCGCGTTCCAAGTAGGGCTCGGAATCAAACTCGAATAATTCGAGTGTTTGAATATTCGAATATTCAAAAAGCGAATAATTATGTGTAGTCATAACTCGAATATTCGAATATTCGAATACTCGAATAATCGAATACTCGAATACACCAACATTATGAAACTCACAAGGTGCAAATATCTTTATGTGCACTTTGTATACTTTTATAAAATAAATGATTCCTATTGTACAAGCATTTAAACAAATACCCATATATTTACAAGCAAATGAAAATAATCATATTTACTCTCCTGCAAATGAATATAAAATTACGTCTCTGTGTTCTGGTGTCATCAACTTTTGCGCTGTGTTACAATTAATGTGCCGACAAAGGCACTTTTTTATCCGTTGCGGCTAGTTGCCAAAAATGATATGAGAAAACGATTTTTCTTCTTGGAAAACGGTGAACGGAAAACGATCACTCGAATAGCTAACGAATAGTCGAATATTCGAATACTCGAGGATTCAAATACTCGAATATTCGAATACTCGATTATTCGTTAGATATTCGAGTATTCGAATAATTTTACTATTCGAATAAACCRCTAAACGAATATTCRAAYTTAAGATTTAAAAAAATTCCGAGCCCTAGTTCCAAGCAACCCAATCAAAAAATTCAAACCAAAAARGACCTTTATACAGATCTCCCCAGATTGATTAGAAATCCTACCTGATTCACTAGTTTTTCCTTTCACACTGATTCCAAGTCCAGCTTTTTCAGAGTCGTGCACGGGAATGTTCAAAGTTAACATCTCGCGATGTTTCCAGGGGAAAACCATGGCACTGTCGCTTTTCTCCAGAGGCTAAAAATATCAGAAACAATTACAAGATCCGCATTTACAACCTGAGGTGTTTTTTAGTATTCTAAGAAGTTCTAGTAATGAAACGAAGTTAGGGAGGAGAGTCAAATGCATACCAAGACGTCACAAAGGAGAAGGAAAACAGGGACAGACACTACTTGAAATACAAACGAAAATTACATTGCTCAGGGTGGCAGCCTCTTGAAATTGCGAGACAATTTTAGCCACAGATCCGATCGGTTTTTCGAGCGGCGACCTGCTATGGAGCAGATGGCTCTGAGGTAAAGGAGGTATATTAGGTGGAATATCCCGATTACTCTCGCTACTGAACAGTTCTGCGGTTATCGGGTCTTCTCTTTCATCGGTTTCTTCGATGCCCTGTGTGCGAGAGAACATTTATTTTTACAAGTACAACGGCAATATGTAAAGCGACTAGAAGAAATTAAATTGTGTGTGATTTTTTGGTTGGTGTGTCGGATTTTTCCACAATCCACTTACAAGAACTCGAGGCAATCCATTGCTAGTTGTTCCGGTTACGGGCACGTCCTCCTGTCTGGATACTATAATTTTCACTTTGCTGCCTGGCACTACCTTTCTCAGGATTGCCACAGCTTCCGACTGGCTTTTCCCAGTCATTTCTTCTTCATTGACTTGAAGCAATCGGTCCCCGATTTTCAGTCTGCCGTCTTCAACTGCTGCACCCTAAATAAACACGTTTTTTTTTAACTGAAAATCCATCAAATATTCATCAGATCTGCAAGCCTTCTGAGTCGAGTTCTGCACAAAACGGCTACGGAAAATGGAAAACCTACGGGGTTTTGAAACGCTTTAGAATCGCCCTCTACACTTACCTCAGGAATGATATTTTTTATGTAAATAGGACAGTTTCCGCCAGCAGGATTGTCCCGGGTAGTTATGCTGAAGCCCAAACCCCTTGGGCCTTTTACAAGCTCGATCTCGATTTTTTTGCCGATTTTCCTGGTGTTGGCCGTCAGGAGACCTTTCAGGTTCTTGGATATCGCCGGCACTTTTTTGGTAGGAGACACTGTTGCAATTTTTGTATTTGTACTCTCTGCAAATCCCGAATAACTTGATCATTATTATGAAGAGCGAAATATGCTTGTTCTGCAAAAAGTTGCAGAATTCAGAGCAACTTATTTGCAAGATTAATCCATTGATAAAAAATGAAAAAATCGCATATCAGGACAAATGTCACAAGGTAAGTTTACTAACGTTTTTGTTCACATTCCACCATACCGTTGTTTTCCTTATCTGCTCGAAAACTCGGGTAGATGGGAGTGGGAGGTTTGCGTAAGCTCTCCAATCCGGAAGCCTTAACTACTTTCAGTCTTAATTCTGGAGATATCAGCGACAATTTAAATATTTCCTGGACCCTGCACGATTAAAAAAAACAGCAATTAACCAAGTGGGACAAAGGAGGCGTTCGGATCTCACCGTTGAAAAGGAATGTTTATCAAATTCTGCCCGTTAATTTCTACAATTCTATCGTAAATAGCCAGTCTTCCATCCCTATCTATTCTACCGCCCGGTTCAATTCCTTGCACCAGCAGTCCTCTGTCTTTCCCGGAACCATCGTAGTCGGGCACCACGTGAATACCCAAAGGTCCAGGTTGATTCCGTATCACAATAAAATCCGTTTTATCTGTAGGCCATGGCGTCGGGCTACTATTGGCTTGTCCTAGTGGTTCTCTTCGTCTGGCTTCTCGAGGCAACGATTTGCTGGTTTGCGATTTGGAGCTCGCCAGTTTTTCGGCTGCTTCCGCCCAACGATACCTAAATAGGGTGTAAATTGTATGTCGAAATTAATCGAAGGAGCATTATTGAACTTACCCGGGCCCGTCGCCTAAGAACTGCATGGATAGCCGGTTGATTCCGTCCCGAGCAATTCTTTTGAATCCGGTGGTGTCTTCCTCTTTGCAATCGTCTAACCAATCGGGGCTCCCATACCTGAAACAAATGTACTATAAACATTTTCTGTAGGAAACTTTGTAGATGAATCTAAAGGTTTTAGATCGTGTTTGCAGCATGTAGTTACACTAAACGCATAAAAATAATCAAAAGGGTAAACAGGAGGTTCTGATCTAGAAGAACAGTCTTCAATTGAATTTTTTGCTGATGACACTGATCTAATGGGTAAAATGAAATGACAAAGATCTCACATGGATTGTAATTCAGAAAATCAACCGTTTCTGAAATAAGCACGTTTTTTTTGTTCGGATCCATTAGTCATGAAGTACCTACATACATTTTTGCCTAGAATGTTCGAGAATATTGAAAAAGAAGGCAAAATCTCAATTAAGAACCACCATTTTCCTACTGGATTCTTTAGCGCAATGAAATTAAAGATGCGTCTGTACCGAGTTTCCGATATCTGCAATATTCTTTAATAACCAGATATTACTAAATTTGAGAACGGTAATTTTTCCTTTCAAAATACCAGGAAAATTATCTTTTTTGGCTATTAATACATGGTCAGATGACTCTAATCTTACACAAAACGCACTCTTTAACAGACAGAGATTCAAATGACAACATAGTTTTCCAAGAAAAAATAATAATTCAATATTCATTGTGCAATAAAAATGTTAGTAAAAACACGAAATTTTCCATTAGTTTAAGCACATCTTGTGACTTGAAGATTTTAGGGCAGAATTTGCCACTTGCCGACTTTAGCTAAGCTTCTTAACATAAGGTGCTTTTCATCATCATAGTGATTTTCTACATATTTAGGTTCCGGATCAATAGATTTCGAACAAAAAGACTTTTCCTTGTCGTCTTCGTTCTCTGCACTTTGCTAGACAGAAAAGGTTAAAAATGTATCATATTTTTGACCTACCAATGGAACATCGAAATGTTCGCTGTAGTTATTGATTTTTTCAAAAAAAAAGTTCTACAACAGTTTTAGCAAACAAAGTGATAAAAGAGATACAAATGAAAAATACATTGTTCCAAAAGAATAAGGTTTCACGACAAGAATCAAGGTGAAAAAACGTAATGAGTAATATTAAGCTACAAAGAGGGCAAATATCTAGAAGAATGGACAGACAAAAACGTTCATTACTGGTAGGGATTGAAATGCGACCCTCCAAACAAAGCAATGCTGAAAATACTCCAAAAAAATAAATGTTTCGAAGGCACGAAGTGAGTTGGAAAAAGTTACTAAAAAGCAACACTTTTAAGCTGTAAGCAGAAAAACAACTGGACAACAAGACAAAAATGTCTATCACCTGAAGCCCAAGTTACAAACTGGCAAGTTATAAATTGCTCAAAAGTTTGTTACTTTTTATTGACCCGATAAATCACATTTTGACTCCTCTACCTTAAAGGGTTGTAACTAGTTAACAGTTAAAGTTAAAAACAGGTCGGACGAATTTTGAAAATCTCGAAAACCCTTTATATAAATCTATTGAAATTATAGGGAAAATGTCTCTTACCCTGAGCTGGGTGGCTCTAAAATAAGGGGCGCAGCGCTCCATCGCTTAGTGTTATCAGATGGAGCAGGAGGGCCTGCAGGAAGCTGATTAAGCGTCGGTTCACTGCCTCGTCTCACTTGCAGGCTGGGAACACCCGAAGCGATTTGCTCACCAGTTACTTCGATGTCCGTCCTGCTGTATACAGGCCCGTATTTATGCTCACCATCCTGAAAAACATAACTTAACAATTGGAAACTGTATGCTACTGTCTTCGAATCGCAATTTTTTATTTTTTAAAAGACGTTTCTTCTCTGTAGTGCTTCTAAAAGACTTAACAAAATATGGCTTGCTGAAAGGGATTAAAAACAATGAATATTTTCGTGTCTTTTGTTAATCCAGCCAAGTAGTTAAGCTGTGTTTATAGACTTTTCTATATTAGTAATAGTCGAGAAGTATGTATATCGAAGTTGGTGATGGTATTTTTGAAGCAAAACGTTATAGTTTTCAGAGACATCGCCTCAAAAGATCAAGTTCAAAACACAGTGCTAACATGGTTTTCAGCATTATTGAACGTAATTAACTTTTACGTAGATTTTTTACTTCGGACTATTGCAGCTTTTTGAACTATTGCGGATACTCTCCGTGTTAGTACAAATTATTATTATTATTTAATTGCAACCTTTGTTAGTAACAACGCAAGCCACTATTGACAAAAATTTCGTTACTGCTCAATAGCAGCAATTTTTGTGCAATCACAAAAATTAATTTAAAATGTTGTTTTCTATTGCCAACTTTGATTAAATCGTGAACTAATTTTAAAATATTTAAAGAACATATTTTCTGGATTAACGTTTATCGCGTTGTTCAGTGTTTCTGAATTTGTAAACAATACAACATAAGATCAGTTCAGCAAATGTACCCGAAGCATCATTTACAAACATCGGAAAAGTCCGCATTATATGTGTATAAAACTGCATAATTAAGTTGCCATAAAAAATTGCACACATTTCAAGCAAAAGTTTATTTAAAAGAGAAATAAAAATGCTCCTTATTGGCCTGGAACCCTACCAACTCGACGGTTATTTTAATATGCACTAAATATACAATTATTGTATTATTTTGTATTAACGCAATTTCACTTTGTTATATCGTTGTAATAATTTCGAAATAGTTAGGAAAAAAATTTAAGTTTGGAATAAAAGATAAAAACAAACATTTGACCAAATTTCAAGCTTTCTAGCCAACGTCTATTTAAAAACAAAATTTCCATTATCCTGAAACTGTCCCAACTCGAAGATTTCACTTTGTTCTATCTTTGTAACAATTTCGAAATACAAATATATTTTTATTATTGTTATTATTATCTACATCTTCCCCTGATACAACCTGTATATAAAACCAACGCAACCAAATCGGGATTTTAAAAGGATTTTTAATAAGATTATACAATAGAACTAAGTAAAATAAATTGGAATAAATTCGATTTTAAACAACAAAAAAAAATGCGTGTCAACTAGAAGTTGCGAGGTTTAATATCGATTTTAAACATGGATTTTTAACAACGAACTTAAGCATCCACAATTAAAAAATAATGAAAATAAGACTAAATGAATGAATAATGAAAAAATAGTTATGGCATTTATTCCAGAATTTAATAAAGTCGTAAATTTATTATCTTGAGATGAATTCTACATACTACATATTATTAGTGAAAATGCTTTTGATAATTGTCACATAATTAATTTACTGGGACCTTTATAAAAAAACCGACTAAAAATATTGGACAATTTGCCAAAAAATATGAAATTTTAGAGCAATTATTGCTCTATAATGTTACGTAAAAACGTAGAAAACGCTCAAATACATCAATTTTTCCTTCAAGGGCACAACTTTTGTCCTATGCTTTCAACACTCTAATTTCAAACTCTCTGTAGGGTTACCCTTATTTAAGGGTAACTTTAACTGAACTCTGTTCGAACGCGTTCGAGGGTTTTCTGCGTTCTTATAGAAAAACTTGAAAAAGCGAAAAGGAAACTTGTAATTGGCCCACGTTGTATGATTATTTATATTTAAATATTTAACTTCATAATTTCCTAATCCAACCTTTTCCAGATACCTATTTACCACAAAACGGCAAAATCGGTAGATCTGGAACCCAGAAAACAGTTCAAAATGAATGTTATTTACTAATTAGAATTTCTTTAACAATCCGAGTTTTCAACTAGAAAATTTATGAATTGATTACGGTGGGACGATTTGATAAAAAAATCCGTTTTTATATAAAAACCCTTTGTATTATCAATAAATAACAGCGAACGTGGGGAATAATCTTAACATCAACCCTAAAAAGACGGAAGTTTTTTTAGGGTGAGAGACTATGGAATTATCTGGTTGATCGTTTGAGAATACGGATTGGAACCGATATTTTTGGTTTTTTCTGACTGTAGCTTTGTTTCTAGTTCAAGGAAATATGGGTTGGCTGAAATGCGATAACATGTATAAATTATATGCATTGATTTTCTTTAAAAAAATATTAGATTGTAAGGAGCCTGCATATTTGGATAAAATAATAGAATTTAGCGCAGATGTTCATAGCTTGAACCTAAGGTGCCTTACAACTATTACGGTACCTAAATAGAGCTTCTCCGTTTCAAAGAAGTTTCTCGTATCGTGCTGTAAACATGAACTAAACTTCACCACCTGTGTTCCGTACGTATGTATCATTTATAATTATTATTATTAAATATTGCCATTGACTCTTGAAATTGTAGCAAAAACTCAGCAACTTACATGAAAAATATCTGGACTGCCAGTCCCTACTGAACTACCGCTTGCTCCATCTCCGCCCCCATGGTGAATATGAGAACCATCTCCATCCTCAAAACTAGCCAATATCTGTTCTCGGTCGTCAGCTACGTCGCTGAGTCGGTCATCTGGATCCAAAATGCCGCCGCCCTGCGATTGGAGATTGTGCACCGACACCCAAGCTTCTGGAGTCTGCAAAAAAATCGGAATTTAGTTGCAAGTACGGAATTTGCAAAGCGTGACAGAACTCGATAGTTCATTAAGCAAACTCGCTTGATAATTCAAATTGCTTTTTGCAAGACCCGATAATAGGAAACAGTCATTATTTTTATTAGCGGACTAAAAGTATTCATAAAAAATAAATTTCAAGACTTCCAGTGGTTTTCCAAGTTTCCGTTCCCTTCTTTCTTAAACAAGGGTTTAAAAGAATGAAAATTCTATTAAGTCATCTGAACACAGTTCGCCCGGTATATTACATTAAAAAGTGTACTTAATCATTGCGTGATTTACACTGACTTGATAACAATAATGCAAAGCCTGATTCGCCTGACCACGCTCATTTGCGCCAACTAATAAACGCATAAAAAATGTAATAAAATACAAAAAACTCAAACCGCTACCATTGAACAACTGTTCTTCGCGGATAGTCTAATTTTCGGATTTCATCAGATTAATTAGCAGGCGGAAAAGACGACAAGCGCATTCTCTTCAGTCTCATTCAAATCGTGTGAAATGTCCAGGTAATTGTACAGATTGCTATGGGATAAACTGCGTATTACACAACATGCAGTGAGAAAATTCCGCATGAAATGAAAATTCAAAGTAGAAATCTTATCCAAAAGAAGTAACAGCCAGTAAAAACAGCCTGACGAACCAGTTTTGAAACACTCAGCGTCAAATTGCGGTTAGTTGGAATTCCTTAGAAGACTTTTGCCACCCTCTGACCTGCCTTTCGTGTCAATTATGAGAAAGTATATGAAGAATTTCAATCGGTCGGAATGAGTTTAGGTGCGCCGACACGTTACTAGATACAGAGCGTTTTGCAGTTCGAGTACCACTCCTAGTACAATGCCCAACGATTTAATTGACCTACATACAGGGTCTTCCGGTAGTACATCGCACAATGTGAAAAAAAGTTCTTCTTCGAAAACCTAATATCTGAAGATTGGGCCAAGAGATTTGGATGAAATTTGGCGCCAGTATACTTGACCTAATGTGGAATAAAGGAAAAATTATAAGACCTAAAAATAATTTCCACACCCGGCAAATTCATGAGGAAATATGGCATTTTACACTGTTTGCTCATAGCAAGTCAATCATACTTTATAGCAAGTGAACTTTTTTTGCACAAACAATGTTGGTTATGTATTTTAATCTGCTGAACTCAAAGCTAAGCAAAAAAAGCGTCTTCATTATGATTTTTCCGAAAAAGTCGATTAAACTCTGAAAAACGTGATTTTTTGTGGTAAAATGACAATTATTTTATTTTGTTAAACTCCTCAGTATTCATATATAATTTTTATTCCCAATCAAGTATTTTTAAATAAGACTAATAAACATCAAATTGTTTTCCGATTCAATTGCGGAAAACCCGAGAAATTACGGATTTTATCAGTTTTCTGGTTTGAACATGGACGGTTTTAGGCTGCTGCAGTCTTTCAGATAAAAAGATCTAACTTCTTAAGTAAATCCAGTAAAAACGGAAAAGACTCTAAATCCGATACAAAACACTTGGCTCTAAACTCTCGCAAAATTGCATTAAAATCACGCTAAATCTTGATTTTTGCGACCTTCGTGAACTTTGGTCTCAACATGGGCGATTTTGCGCTACAGCAGTCTTTCAGATAAAAAAAATTCTAACTTCTTAATTAAATCAAGTGAAAACTCAGAATCTCTAAATTTTATAGAAAATACTTGAGTCGAAACTCTCGCAAAATTGCATTAAAATCACACTAAATCCTGATTTTTGCTACCTTCGTGAACTTTGGTCTGAACATGGACGGTTCTGCGCTACTGCAGTCTTTCAGCAAAAAAAATCTAATTTCTTAACTAAATCCAGTAAAAACGGAAAAACTCTAAATTTGATAGAAAACACTTGAGTCTAAATACTCTCAAAATTGCACTGATGTCACACTAAATCCTTATTTTTCCGACCATCGTGAACTTTGTTCTGAACATGGACGATTTTGCGCTACAGCAGTCTTTCAGATAAAAAAATTCTAACTTCTTAATTAAATCCAGTAAGAACTCAAAATCTCTCGCAAAATTGTATTAAAATCACACTAAATCCTGATGCGCTACTGCACTTTCAGATAAAAAAAATTCTAACTTCTTAACTAAATCCTAAATTGCTAAATCCTAAAAGCTAAATTGTATTAAAATCAGATTAAATCTTGATTTTTGCGACCTTTGTTAACTTTGGTCTGAACATGGATGGTTCTGCGCTACTGCAGTCTTTCAGGTAAAAAAATCTAACTTCTTAACTAAATCCAGTAAAAACGAAAACACTCTAAGTTCGATAGAAAACACTTGAGTCCAAACACTCTCAAAATTGCACTAATATCACACTAAATCCTGATTTTTACGACCTTCGTGAACTTTAATAATAAAAAGATCTAACTTCTTAACTAAATCCAGTAAAAACAAAAAAACTCTAAATTCGATTGAAAACACTTGATGTCTATACACTCTCAATATTGCACTAATATCACACTAAATCCTGATTTTTACGACCATCGTGAATTTTGTTCTGAACATGGACTATTTTGCGCTACAGCAGTCTTTCAGATAAAAAAAATTACCAGCTTCTTAATGAAATTCAGTAAGAACTCAAAATCTCTAAATTTCATAGAAAACACTTGAGTCTAAGCTCTAGCAAAATTGCATTAAAATCACGCTAAATCCTGATTTTTTGCGACCTTCAGGAACTTTGGTCTGAACATGGACGGTTTTGCGCTACTGCAGTCTTTCAGATAAAAAAAAATTCTGACTTCTTAACTGAATCCAATAAAAACTGAAAACCCTAAATTCAATAAAAAACACTCGAGTCTTGAACACATTCGAAATTGCATTAAAATCACACTAACTGCTGATTATTGCGAGCTTTGCGAATTTTGCTCAAAACATAGACGGTTTTACGCTACTGCAGTCTTTCAGATAAAAAATTCTAACTTCTTAATTAAATCCAGTAAAAACTGAAAAACTCTAAATTCAATAGAAAACACTCGCAAAATTGAATTAAAATCACACTAAATCCTGATTTTTGCGAGCTTTACGAATTACTATTACCTAGTACCATTCAAGCTATCAGAGGCTGGCGTACCATCGCCCCTGTATACCAGGCAAACAAACATAGTTATCTGTCGTTGAAAACAAAGAACTACTTTAGAAAAACTCATTAGCACATCCTTTGAAATTACCAGTGCCATCCACCTGCGTCTCAGCAGCAATTTCAGTTTGTTTTGTCTGATTAATTTAAGGTGGCACCCAACGGATATCCGGTGCTAAGGTGGAGCAATTTGTATGCAAACAGGCTTATCGAAACAGGTTCCATCCTATCCATACCCTATATTAGGTGCGTATAATACACGTTGCTTGATTACTAATAATAATTGCTTGGAAAACGCTAGATCTGGTATAGGAATTCGCCAGGTGAACCGATTAGAAATTTAATAAAGCAAACAATTATTAAACACATTTGGCATTAAAAGCCATTCACTGTTGCTTCGATGTATGTAGTAGGTACGTACTTTCAATGTAAATTGATTAAACTCGTTCCATTAGCTAATTGAAGCAAAACGTTCGGCTTCGTTTCGGTTTCTTCTTGCTACTCAAACCTAAATCAGTACAAAAAACGATTGAGTAAGTTAAAAAATGTCATGCAAAGTGGCGCTTTATTACCGTGTTTAGGAACCCGAAAATGTGTTTTCCATGGCAGGTCGTCTTCAAGGCCGCATCAAGCAGACCTTAACGTTTTTCACGCCATATTGCCTAAGACGCTTTTTGCAAACGTAATTTTTTACAAAAGTGTCACGGTTCGGAAATTCTTCATATGACTGGGTGGCGGTGTTAACCGACAAAGTCGAGTTCTTCAACACCAAAACGCCTTGGAGGTGACTTGGCCATTTCACTTTCGTCCGAATTATCCATAAATCCGCAGTTTGCTGAACAGTACCAATACGTCTTCTGCGTCTTCACTTGGCTTTAACGCAAGCACGATTTTTCAATGTAAATCAAACTCGCCAAGAGAAATAAATCAATCCTAAGTGAAAGGGAAAATTCGACTATTGACTGCCGAAGCAGCTTCAGGGTTTCAGCGGCTTCATTGATCACTTTCTTTTCAAGGACTCTGCAACATCTGACGAAGAATTGCTTAAATGCTTCCTAACAATCTACTTTCTTCATAGAAAAAACCTCATTATCGACGCGTTTTGCACGTTAATCCGCTTAATTGGGGGCTGATTAATAGACGCTCGTTGATTGCCGGCAATTGGAACTTTCTGATAGCGAATTTAATTGATTGCTAAGCAATTTTAAGGTCGTTTGCCAAATCACCATAATCAGGCGTTTCCGTTTGTTTATTGCAATTAAAACTGAGAAATTGAGAAAAAATAATTATATTAAGCTAGTCATTTTTTTTACTTCTGTTACAATTAACACAGACCACCGAAAAGAAATTAGGTCAGACCCACAAAATAATGTCGTACGTTACTGTGCTGTTGCTCAGGAACCTCCAAAATACTCCCGAAAATTGGCACGAAAATCCAGCATCGTTTTGCTCGAGTAAACTTTCCCGGCGAATTGTGGGGGTTGAGAAAGTTCCTAATTCGGAACATTTTTTCCGGAACATCGATGTTTCACTCTTGTTCGGACAAGACATACTAGATCTTGGATGCATCGCCTGAAATGCTCTAGAAGTCGGGATAATCCTTTTAAGGATTTAGATCGTCCGCCTCAATCGATACAATTTACATGACTTCCTATGTAATTTACTAAATACACGACTTGATCGGCGAAAACTGTTTTAAATTGCTGTTAAGCAATATTGCGTTTGGCCTTTGTCTCTAATGTTTGATTTTACTTTTGTGCCCGTGTCACTTCTATTTTATATTAACCACAAATAAAATTATTTTTTCTATTTATTATTTTTTTTTAATTAATGATGGCTTAAATATGGATGAAACGTTGACCCCACAAAAAATGATTTTTGTCGCTATCAACGCGATATACCAGTATGATCTTGGGATTAGACCAAAATCACTCACTGATTTTCGAAAAACTTTAAAAATCCCCTGGGGGTAAACAGCAGATTTTACATCCACAATTAAGAACTTGTGTAGCTCTAGTTTTAGGTAGTCTTCGTTGATTACGGCCCGAAGCTTTAAAGTATCACATTTTACAGAAGATGAGGTTGAAAGTTATTGGGGATGAGTCTGTTATAGTCTTTATAAAAGAAACTTCAGAGATTTGATCATGAAGGTTTTGGAACATGAATTGTCTTCTTCGTGCTAAACTCCTGCTTCTTCCAAAGAAACAAAAATCACTTCACATCTGAGCCTCGTCCATCTATCTATTTATCTAATTTTCATAACATGTGTGAGGAAATTCGGTCAGTTTTGACCCAGAAAGCAAATTTGAATAGAATGATAAATGAATTCTTGAAAGAATGATGATGAAAGACATTGAGGTACAAGATTATGCCAAAATTTCATGCTTTCCGTCCCGTTTTTGCTCATTTCTCGAATGMAAAATGAGCAAGAACGCTCATTTTTACATCATTCCAAAGAGATCTAAATGACCTTTTTAGAAAGTGAMCCATCGAYAARGAAATGTTGGCAGTTTTCTCAAAACCGTCTTGATTTCAAGAAGTTTTAGATTTGCGTGTTTTCTTTTGAGTTGCAAAATCGACTCAAAATGACGGKGCTTTTTTCGAAGTTTCTCAAGAACCATTTGAGCCACAAAATTCGTTTTGGCATCGTTGGATAGAGAATAGAAAAGTCGATTCAGTCGTAACAACGTGAGTGAGGAAATTCGAGTAGTTTTGAGCCCGAAAGCGATATTTGAATATCATACATTGAGCAGGGGCGGATCCAGCTTTCTAGTCAGGGAGGGGTCATGTAGTAGAAATTCAGTCTTYTGTTGTCTGTGAAATTAGAAAAATTATCGTTAGTCGACATAAACATTGGTATTCTGGAAAGAAACCCAAATTAAGCCACGAAGAAGRAAATACATATTCCGAATGCTTGGTGAAAACTCAGAAGTTTTTGCTCAAAACCACAGCAGACCSACCATCAATAYCCTTGGTTTCTSAAAGTTTTGCCAAAAATTTGGGACTGTCTCTCATTCCGATTTTTWAAAATCTTCCCCAGGTGACTATTTTCTCTCTCTCTTCTACCCCAGATCAACAAAACGGAATTTATTCYCACATCAAAATAAACCGAAGAAAGTGTYGGTAGWATCAAAAAGCTTTCGTAAAACTGCCTGTTAAATCAAAGAGATTTCTAAAATTTTAACAAATCAGCCAACTCACGAGATAACGCTGTAGATCCTCCTGATTTGAAACAAATTAAAATTGCCACGTTTTTCGGAGTATAAAAACTGCAAACTAATCAAATAATTCTTTACTTCAAAACATCGACCAAAATTGCATACAACTAACGACTTTAAGAGTTTCTCTTCAGCTTCTGGATAAAACACGAAATTAGAAGTATTTTCTGTTGGTGCAGACGATGCGCTCCCAGAACGCCGAAGACAATAATGGAGCCAAAATAATGGGCATTTTTGGAATTCCCATCAAGGCCATAAATTCCATCATGGTCCTCGTCTTTTAACCCAACTATTACCAGCACGAATCACCGATAAACATCAGGTTGCAGCATAGAATCCAATTAAATACACAGGAAATATAAAAAAGTGGGTTATGTAATTTGATGTTTGGATTTGACCCCGGATTTGGGATAACATGCCGAAAAAAAAAATACTAGCATAACAAGTGCACCCCACTGTCTAAACGCTGGATTCTTGAAAATCTACTTATTCAAGTTGAATTTTGACACATTTTCAGATAGAAAAAGACTGGTGCATTTTTTTAAATTGCCAGTCACCTTTTTTACACCTGCAAAATTGCAGATTTTACTTTGCGTTACCTCCACCCTCAAAACCCACTTAGCAGCAGCTTATTAATCCTGTAAGTTCTTCACAAATCTGAAAATACTTAAGCCAATTACTCAGCCTTATACATCGAATTCATCCTCAGATACAGTTTTAAAACGTCTGCCGTCGAACTGGAAAATCAAGGCAATTCTCACATTAATTAAAGCATCATTCAACTGATGATTACATTAAAAAAAAAACGTTTATAATAACTACATTTACATGAGGAACACAATGGCAAGAAAACTGGCTTTTGCTGGCAGCGAACTTGTACTTGTGTTTCTTCGGTTGTAAATCAGTTCACACGAATCACAAAACCATAAAGACATTCAGCCCAACAACTTTTACCACAGAACGGAATTAGTTAATAAATCCACTGGACATCAGGTTGTTCTGGTATGTACCAGTAACCCACTTGTTTTTCCCATAGAATCAGTGGCTTTCCAACGAATTAATTAGCGCAATTTGCTCTTGTTTGTCTACTGAAATGTAAATGTTTGATGTGGAGGTTCAAACGCAGAAGGGCAATGGAAATTCTCTTCTTTGTCATACGATAGCAAAGCAATTTTCGAATCTAACGGCAATAAAGTGTGTGTTCCACATTCAAGTAGCAGGTTTGCATTAGGAATTTGCATGGTTGCGGCCTTCAGAGGTGAACCGGCCCGGGAAAAGAATTTTCCTTTGCTGCAACACGACAATCTAATTACAATGCCTCGCATAAATAAGGACGAAGACAAGCAGAATTTATGTTGGACATAATTCGAATAGTCTCTGGATTTATCCAAAACAATTTTAAGAGCTTCTCAAGTGCGTCGCTTAATCTGGTCGGTTTAACGAACAGGCCGACCTGGTAATCTTAATGACTCGCTTAATTATTATGTTACGACACCAATTATTCACTTTTGTATCTCAAGTGCGATTGACGCATTATTTTAATTGTTCTCATGTGTAAACGGGATTGGATTCTTCTGCATCATTGAGGATTGTGAGATTATAGGGATTTTACCTTTTTCCCTTCCCTTTCCCACTGGGAATTATCCGACTTGGACTTAGTTCGTGTGATGGAAATCCTCGTGGTGGATCTTCCCGGGACGTTCCTCTGCAGCTTCTCCACATTGTAACTTTGCGTCCTCCACCCGAATAATTGAACTATTTTTTCGGCCACTTCCGTACACTTGGGCCCACTGGTGATTGTCTGACAACTATCGAACATTTCACCATTCGCTTTCACTCAAAACTTGCGAGTTTTCATCGTTTTGTTGCGAGATACACTGATTCCTAATCAAATCAAGTTTATGCCATTGTCGAGTTCGAATAATTTTCAAAAAAATGTATCTAAAATAAATGAATAAAAGCTATGCTAACATTTGCCACTTCTGCACAAACAAGTGGAATTCCTAATTCGGTTCGGCATTGGTGGAAACGTTCAGCAAATACCTTAAGTGTGTTAATTGACTTGTGCAGCAAAAAGAACACGACATGAAAGTAAACTGATTGTGATTGCTGTAAGGTTAAAGTCCGCATGGGAAACGATGTTAACTCAATCTTTGAAATGCTCTAAAAGTCTGCAAACTGCCAGCAAAAACACCTTTTCATGTACATCAATTGGTCAACGATTAGTAGCTGGAGGTAACATTAGGTTCTTGGCCTGCAACTGTCGATGCTTTAATTTCCATTCATTTACAGCAGCTTTTATATGCGAATGAATGCAAACATTACTGTACAGTTTAAAGCAGAAATTTATCGAGTCAACAGCGCCTTTATCCATCAGCAGGATGGTTAAATGGCGTTTGAATCAGTTATAACGTTCTTTAGATGTTGAACCTGTGAATAATTGAGTAAAAACACTGAACTTGCTTGCTGGGGGGTGAAAAATCTAAAATCTGTTGAACTTTTTCGCGAGTTGGTTCCACACGTTCAACACCAGAACCAGAATCTAGCCAAAGAAGTGTGGCTTACCATCACTAATATCGAGGTTCAATAAGAAACTTATTAATAAGACCTAACGGCAAATGCAGCCATAATATGAAATTATAGCACTTAGAAAAGCACTGACCATAAAGCCACCTGAGTTGCTGCAGCTCGCTTTTAGTAAAGTAGACCGAAAAAGCTTACAAATAGCTAATTTCATCTTCTTCCCTTTTCTTATTTCAAATTACTGAAGCTTATTCTTTATAAAAAATTCTGTTAGACCAGAAAATATTTTTTTGTCGAGAAACTGACATTGGGATTGAGATAATGAACGTGTAAAGGTTCTGGCTTTTCTTAATAGAACTTGATAACCTTTCTGTTCCTCTGTATGCTTTCTAGCAATTGCCCAATGCTTTCTGCAATTTAAATATGCAGTGAACGCCTAAGCATAAATTATTTTAAAAATATAAAATTACATACAAATAAGAAGTTGTGCAACTAACGCATTAATGTATGGAATTAATTTAATTCATAGTCATTGCACTAATGATACTTCATTGTCACTGTTTTAATGTTTGTAATTTTTTTCGAACTCAACTTTCAAGGCTTCATTCGTTGGAACAGTTCTAAAAAGAAAATGCAACATTTTCTCAAAAGCAAAAGAGGGAATATCGAACACCCTGTACGTTTAATAATCGCTTACATAACTTCAAAAATTGTGGACTCTCGTAAGAAACCTGAGATAAAACTTTGAAAGAAATTATGGTAAAAACTATAGAAACTTGGTGGAAAAGTATATAAAAACTCTAAAACTTTCACATCCTGTATCATGAAAGTTTTCCTGACTGTATTTTCAATTTTATAAAAACCAATGTTTCTGGGTTTCAATCATTAATCAATCAATTAATAATCATTTATTAAGAATATCACAATTTATGCAGTTTTCTTAAAAACGTTTCTTTTGGGACCCAAAACTTGCGTAGCAACAATTGTCTACACGAACAGACTGATAATGGTGGAAAACACCGAAACGTTTTTAAGAAAATTGACTAAATTGTGAGATTCTAAATAAATGACTGAAACCCAGGAACATTATTTATATTAAAATACGTTTATATAGCAAATTATACTTTAAATAAGCGCTCCGAATAAAATTTCCCAGTCCTAATGGTACAAAGGGACGCACACTGTATA
Source organism: Dendroctonus ponderosae (assembly GCF_020466585.1). Lineage (NCBI taxonomy): Eukaryota > Metazoa > Arthropoda > Insecta > Coleoptera > Curculionidae > Dendroctonus > Dendroctonus ponderosae. The sequence continues at coordinate 8,152,852 of NW_026018715.1, forward strand.
AACAAACTATTTATTTGGTTTCACAGAAATATGAAAACTACCGGTATGTCTTCAAAACCTGAGAAATAGTTGATTGTACACATAAGTCTCAGGAACTTAAATATAACGGTTTCAATAAAAGCACGTTTTTTTAATTGGGCCTTGATGGCCGAAAACCAGCCAAATTTGCAAATTTGCTTGCAATTTTCTGCAAAACTTAACGCGCCCAAGTCATTGAATTAACTTTAAATATGCAAAAGACGAAAACGCCTTCAAATTGAAGGTGGAACCAAAATGTTTGCTAACAATCGGTTACTCACAAAGCATAAATTATTCTTAAAGACAAAGTCTTTTGTGAAGGCATTATTATTCATGATTATTTTTATTTTCCGAAAAGAAATCAACATTTTAACTCATTTCAACACAGAGTTTTTTAAGCTGAACATCGACTTTATGTTTGCAGCACCCTGTGGGCATAAGTTCTGATTACAGAAAGCTCGAAATTAAATTAATAGCAAGATTCTTTCATTCATTTTTCCATTTCACGATTATCTTTTTATGTTATATTTAATATTTTTCACGCAATTGCGACTACGATTAATAAATGATAGTAAGCGAGTTACTCTACAAAGTGTTAACTCAAGAAAAATGCGAAATTGTGATAAAAACACTTTTCGAAATAATTACTTTAGTTGCAGTTCAGTTTCGCACTCTGAGAAAAAGAACATGTTATAAACGAAATTATTGAATCGGAACTCAGTGGTTTTTCACAATAACATTCGTAAATAAGGGTCTCAAATAAGTCCATAAATTTTGGACTTTTAGACAGTCAGTTTGTCTGCATATATTTTTGCACCAGAACTTTTCCATTTTATCTTCGTCTGCTTTGCAAAAATCGACTTAAATTGTTACTGCACCCCGTAGCAGAACAGAATGATTCGCATAAGGTAATCCAGTATTGACTGACGTGTGCAAGAGCGAGAGCAATATAAATCAATTGCCATGGAAACCCACCAGCCGCATGCTCTATATACCAGGACCAATCGCAAAATTAATCACCCACGATGGCATTTTGGCCAGAAAAACCAACGTTCAGAATTTGAAAAATCATCATCATTGACAATCGAATTAGAAATATCCAACTGGACGGTAATTTGACATGAAACGCGTCAACTTCACGCTGCTGATTTGCCTACTGAATATCCTGCAACTTTGCTGCGATGCTCTGATCCAAGACATCACATGGTGCTCATTGCCGAAATGCAAAATCAAAGAGAATCACACAATCTGCAAATGGGGCATAATATGCCCGCCTGATCAAACATGCGAAACCAACGTGAATTTCAACAAGCAGATGAAAGACTACATCATGGAGTTGCACAATAAAAAAAGGAATATTATCGCTCTAGGTAAAGCGTAGGCAGTAGAATGCATTGAAGTAGTGGTTTGGCTTTAGGTGAGGATGAACAAGTGCCGGAAAAAGTGCGCAAAGCTGCCGACATGAACGTGCTACAATGGCACGTCCATCTGGAATATGTAGCCCGATGCCATTCCAGACAGTGCGACTTCAATCACGATGAGTGCCGAGTGGTACCCGACTTTGATAGGGTTGGCCAAAACATTTACACCAAGAGCTTTACGAATAAGGATCCAGACCATGTGGATACTAAAAGCATCATCGACCAAGGAGTTGAAGGTTTGCGCTCCCGCTTCCAAAAAATGTGTGGTCACACACAGCTTTTCGCAATTACAGGATGGTACAATGAGATCAAACACGCCACTGAGGACATTTACAACCAATGGGATAAAACCTCTGAGAGCAGCGGTCATTACACGCAGTTGATCTGGGCTAAAACCACTCACATAGGGTAGGCACGCTTAAAACCCAACTTCTGGAAACTGTTAGATTGCTCTTAGATGCGGACTATCTCAGACCAGAAACCACAAAAAGCTCACCTTCTACCTTGTCTGCAACTACGGGTTGCAAGGCAACATCAAACAGAAGCCCATTTATTCAGTGGGAGAACCCTGTTCCAAGTGCCCAGAAGACAAAGAGTGCAATCCGCAATTCAAAGGACTTTGCGGCACCATCGAGGCGTATGCCTTTAAATGCCCCTGCGAGGAGAACCAGGAAGGCGAAAATGGTGATTAGATACGAATTGCAGGTTTTGCTAAGCTTATACTGTTTGAATATACATTCATAAGGTTGTGATTTGCATATTTATATAGAAGTAAAATAATGTAATGTATTTGGCTGTACACAGTCCGCTAAGCTCATAAAACCATGCATCCGGTGGTCACTCAAATTAGACCTACCGGATGGCCCACATAAGTATTTTTGTCTTCTTAGTTCAGAACCTACACCAAACGCCAAAAGATCTTTTGTTGCTGTGATTATTGCGTGAATCAAATCGCTATTAAATCATATCAGCATTAATAATTTGGAAATTCAATCGTACATGTTTTACACCAATCAATATACTCATTAGTGATTAGCGCTATTAAGGGGGTGAAATCTCAGGTCAGTTGATGAAAAATGTTCACATAAAATTAGGCCTGAAAATGAAACGTTTCCAACAAGAATTAGATTATGTATTTAATGTCCAACATTTTTGAAGTTCAGTACCGTTCTTGGTAATAAAAACAGGCGTAGTGGCGGGGACACAAGAACCACCTGACCAAATTTTTTGACCAAACAATGTACAACGTTTTTGTCAAACGTGTCAAAACATTTTTAAATATTCTGGGAATATTTGCTAACAATTTGAAAAAATAACCATTTTAAGTCAGCCGACATTCTCAATTTGGAATTATTGGATTGGAGAAGTTTGGAAAAATACATTATTTTCCACAATCAATGAAATTTGTCCCTTTGCTTGTGGAAAAGACCGTGCGTTTTTTGCCAAACTCCCATGACCTAAACAGCTCCAGTTGCCCGAAAAATTGCTGGTGCTTTGAATGTAAGTAGCTAAAGGAACAGCCTGGGCATATTTTAAAGAACATTTTGCTGCAATGGACGCGTCCAAGCCCTTGTTCCTGATAATTTTCGTTAACATTTTCCATTGTCAATGGATTTTGCCCAAAATGGTTCAACTGCTGGTGCTCATTTTTTTACCGATGTAACAGAAAATTGCAAATGTTTCATCAATATGCAAAGTCACCCTGTACATTAATAAGTAAGCACATGATCAAAATGGTATTGGGCTAAAAAGAGGATGAGCCCTAAGTTTAGCTAAGAAAAATGTCTTGCTCCTCGGCTGTTGACGGTCAAAGTTCTTTAAAAAAAATAGTTTTAGTCCATCGGGTTTGGGCCATAATAAATTATGGAGATTTTTGATGCCAAATTCACCAGAACTTTTCACTTGGTAGCTGGCATCAGTTTAATTTTTTTTAGTGGCTGCATTCATCCTTTCTCGACATTTTTGTGCGCTTAGCAAACATTTGTAGGATTCATAGTTTATGCGCAAAAACACTTTGAAGGTTCCCTGCCCTTAACCAATTTTACGCATATCGCACTATTACAAATTTGAATTAAGTGTCCATAAAAATATGTGACGGGTACAATTTCATTATATTTTATTAAACAATGTTTATTAAGTTATTAAGTTAATTATTATTAGGCATGATTCTCCAGTGAAACAGGATTATTGAACAGAACCGAAAAGATGTTTGATAAACCAGCCATTTGCCTGAGTTTCTCAAATAGCAAGGAATCAGAAAAATGTTCATTGCACAAAAACTATGAATGCTACAATATTTTACCAAGAGCACGAAAATATCGGGAAAGGGTTAATGTTTAATCGAAAAAAAATTAACTGATTCCACCTAGCGAGAAAAGTTCTGCAGGTTCTTGTACCACGGTACTCTTGCGCAAAAAACATTCTTTTAAAGAATATCTATCATCAATCGCAGAGGAGTCAATATTTTTTAAAATAAAAGTTTCCGCCAAAGACTTTCGCAGTAAGTACCATTTTGATCATGGTGCTTATGGGACGCCCAATCTATTTTTTAATGTTGGATTTTTCCGCTGTAGTTGCTGCATTATATGTATTATTAATCTGAACGTTTTTTAAAATAAACTCGACAATTTCCATTATTTTTCGCTGAAGTATTTAAGTTTGTGTTTCAATAATTTCTGACCGGAATAACACAGAATATCACATAACTTGAATGTAACTTTTCAAGTTGTCCTGTGTATCTTTCAGGCCCTTGTTCTCTCGCTCACTAATTATCAGGATTCAAACGCTTTTTTAAACTCAATTGTTAAACATAAATTGTCATTGCTTTAAGCACATTTTACCTATCAATTGTTTGATAATGCGGTCCAATTGAAGTACCGCAAAAAAGGTTTAAGCAAGATTTGCAATTTTTTAACTGGATTGTTTAGCTACATCAAAGTCAATCAACTGTGAAGCATTTTTTTCGATCTTCAATTATTAGTGTATTTCAGAATAATTGTGTTTGAACAAAAATGTTCTGGAATAGGTTTAGATACTAAATGCTAGAAATAGTTAGTCCTAATTTATATCTAAAAGTTTAGCTTGGTGAAATTCTACACGGTTACAAGACGAGCCCCAAAGTGTTGATTTACTATATTTGCACGGTGGCTTTTTAGATTTACAACTGGCTTAAGACAATTGCGAATTTGCCACAACTATAAACTATAATTAAAAATGATGTCGCTGTTGACGCAGAACAATGAATCAATACAATGCAGATAACAGGGTTTTATCTTGTTTGCAATCAGTTTGGATAATTTTACAATGGAGCCAAAATCCTGCCAGTGCTGGCTAATAATCTATAACAAGCATAAATATGGAATTTTCGTTTTCTGTTTGCTTGAATTAAAGCGATGGACGACGTCAGTTGGAAATTATGTTGCTGCATTCAATTGCGGGATAATTATTATAAACATTTAAAGTATTATGCAATGTTTGCACGCCTGTTTCCAATACGTCTAATTAAAATAGTGGTAAAAATGCACTGTCTGTGGCCAGTCCTCAACAGCTTGGCGGCTACTAATTATGCGAAAAAACTAATAACGGTGCAGAATCGGTCAGTCGTTTCATCAATTCCTGACTAGACAACTATTTCCATTAAGCCATTTGCACATCGGTGTATTTCGGCAAAAAACACTCACTCGACAATGACAAAAACTATTAAGCTGTTAAGAGATCCAATGGACTACGTCCATACTGTGTCCACATTAAGACGGTTGCAACATTTACATCATTTACCGATTGTTCTTGTGCGGTTCAAAACAATTCCGACTACCTGGGCAATTTGCCAGAAACAACGAAAAACAATGGTACCCACTAAGGTTGCGACACCCTCGTTCCGAGCTTGTGCGTCTAGGAAGCGGTGGACGAACAGCCGAGCTTCTACCGGTACCTAACGCGATCAACTGAACCTACTAGGAACCTACTGACGCGTCAGCTGATCAGGCTGGTGGGAGCGCTGGCCTGTACCACTGCAAAAGCAAAGGTAATTTTGTTATTGTTGTTATTAGTGGAGTTCCCAGGTAGGTAGGTGCGATAATAAGCAACTATTTTGACATAGTGATGAATAATACTCGAGGAAATGTGGATTTCCGAAACTGATAATCTGGTAATCGAGTTTCAAGTGAAAACATTTGCAATATCTATAAAATGATGAACAATGTATGAAACAATCTGCTGGCTGGTTCTGAATTTGACCAGTGAATTTCCGAAAAAAGCTTAACCTACCACCGAAAAAATCCCGGCATTCAAATAAAACAATTGCGAAAAATCGACGAAAATATTGAGCAAATCGACAGTTGCCAAACTAATAGAGCCAATAATTCTCAATCAAATGATGTGGCCAACAAGCTGATATCTAGTCCTCATTTGGACTAGAGTACATTTTTGAAAAGAATCTAAACCTGCTGATTGTAACCGAAAGCCAATTCCGAAGTCCCACTTTATATAATTGCCAAAAATCGATGAAAATATTCAGAAAATCGTCAGTTTCAGAAATAACAGAGTCGAAAATTCTCTATTTATTAATTGTACATACTTTCCTGACTGTGTTTCAATTCCAAATCAAAATTAATTCCTGGGTTTCAGTCATTTATTGTCTCTATTTATCAATTAAAATACGTTTCGGTGTATTTTTCCACCATCATCAGTTTTTATGTGTAGCGTTGTTGCTACTTTAAGCCTTGGCATACATTTGGAGTATTCCAGTATTTTAATTGATAAATAGAGACAATAAATGACTGAAACCCAGAAATTAATTTAAATTTTCTATTTATTAATCCACAAAAGAGTTTAATATCTAATTCTCCTTTCGACTTGCGAATATTCGAAAAAGCTTGGCGATTGTTACCCAAAGCAAATTACACCATCCGACTTTAAACAATTGCCAAAAATTGGTGAAAATATTGAGCAAAACGACAGTTGTAGAACTTACAGAGTCAAGAATTCTCTATCAATTGAGCTGGCAAACAGCCCGATATACCCTGTATCCAAGATAAGAAGGGATAAGAAGGGATAAGAAGAAGATATGGGTAATCGGAAACTATAAATGATCCGAAGTTGCTTAAATAGGAAAAATTTGGGCAATTACAAGACTAATAAGAAGGCGATTTCAGACCTTTGATACGAATTTTCGTTTCTGACTTAACTGGATAATAAAATAAGTCTCATCATTCCTGGAGGCACTCAAAAGCTGCAATAACCAATCTACGGAGCTCTTCTTCAGTTGCAAGACTTAACTTATAGGAAAACCTAATTCTTGACATACCACCAGAAAAAAAAATCAAGTGGAGTTATATCGGGTGACCGTGCTGGCCTCAGTAAGTGCTTAAATGTCTATTCTTGTGACCAAAATTCCAGCCCAAATATTAAATACGAATCTACCTTGGTGCCTTGACTCTTTGTATAAATGAGGATTTTGTTTGCTCCCAAAATGTACATTTCTTCTGTTGAACACACCATTATTGGAACCAACACTTTCCCACTTTTCAAACCATATTATTTGGTGAGGAAAATGTTGGTCCGCATGACAATTTCTAATATACTATTCGACGCTTCTCTGGGTCACCTGGTGCAAGTCCTTGGCAAATTCCGTATATAAGAGGATAAAACCTTTGCTTTTTACGAATGAAATGTGCTGTTGATTTTGGAATATCCATTTTTTTTCCCATTTTTCGAGCTGAAACTCCAGCTTCTCAGCAATTTGCCAATAATACTTTGTTTCATTTCTCCCCACCGTTAAATGCACCGTATTCTTTGAGATACTAACTTGCTAAATGTTCGTGTTGTGCGTACGTTAATGCTCTATCCGGCAGTGCTAAAGAGAGCTTTGGTCCTCAAACGGTTCACTAAATACGCACCAAAGAATAAGAGCTGTGCTGAAAATTGGTACTTTGCCCCTTTCCGAAAAAACTGAAAACATATTTCAGTCATTGCTTTATACAAAAAATGCGTACTTTAATGCCTCTATTCGGAAGTGCAATTAGAGTTTTGAGCTTCGAGTGATTCGAGCGGTTTTGAAAATTTGCGCTATTTTCCGAAAAAACTTAAAACACATTTAAGTGAATGTTTTATACGAACACTTGCGTACTTCAGTGCTCTAGAGAGCCGTACAAATGAGAGCTCGGGGTGTCGAACGGTTCTCAAAATATGCGCCAAAGATTTCGAGCGGTTTTCTGAATTTGAACTAATTATGCATTTTGCATTTTGCTAAAAAACTAAAAACAGTTTAGTCAATATTTTCTACAAAAAAAGCGTAGTTGTAATGTTCTATCCGGCAGTGCTAATGAGAGCTTTGGGTCTCAGACGGTTCTCTAAATATGTGCGAAGCAATAAGAGATGTTTTGAAAACTTGCACTAATTATACAATCTGCTATTTTATTTGTCTATTTTGTGTTCCTTTTGTCTGGTTCCCTCCTTTCTAGATACTTATTCAAGTACAGTAGTTCCACAACACAGGAGTTTTTCTGACTCAAAATAAAAAGTCATAACGTATTTATAATTAGCACAAACAAAATATTTAAAAATTAGTCTGCTACATTTTTATCTCTAAATGTAAAATGTTCACAATTTTCTCAATAACATTTTCAAAAATGACCAAACCTCACGTAAACCTTAACATGCTAAACATTGTTGAGTTCACAGTAAAAGGCGGTTTTAGAATTTGCTGTTAAACAGACAGAGCCATATTTGAAAGTGGAGTCGAAACGTCTGAGCAGAAATCTCGCAGAAAAAATGTATTCTCTCGCTGACTTAAAGTTGCTGCGAAAAGATGCAATCGACTTTTCACCAGATTTGTTATTAACGCCAAGATATAATATAATCGAAATTCGAAAACTTCGGGTTTTTTTCAAATAAATCAGAAACTAAAATTGTAATCAAAAGTTTTAAAGCGGCATGTTGTTAGCCTTCTAATTGCCCAACTTTTTTCTGTTTAACCAACTTCGGATAAATTACGATGTTCCATATCCTCATACTGGCCCTTCTTATTTTGGACACAGTGTATACCACTCATTTAGACGAGTGAATTTTTAAAAAGTGTAAAAGTGCTGATTGTTACTGGAAGCAAATTACACCATCCAACAATTGCGAAAAAATCTACTAAAATGTCCAGAAACTAGTAGTCAAGATTTATCTATTACTTAAATAATATAAAAAAAGTAGTTAATTTTTGACGAGTTTACCTTGCCAATTGCTACCGAAAACTAATTCAGCCACACGTTTTAAAAAAATCAATTAATTAATTAAAAATTACCAAAAGCCAAATCCAACTTCCAACTTAAACAATTGCCAAAAGTCGATGCAAAAATTGCCAAAATTTACATTTGCAGAAATGATGAAGTCCCGAATTATTAGCTTAAAAAGGCACAAACCGGTGGTAAATTTTTTAAAAGAATTAAAGCAAATTCGTCAAAATATACGCAAAATATTGAGCAAAACGCAGGGCAATTACAGGGCGAATAGAGAGAAATTAAAAAAAAAACTCAATTTTATTTCTTTGTCCGATTCAATTTTCAACTGGGTTCGATTCCTCGGAATGTCATCACATTGCCAAATAAAAAAAAAAACCTTTGTTCACAGACCATAGTGGCACTAATTTCATTATTAGAGAGGCATGCTATCATCGCTTTTACTTTGCACTTAATTTGTTAATATTAGTTGAAATCATCGTAACGTAGGTACACTGCTGGCACCCGCTTATTAAAGTTTTCACTTGCAGAGAAAGTGCGACGCTCGCAAGGTGCTCACTTCTGTGATGTAAGTACGGTGCGATTATGGGAGGATTATTTAACAGTTACTTCAACAACCCTCAGCTTCTGCTGCTTAAAATACAAAAGCGCTTTCGATAATCATCTCCGTTGTCTTTTTTATCGGCGTCGGTGAGAAACCGCAGAATGCGACAAGAGAATTAATTCAGTCTTGGGATTGGCTCAGTTTTTTTTTCTTACATAACAGATCGCTTTTGAGCGTATATACTCGGCATAACAAGAGCGTCTGTTGATAAAGTACACAAGAATAGAAACAATTCAACAATCTCACAATGGTGAAGGTTTCTTGTGGCGCATTCGCTATCCAACCGAAATTATTACATCTAAACGTAAATTTTAACCCAGGGGTTTGACTTTTTTTTTAAGTAGATATACAGGGTATCCACCAGGAACCGCTTCGATCGAGAGATGCCGAACTACAACAAGAAAAATTTTGAAAATTGGCCATCAAAAAATCACTGCGGGCAAGCGATCTAAAACCTTTCCAAAATTCGCACTTAATTTAACTTGCAGTTATTCCGAAAGTAGGCAAAGTAAGCAAGTTGACAATGTTTCAATCTACCGTAATTGAGACAATTTTTAATTTAAAGTCAAAAATTAAATTTGTAGGCATTAAAACAATATGAAAATTTTAGTTATTTATTTTGAGACCGATTTCTCGTTGAAAACCACTTACTTTACTATACTTTTTATTACTGTTTGATTTTTATTCCAACTGCCAAGATTTTTTTAACAAAAACCCCGAAAAGTAAGAATTTTATCCGAATCAACATGAAGCAAAAGGGAAATTTTGTGTATCGTTGCCTAAACCAAAAAATGTTTAGTTTCCGATATATTGTCTGTCAATTTAATATTTTTTTATATTGTGCTCCAGCTCAAGTCCAGCGTTGGATATTCCGAAAATGGTCGTGTTGGAAAAAAAATTACTGTCACGTCAGTTACCGTTTGAAAATGTCTGTTATATTTAAGTATTTCTGTTATATTCATTATTAATCTCAAAAATAATGTGCTGTTAAGCAAATTATAAAATAAACAATGAAATTAAATGTGCGGTATTTTTGTGTATCGCTTTTTTCCAAATATAAAAATCCGGTTAAGTAAGTTGTTTTTGAAAAAGGCCGCAAATTAAACAATAAATACGTTCTCAAAGAAAACATTATTAATGCGCCGTTAATGATGCGAGCAAAGTGAAACATTTCAAAGACTTGGCTCCAAAGTAGCGCTGCCCTTTAGGCAGTTTTTCTACATCGAACTATAAAAATTCGTTTGTTCTCGCAAAGTTTCATAAAATTTTAGAATGAGACTCAGAGGGAAAATTTCTAGCTCAGAATTTCATAAAAATCCAATAAAGGCTAATCCGTAAGCGCGTATCAAAATCAAGCTAAATATTCCGGGGCTCTGATTAACGCGCGTAAAGAGAAACATGCACAAATCATGACCTGAACTGAACGTTGATCTGCCATTAGGCCATTCTTTAACTACTTATCAAGCTATAAAAGTTCAAATTTTTATGAAAATGCAGCAAGGGAGACTTTACCCAACATATCAAGCTTCAAAAGAAAACATTTTCAGGAAAATCGATCAAAGGACTAATCGAAAAAATCTTGTCAAAACCAATACGGATTCATTGGCGTGAATGGAAATTTGCCATTTAGCCTTTACACAAAATATCAATCTCAATTGGCTGAAAATTTCATATAAATCGAATAAAGCGACTATAATTCGATAGCAAACATTTAATTTAGTAGCTGAGAATTCTGTTTTGTTTACGTTATCATAAAAACGGATTTTAACCGGAAACCTCCCTTCAAAAATATTACTGTGCGAACAGACACTTTGTACAAAATTGTCAACAATAAAAAAAGTGAAATTGAACTGCAAAGCAAAGCAATTACTCATTCAAAGGGCGATCGAGCAAATGATTATATGATCATGTTGCTTCGGTAGTTCGGTGCCTTTGGCATACGGCAAAAATTTCGATATCACATGAGTTTGTTCTAAAAACTGTTTGATTAGTCAGTTTCTTACAGGCAATAGACGAAACATGTTCTAGCTTTTTGTGTCGAGCGAATCGCGTTTTTAGATGGGAAATATAGAATCATTGCGGCCCTAATGGCAAATGCGGTAGTTTATCAATCCTTCTAAGTGCAGAGTTAAACTTCATTGTGTTCTGAAGTGTAGTGTGATCTTTTTGTCGATTAATGGACAAAACATGGAGGATGGAGCAAAGCTGGTAAGGATCTTTTTCTGATCTATAAATTCTCTAGCTTGGACTGAGTTTAATTTTAACAAAGCAATTGAAGTTTTATGCATTCTTTACATTTCTTATTCTTAATGGTTTTGGACAGAATTCCTGATGTACTAAACACATTTTCTTCTTTCTTTGCAGGTGGCACGTTGCAGCTTTTGGTAAGTTTGGCATTACTTTACCCCTGGTTGTCATGTAGATGTAGATACTTCAGTCCCATATTGTTGACTTGTATTTTATGATATTGTTGCATACCATATTTAATAGACGAAGAACGACGAGGGAGTTTCTGGATTCTGTACTGGGTTTAATTTTTTTTTGTAACATCATTTAAAGCCAGATTTTATTCATTAACTGCGAATTTTCTGTTAAAATGTTTTTGTATAAACTCTTTCAGGCTCAAAACCAGTATAGTACGACACTTTATTGTCGTGTAAAATAGTTTGCATTAATTATTTGTGTTTTTCTGTTAACAATTACACTCTAAATTAAACGACTCTTGTATTCTCAATAGGGATTGCACAGATTTATAAAATTTTACTTGTTTCGCTCAGTTTCCTGTTTTATATAGGTGTATTCGGTTGCAAAAACACCTTTAATTATCTTCCAAGCAAAGATATCAGGTGTTTTTCAGTTGTAGGTTTAACTTTTTGCTTTTTTGAAAATTAATAATACACCAGAATCCAGACTAAAGTGCCTAAAGGTAGGTGAATCTTATTTATTATTTGTTGCGGCTGTTCTTCTAAATTTAAGCCACTAAATGGCCTAGTTTTTTTGAGGAAAAATCAGAGTTTCAGTGAATTTTAGCGCTCTGTATCCGGCCGGCATTTTATTTCGTTGAAGTAGATGCAACCAGGGTTGTAACGTCTCTTTTATAGCATTTTTGTGGATTTTATGCTGCCGATTTCCATTTTGGTTTTTTCAGGATTTTATATGGCGAGTTTTTGAAAAAGGTTGCGGAATTATTTTGGTACGCTTTGCTAATTGTTGATTTTTTTGCAGTTTTGAACATCGATATTTTATTTTGCTATGATACAATTTGTTTCAGGTAAAACAGGTTTCATTTTAAAATGCGTCTATTTACTAATCACACAGTTTTTTCGTATAGCTTTGAACCGTTTATATTTCAGGATATTTATTGTTTCTTTCACTAATGTTCACTTTCCGGGGTACGTCATTATAATACTGATTTTTCAACAAGGTGTTTGCTTCCACCTTAATACATATTCATATCGACTTAAATTAATTACTTATTTCGTTACCATACCATTTTTCCAGGTACCGCAAGTCACTTTTTCTTAAATGATTTTATTTAATAATTTCAGCTTTTCTTACAGCTTTGCAATTTTCGTGTCGTGTGACTCGCGTTCTTAAATCCGAATTTCTGAAAGCAAGTGCGGTAATTAATATCACCTGCTAATTGCAGGATTAAAGTTTTCTATCCGGAGTCAATTTTCGTTGAGTGTTCAAGTGCGGTGTGAACTTTTTGATGATTAATAGGCAGACAATGGAGGATGGGGCGCCAGCTGGCAGAAAGCTGGTAAGAAATATTTTTAATCTAGATATAAATCGTTCAATTTTATTGATTATTTATATTTATCTAACTCGCTATAAGCTATAAGGAGAAAATAACTTTCGATACAAATTTAAACAATTGTCAAAAATCAAGGAAAATATCCAGTAAATCGACACTTGCAGTTCAAATAAACTGAATATTTCTCTATCAAAAGGCCTTTAAAACAGCCGTATATCTAGTCCTCATTTTGATTAGTAAACTTTCAAAAAAAGCCCAACTTGCCGATTGTTTTCAAACGCAATTTCCGGCATTCAATTTTGAACAGTTCCCAAAAATCAATTAAAATATTCAGTCATAGTCAAGAATTCTCTACAAAATGACCCACAGAACAACCTGATACCCCATTTGTTTCTGGCCAAGTTCGAAGCTACCATAAAGATGGACATGTGAATAAATTGCTCAATTTTCCCAGACATTTTGGAAGTTTCCACAGGAAAAATGTTTAAGTATGGACAGAAAAGTACCTACCTAAACGAAATACCGCAGATTAAATCAACAATAAAAACGCATTCGCCAACGTAAGCGGAAAATAAGCATTCACCACTACTTTAGGATTTCGTCAGCAAACTAGAACAAATTTGTGGACTATCACAAGACTTATTGCATGTACATCCTGAGGAAAGTTTCCGTAAACGGCGCATACCCCAGTAGTAACTCATATTTACGCACTTCCTATCGATTTCCGACCATTTATACCAAGTTTCCTAATGTCCGCCGACCCAGAAACGAATATCAGCAAAGTAACCTAAAATACTAGTTTCTTATCATTGCGTTACTCATAAACCATCAAAAAGTAAATAAGCGATATGGTTTTAGTGTGCGTTTAGCTGCTAGATCAGGACTGAAAAAAACAGGTCAAATATCCTTATCATTCGCACACTGTGAATTGTAAATATTTCAGGTTTTGTCACATTATATATTAATAGGTGTGGCTTAGCAAATAATGCATTTACGCGTTCATATGGGTTTCTGTCGAACCGCAAAAGCGCAATCTTCCAAGCCAACCCTATCAGGTTACTTAGTCGGCCGCTTGGATAACGGAAACAAGATATATTTGCCATTAACAACATGCCAACATGCTGTGGGACAGCACTGGCTATTCTCCGAACCTGATTCATCAAATGTGATCCATCAAATCATTGATGTGACTAGTTCTAATCCAATGAGAGTTTAATCCGCATTGTAAGAGCCTGCGCTGGTACTAAACAAGTCGGAAATAGTCGCGCTCACCACACAGTCTACACAGAGATAAACTCTACATTTCACGATTTTTTTTTCAACAAATTCCGTACATATATTTGGTAGAAATAGGTATATGCAAATGAAGCCTTAGGAATTGGAGAAGAAAGTGGATTATGAATGAAACAGCAGGTCGCATTTACATAACCCACTCGCAACAGCACATTTATTGCCAAAAAGTGGTTGCCTGAACTACTCTGCATGCAAATTTTGCGAAGGCAAGGTCTTCTGAACCGGTAGTGATGGTTTCTGCATTGGCATAAAACAATGAAAACGTGTTTTGATATTGACTCACTGTGTCTAGCTAAAAAAAATCGGGATTACATTCCGGTCCGAATTTTTTACTTCTGCAAAAGAGCCAAAGCAAACACAGGTTTGCGGATAATCGCCTTTTGATCTGACAAAATTTCCTGCAAAATCAGACGTTACTTATGATGGCCTTCGTGACTAAAGGAGCAAAACTCAATGGTACAACGACCGACAAGGAATCCCATTTACCCAGCAATTAGCTGAAAACAATCATAAACGTTTCGTTGAATAAATCGAGTCTCGTGACTCAGAAAATGACAAAGGACTATAATACACCTCATGGTACTATAGGCACCTGGTGCCACGACTAGAGAAACAATGGAGCTGCATGAATTAGGGCCACTTGACTCACACAGCTTTGTGAAATATGCAGAGACCCAAATCGATACACTTAAAAAAAACACTTAACAGAAATCGGTGTACCATACCACTAATTGCATGTTTATTTAAATTGATCAATGTCTAATTGATCCATCGATTCGACCTCTCATCCAGGGATTCAGTCAACTTCATCGAATTAATCCACATCACCTAAGCATGGTAGTTTATTGAGACTAATGATGGTACAGGGTGTCCTAAATCGGAGAATCGCTGTTAAAATCTCGCAAAACATTCGCATTCTCTGTTTGTTGAAATGGTATAAATTCCTGCATATCAAGGAATCAACTGAATCTTGTATTCACAAAATGAAGAGATCGATTTTACAAGAAAACGCGTCGACTTTCTTTGGACTCAATTCTGTTGCTGGGAAAATCCAGATTACTTTTTTTAGTTGTTTGAACAAAGTAGTAAAACGTTACTCAGAAAAAATATTACTAACCCCTTTTTAGATGTGAAAATTCCAGTCTCGGGCCTCGTAAAGCTTTAACAAATGAACAAAACCGATTAGTTATAACTCGTTAACTGAGAGAGCGGCAACAACTCAATAGCGCAGCTCAACACAGTGTTACCCAGGCCTAGTTTGAAAGGAAATTTTATTGCTGTTAAAAAGCTGAATTCGGGGTTGGATTGTAACTCATGCAATCTTTTACTGGAAGCGCTTTTTGTTATTGTGTCAGATTTTTCAGTTTTCTTCAACAAACTAAATGTAACCCCAGACTTATTTTCAAGTTGATTCAATAGGCGTTTTGAGCTCTATAACTTGATCCTAAAAAAAAAACGCGGTGCCCTCAAATTTCGCAGATAAAGAGTTTTAGAGCGTTACTACCTTTTTAGCGGTTAATTTCTGCCCAAGAATGGAACAAGTATTTTAAAAACTCTATCAATTCTTTTGGAACAGTTAATTGCTATTTACCCACACCTGGTATATTGCCAGACAGTCACCACAGGCTTAATCAACGTGAACAGTTTGTCCTAATCACGTTTCGGGCTGCGTGATTGAATTACAGCTAACGAGATTCCATTTAATTTAATCGAATTGTAAAGTATTTAGAACTGTTATGTCGAGTATCCATAATCACGGCTTGATTGACGACAAAATTGGCTTCATCCTGGGTGTGGATCGATTGAAACTGCTATTATATAAACTCGGAATCTATGTGGGCCCCAATAATCCTCCTAGAGAAACTGAATAGGAAAACAACAAAAACTCCCACTCCGACACCAAATGAAAAAATCAAACACCCCCAATATTCACGCAGTTATCAGTCAAAAATAATGAATCAGTCAATGTTGGAAAGTTTCCGTTTGCGTGCAACAAAGCACAGATGAAACCGATCCAGAGGCGTATTTTTATCTACTCAAATTTCAAGCCACTGAAAGAACCTGAGAGGTTCAATTGATAGGTACCAGATGGCCCGAAAAAAAGGAAAATTTCCCAGATGATTTGCATCATTGACTAGCCTAAATCCATGGCTCAACACAGTCAAGGCAGTTATCAATTAGGATCTCTTACAACAATGGGTGCCTTAGGAAATCACTTGTTTTAGTGCTTGGTTCCTGTTGGTGCGGTCGAACAAGTTCGAATGCAATCAAGGGCTTTGGGTTCCCGATCAGGGTGGATAACCAAGATGGTTTTTTCGAATCAGCCTGCCGGAACGACTTGATGGACCCTCCATTTATGGTCTGCACCTGCTTCCTTTACCAAACTACCTGCCTTTGGAGCTTTTACAGGCCCCAATTTGAGATACATATTTCTATTCATTCTGGTTCCAGCTGGGTCCGCACAGTAATAATAATTTTTACGTTCGCTCCCATCCAAGTTATAGGGATAGATATTATAGAAACCGTTCGTCTTTTTTGGCAAAATTATCAAGAATTTCGTCCGTTGAACTTTGTCCAAGCAGTTTCCATTTTATGTGCAAAACCTGAAAGACTTATAACATACTTTCATTCATTGTTGGCGATGAATAAATCAACTACAGCTCTTTAGTAAAGCGAAAAAACCGCGTGCAGGAATTCGGTGGGCGTAAATCTACCGGCCGATTACTCAACAATCAACATTACTCACTTACCTACATTATTTATTTAAAAGCTTGAGATTGGAAGTTACTGGCTGGAGAGAATTAAATGCAATTATTTATTTACTGGTGGAGAATGTAGTGAAACTGATTTCAACTATTTATTATTCAATATGTACAATTGGAGAACTCGTTAAGATGCAGAGTGGTATCGGATGATTCCTAGAACGCCATTAATTCGACGTTTTGATGTGTAATCCAAGGAACTTGGACACAGAAAATGATCTTTTCTTGAACACAATTTAAAAAACTTCTATTTTCAATTTGTTCATATATGGAATCTAAGCAGAATCTAAGTAGCAGATTTGGATTAATTTTCTGCAATGCACATATAGTTCTTTTTGCGAAGTTGCAAATTAGATATGCTAATACAAAATTAATAAATTTTAAACCACGTAACTTAATGCTTAACACCGTTAACGGTGTTTTGTTCTTCAAAAGCTCGAGCAATTGAGATGCAAACTAAAAATTAGCGCGAAAGGTGACAACATTATTAGTGAAAACTTGTTTGATGTTTGTTCCGCTGATTTAAATTACAATGTTTCCTACCAGGGTTTAATAAATCACAATCTTCCTTCGTGTATATGAGCAAAAGTAAATTATTTTTTCGGACTTGAAAAAATAATTTCGTGTCGCACGTGATGTACGGTGCATCTCTTTGAACGATTTCTTCAGATCGAACTAAAATTAAAAAGAATATATAGAGGCAACCATCAGCAAAATAATATTTAATATACAACCAACAAACCTTAAAATTTTCATATTTATTTCCGCTGTAATTGACAAAATTAAAATCGATATGCTTCTTTATCAGACGTAGTAGAACGTAGAACTATTCACAACTTATTCTCGACGATTAAAATTTTTGTTTGAAGATTTTTTTGTTTTTTCACACGAAAACGAAGATCAACGGATTCATCGAAAATTTGATTTTTTTTTAAGAATCCATATGAATCCAGTAAGTAATTCGACAAACGAGAGAACACTACAAGTAGCCAAGGACTTTTGAATATGGACTGATTATTCCTCGAATTTTCTAAAAAGGTATGCAATAATATATTAAGCAATTTAACGCTACGAAAAACTTGAACGCCTCAGCTAAAAGTTGATAATGATGGCGTAATCGAAAAAATCTTCCACTTCGTAATTATCTTCTCAAGCTCCATTTTATATGAGCTGATCCAACATTTTGATCGTTTGGGCCAGTAAAAATTAATAGTAGGTTATAAGCCGCAAAGCGCCCAATCTAGTTGAATAAAACAGTCATTTTGGAGACAAAATAGACACATTTATCAAGTCAGTATCTAATCAGTAATTAACAGTTAAAAAAAACGATGGCAATGTCTTCGGTTTCCAGGCTTACGCAAAGCATTTGATACTCTTTTCAAGTAACGAAAGGCTATTGGCAAAGTGCATTTCTTTGGCTTCTCTTAAAATGCCGTTGATATTTTCAGGTCGTTCCGCATAAACGCGACGCTTGTGTAAAAACTCATATACAAAAACATAAATAAAATACTTCAATGGAAAACGGTTCTCATTAGCATAGATGAAAAGTACTAACATTTTAGTAAAAAGTTGAGGAAGGAATAATACAAAATTTCAATGTCTGGTGGTTCAAGAGTTATCTAAAAAAATGTGATTCCATTGGAGCTCTTTAGCTCGTACCTTAGAAGAAGAGGCTTATACGTTTTTTTTATATAAACATGTATTTTTCACATCCTTGAGATTTTTCACATCCTTGAGATTTTTCAAATTTTTCCGGACGATTGATGAGCAAATTCCAAGTGGAACTTTTAAAAAATACAAAATTGACCTTTGAAGACTTACGAGAATTAGATTATATCTTATTTAATCATTGTTTTATTTCTTTCTCCATTTTCTCGTATTAACAAAACTTCGAATTATCTAATTCTAGACTTACTTACGTATTTTTTATTTAATTTTAGCATTTTTGAAATTAATTTTCACACAGTGTCTCACAGAGTAAGACTTATTAGTTACGTTAAGACTTAGAGTTATCTATATGTATTTATATAGCTTACTTGCGTATGAGAACAAGAGTTTATTTTTATAAGCAAATGTGCACAAAATTAAGTGAGCGTTTGAACTTATTCTGAAGTCGCCATTACTTAAATTGTGTACTTATTTCGTGCGTCCTTTTTATATTGTAATTTGCCCCAATTTATATATAAAATGTAATTAAAAAGAGACAAAAACTCCATAGTCGCACTTTCTGAATAATAATACCTACACACACAATGCCTATTAAATAGCTAAATTTTATTTAGGAACATTCAAAAACATAATTTCGTCGACCTTTCTTGTGGTCTCTAACCCAAACTAAATAATTATTTGCATTTTGAAAATTAGTGTTTGTAAATGATTGCATATTAGTAATAAAAAGTTTGTTGTTAATTCAAATATTTCAAATCCAGAGCGCCAGACAATCATAAATATAAATAGCATCAAGCCGTTTGTCTGAAAAACTACGACGATTTGGGCGATCTTTGTTTAAGCTTTTTTAATTTAAAAAGCTGGGCTATTCGTTATAATAAATATAGCGCGCTATTTTATGAACCTGTACTTTATATTTCCCATCACTAACACAGAGTAACAACCGTTTTTTCCTTTCTAAATTTTATTTGGTTTTCCTAAATATATCATCGTTTCCAGTTCAACTGACTTAAATTCTGATTAATTCACTTTTCGCTTCACTTATCATTGACTCAACTGAGATTTGAGATTGAGCGGCTCAAATAATTTTAAAGTCTTGCGCGTGATTCTCATTTCTCACAGATTCTTATCGAAAAGAAACATTGTTCGTGCGTTCTTCTTTTAAGAAGTTATTACGCAAATTAGTCCTTTAAGTTCTATGTTTCAATTTCATATTTTGATACGTAGCTTTGCTGAAATACATGGAATGTGTCGACAAACTTGCAGGAAGTTGGCCTGCGCACATCTGGAGATTTGCTTATTGTTCTTTGACAAGACGTTGGATGAGTGGTCTTACTAATTCCCAAGCCCCAAAAGACGCATGGTTGCAGTTTGAGAGCCATACAAGGGTTTCCGCTCCCATTGTATTACCCTACATTACAGTCAGATGTATTATCTCGACCAACCACCTGATCAATTACTCATACTTCATGCTGGTTGTACCCGAAGTAGTACGTATTTTTTGCCTGAAAACAGTTTGCGCATTTGCTTTACATCTGGGCTCTTCGCCAGTTCCGAAACGCTTCAGTAAGATCCTTTTAAACAATTTTCAATGAATTTGGATACACGATTCAAGGCCCCTAGATAAGTCAGTGAATCACCGAATTCCCACCAAACTGGATTGGTTTGCGGGCTTGTCCTTGGTAAAAAAAATGTAAGAGTGCTTTTTACTGCTTGAAAAAGCTAATGCAAATGCCTACTGCCAACCAACAAATCGCCTAACTAACGGAGCCGAGCAGGTTAATTCAATATTGTCTTGCTGTATGGTTTTAAAAACGTTTCTGGTTCCATAAAAGCGCATTTTCCCCTGCACTGATCTACTAGAACCACGGGTTCGCTGAAACCAGATCTAGGCACATCTCTAAAAATGCATGTGCCGCATTTTTGCACGTAGATACCCGCTGCCGGCATTCACTTGCCCATGGAACCCAATATTTATTCTCTCAAGTGGCAAACGTCCACTTTCCTTGATGGTACCCAGAAATCGGGGCTGTGAGTGTAAACCGACACCATCTCCACCAGAGACACGGGATAACTATATATAAAAAATGAAAAGAAATATTATTTCTTGTCTCTGATCTCCACTATGACGAATTCTCGCCTTGCATTGTTTCACCCTAGGACGAAGCATTTCTGTTGGATTTGCTGCCTACATAAATCAGCTTGCAAATTATTACGTTTCACCATTCAGACATTTGCATGCGGGCATGTAGGATTCAACTGACCGTGAACCTTATAAGGAGTCTGTGGCTAATCTTTTCAAAACACTCAACTTTGCCTGGTTGTACGCGACAACGTTTTCATTTATTATTTCATCACGTTCCTGGAATTTACTTCTGTGTCAGTTTATTCGAATATTTTACCATCTGATATGGCAAACCTTCATTACACGATTCATTAAATGAAATTGCCAATCAAACAGGAAAGGGGTAGTCGGTCGAGCGACCGTTACAAGGGGAAGTAGGGGCGATTGAAGAGCAGCTGTGGGGACACAGTCGCGTGCTTCCACTAAAAGCTTCCATTTTTGCGGCGGCTTTTATGACGCAAATGAACCAACTAGATCGAAAAAATCACTTGCAAATTAACTAGAAAAAATATCAATCTTTAACTCTCAGTGATGGTAATCAATGCTCGCTAAATGAATACAAAATATTCAGTCGAAGATGGACGATTGGTATGCGAAACCACCTCCAAAATCACACACAGAAAAACACCGTCATCATAACATTGTTCTGAAAAAGCCTTGTTGCTCGAACAAGGTACATTTCCAAGTTGAATGGATTCCTCATACAAAATTCAATACATGACTAAGATTGACGCGCCTATTTTACAAATGGAAAGAGCGCTTCTCTGGTGTCAATTCAAATTAGGCACTGTTGGGAATGATAAAGTTTTATGGACAAAGCCTTTCGTGTTAAAGAGCACCATTATGGGTTCCCTAGCGTCATGAAGTGTTTAAAAAAACAAGGCTGCGAGAATACGTGCAATATGGACCCTTTTAACATTCATGTATTTCCAAACAATTTGATTTGAAAAAAAATTATTTTGCTGAAACGTTTAGAAAAAAAAATGGTTGACATTGTGAAGGTAATATTAAAATTCAAGAAACAATAAAGTCAAACACTGACTAGTTGAACAGCACGAAACTTTCCAGAAGTGCATTTTTTGCTCAGGATTCAACTTTCTGATATTTGAAACGTCGTAGGTAACAGTACAAGTTTTATAGTAAAAGTTGGGCAAATTGCCAACGATTATAGGACACTTAAATAATTAGTTTTCACTTACGTGAAAACTATCTTTTCACCGCTTAAAATCAATTTTTTGCAGTTTGTAACTCGTCATGTTTGAAATGCATTTGTCGTCCAACTGGGCTTTGAATTCAATTGACGATATCTCAAAAATACATAAGTGCAGGATAAAACCATTTTGAATATATTTGCACAGGTATTATTTTTGTAGCACACTATTTTCATAGAGATTTTTATTATAGGTACAGATATTTAGAATCATGGGCAATTTTATGCAACGGTTTGAAAAATGTTTAATGCTTTATTTAATTTAAGTAATGAGTCAAAACTAGACACTTTTAAAAACGCAAAAAAAACGTATTTCCACTACGCATTAACTAGAATAGGTTCTCTTGCTCTCATAAAGTAAAAAAATTGTGCACGGTTTTGCAAATAATGTCTAATTACAAAGTTTTATGGTGCCGTTCTCATCAAAATATGTCATTGATACAAGAAGTATTGAGGAATAAAAAATATTTGTGATGCTCCATATATTTTTTAAATTATTATTTCTTCCAAACAAAACAGCATAATAGATTTTGATCACAGTGCCAAAAAATATTAATATCCTTTAATCGTTTCTGATAAGGCAACGCGTAACAGCAAAGCCGCTATAGGAGCATTAGAAAATACTGATAGATCTGTAATCCTTTCAAAGCTTATCCAGTTTTGTAACGATGCAGTGTTTACATCGAATATTAGGATTAAAAAACTATAATAAAAAGCATCGTTATAAATTCTGATGATCGTTTTATCATTAATTCCTATTTATGGATGTTTTAATCAAACTGTTTATTTAAGTTTGTTTTTGTTGATATAGCTACAATTTTTATGATTAATTTGAAACTAATCACTATTAATCAACCACAACATATTAATTTGAAAGTTTCGTTTTTAAAATTCTCCTTTCTGTTGTGGCTTCTTTTATAATTAAATTATGCTGATCCTAGCAGAAACGATACTACGTCTTATTTTATAAGAATAGTCGGCATAAGGGGTCATATACACGTTAGTGGTACATACGTTTATGTGAGAGGCAAGACGATTTGATCTTGGAAACGAAATAATATTTAAAGTTTATGAATTTGAAATTAAATTTGTTCTTCTCAAATGCTGCATCTGAGGTTTTTTTAAAGTTGACCAAACTAGAACTCCGATAAAACTGCTTCGTACATGCCGTATTTTATGAAATATGTTTATTATTGATTAATAAAAAATCAAGGGTATTCAAACAATGTCAATTTCAGATTTCAGTGTTACCATTTAAACGAGTATTTAAGTAAATTTGTAATTAAATAAAATGCCGTTAAATGATTGCACACTTGTTCCAAATTACTGTAAATTTGCAACGTAATTCTAGGATACTGATTATAATGATAAGTTGGTGTTAGTCCACTAGACCGATGTGAAAATAACCATTAATTCCTCTTTCACGACATGACAATGAATTATCTTTACAGCTGAGATAAAAGTGTCGACTTAATAATTAAGAGTGCTATTATTACTTGCGCAAATTATGAAAGATATATTTGCTATTTAATATTATTTATTGCACGACTATATCTATCAGTAAATAATTTATACATGGGGTTTATGGATACAGTCGTTTTTTCACTCAAGTTACTTATAACTACATAGAACACTTTTTTCATTAATTTAAAGACAAAAGCCTTCTTCATAAACAGTGTGCACGGTGTAAGCGTTAAGATATATCTAGGTGGTATTGGTATTGGAAGCCCTACCTCTGCTTCCGTTTGGTCAGAGCTAGAGCGTAGTTCATCTTGTTCCAAAATGTCCACAAAATCTGAGTAAAATAATTAAAAAAATATACTTTTGGTGACCCATGCTTTCTTTGGTAAGTCATCGGTTCATTTCCGAAAAGCGAGGCTCTTGAACAAAGCATAATTGTAATTCGCTCTTTGCTCATTCTTCAACTTGGTGCTGATTTATTGATCAGAAAGCGTCATTTGAGGGAGTAATTTCCAAAAAACTTTTGTCTGTATCATAGATTTGATGCATCAACTGCATTTCCCAGACTTTGTTTTGAAATAGTTCTTAGGGCTGAACGGCTCTTTCGCCACTTGATAATTTTTCGCCTGTGATGGATAGTTATCGAATCCCATTTCGGTTTTTCAATTTATAAAGCCGCCCAGCACTCGCTTTAGACTCATCATAAGTTTGATTATAAAAAAATGGGCTTTTTTTATTGCAATTTCTCCTGAAATTGGAACAGACATTTTGAAAATAAAGTTCGGGCTATAGCGGCAGCGAAAATATTATATATTCTTCTTTTAATTCTGAAAAAGTTTTCATTAATTATTCAATTGGTTTGAAATTCTAACACAATTTTCCCTACTTAATACGTTTTTAGTTTCTCTACGCAGATTCGAACCGTCGGTGCATATTTTTCTATAGAATCTCATAAGTTTTACGGTAAGTACCTACTGAATATTTTTTTAACGAAACATCTGACTCAGAATCAGCAAATTATGCTTTCGTTGTTGTTAATTAATTCATTTTTACAAATTAATTCACAATAATAATTATTTTGGATTTTGTTAGTCCATGAAAGTCTCCATTAATAATTTTGAATTACGAAACAATTTCGATGTTCGTATTTTCAAAAACTTTAGATTTTTAATTACCTAAGTGACCATTATTAAGATCATATTGATTTGAATGTGTTTACTTCATTATTAATATTTAATTTTACGCCTTATTTAAGCAAGACTTCCAAGACCATAAATGTCGAAAACTTTCGCACACTCAAAAAATCTACCCCAACTTGTATTTCGTATCAGAGATTATATTTAAATAGTGTTGTACTTAGATTGCTGGTGACCGTAATAAAAAATTATGATTTTATTAAATTTTTTTTGTATACCTATTTGATGTTTGGGGGATTCTGGTGTAAACATTGATATACACTTGACTTAGGCTTCAGAGAAGCTATGAATTTACGTGTTAAAGTTACTGAATTTCAACATGTTTTATTTAATAAGTATTTTTAGTGGCCCCTTCTTAGTTTGTTTGAAAAGGACTATTAAATAATCTCGAGTAGTAAGTAACCGATTTCTTGATTAAACACTATCAGCATTAGTCGATAATTGAATAGTCTGGCGCCTAGGCAGCCAGAGGCTAAAAAATGCACCTACTTTTTGAAATTCCAAGACATCAAGAGCAGAAGCAAGGTGAATAAACTGTAGGTAGGTATCATACATGAACTTAGTGATTTCTTGAGACATTCTGAAGGTGGCAAAACTGACTATAAATTGCATCCCAAGTAGGTTGCGATAAAGCAAATTTAAAGGCCAAATATCATGATTTAATTGATCTGATTCATGTTTAAAGCCCATGAGTGGGGTTTTAAAAGCCTACCATGGACGCTGCTGTCCCATCTTACCTGTCAGGTAACCAATAAATCTAACCTTACTAATGGTAAATACAAACAAAACTTACCTTGCCCGTAGCTTTTTTGTATCGTAGGGTAGCTTCCCTGATAAGATCCCTTACTAGAATATCGCCATCACCACACGGCACCACCACTCGCACATTTCCAAAACACACAGTTACCTTCATTTTCGAAAAAAAAACAACTACTTCTTATAGTGGCTGGATGACGCCATCCTGCAGGTAAAACGCACTAAAACCACCTGCAAACTACTGTTTACTATTTAGGCCGTTCCGCCGGCAATTCGTTATCACTGAAACGTACAGTTGTTTCAACGTTTTTCGGCCACTTTTCGAAATCAACAGACGGCGACAACCAAACACGGTTTCCGTTTGTTTAGTTGTTTGGAAACTGAAAAAGTTTAAACGAGTTTTCCCCCACCACTGTTCCGCATTTCAAATGTCAACTATGATTGGAATGTTGGCCCTCTATCGCACAGGTAGGGTAACACGACCGGAATTTGACCAGTTGAAGGTCCTACACAGTTGTCACGTTTATATCTGAAGATTTGTTTTTGTTTGTTTTTTCATAATTTACAAATGGATTTATACAGAGTGTTATTTAAGTGTGTAGCCAAACTTTAAAAGGCGATTTTGGCAAGGAATCTTCAAATGGTAAGTTCAGGTGAGAATTTGTCTGAAAATTGTTTTTTTTCAGTTGTATATTGGAGTGTTAAATAATAGTTATGTATTAGTTTTATGTTCATTTGCAACTGAATAAGCGAAGTTTATAATAAATTATTTGAAAACTCATCACTTCCATTCCTCTGACGACTGTCGAGTTTGTTAAAAAAATGTGTTTTTTTAATTTTGACTGAATTTTTTTACTTTGTTTTTGACTCAAAAACGTTCTATTTTGTAGAGTTTTACTTAAAAATACTGTCGATCTGGATGTCTTTTACGCGAAAAATTACAAGATTGTATATTTATAGCTTTGTAGGAAGTTTTTCGGAACAAAAACGAAAGTAAATGTATCCCATATTTTGCCGGAAACCATTAAGGTTTTCGCAATAACCGATCACAGAACTAAAAAAGATTATCTTGATAAAACGGCCAGAAAGCAAAAGTTTCCAAAAAATTATTTGGAAAATTCGCCACCCTCATCGCTCTGAAGATTTTTCAAGTTTCTTTAACATTTCAGGTCATTCCAGTTTTAGCAAAGTTTCTATTCAGCAATTATTGCTACGCCGAAAACGTATTATTTTTAGTTTTACTTGAAATATTGACAATTTTCAGGTATTTTCTCTGAAAATTATAAATTTAATTTTATTGAAACACTCGGCTTCTGAATAGCGTTGTAAATTTTTTTCTGGAACCTTTTGAAGCTTCGAATTTTGGACAAAACCCTAACAATTTTTTTTTAGATTTTTTCTATATATAAAATATTTTCCCGAACAGAACAAGTGAAAATTTATAATCAATTATTCGGAAAACTAGTCACTTTTGTTGCTGTGAATAATTTTATTTATTTAAATTTCGGTTTCTTCACTTTAACGTCACTATTTCTAAACAAAAATCTCTCTAAACAGAACAACGCGTTTTTTTCGTACCGTTTTACTGTAAAATACTGGCAAACTGAGTCTTTTATGCAAAAAAGTTTAAAGATGGATTTTACAAGAAGACATCGTGTTTACAGTTTGGACTTCTTTATCGTCTTTTTCGAATACCCATTTACCTTCGAATTTGAGACAAAATCGAAACAGAATTATCTTGTTTTTTTTTTGACAAAATTTTAATTTCCTCAAAAAACAATCAGAGACTCGCCACCCTCATCGCTCTGAAATTTTTTAGTTTCTTCAAAATTTCCAGATTTTTCCGCGTTTTAGACCAAGAAGTGTCAATCAATCGTATACGCAAAAGTATGTTGATGGCTTTTTTTTGTTAGATGTTAAAATTCCGTGATCGGCAATGAATTATAACTCATTAACCATTAAGTTAAAAGTAATTAACTCGGAGAGCGGCAACAACTCCAAAGCTCAACACAGTGTTATCAATTTTGCGCCATATATATATTTACTATTATAAATACCACTGCCAAATTTGAACAATTTTGACAAAAATTTTACGAATTTTAAAAAAAAATTCTTTGTTGTTTTTAGCAACGGCTGTCTTGAAAAGTTGATTTCTGGACCTACACTGAACTAAAAACCTAAACAAAAAAATTGGTATTTTATCGAGCATAAAAGTTCTTATCGCTTCAAACTCCTTATAGTCAAACTGATGGAAATTTTAATTTCCTGAGCTGGAAAAAATGGAAAATTTCATGACTGCAAATAGCACCTGGGCCACATATTTTTTAAAATTTTAAATGATTACGTTATGCTACTTTTTCAATACTAAATTATAATTTTAAAAGTGACTTTTTTGTTGAATACTTAGTTTGATTTGGAAAATTTTTACACTTATTGAAATTGAGCTGTGATCATTAAATTCACCACAAAACGCAATTCTATGTTGCTTTAAATGACTTTAATTCTCGCAGCTAAATGACCATCAGTGCTTTAATGCTTACTTGCAAAATTTTCAAAAAACGCGAGAATCTATTGAGACCAAAAATAAATTTTTAAGGTAAATTTAACAGGAGAATTGACATTTTAGCTGGACTGTTTTAAAAGTGTGACATTCCTAAAATCTTCCGTCAGGTCTAAATGTTTTATACTCAAAAATGACTCCAAATCAGATTGTACTAAATATTTTTTGAACTTTAAACCCCTCTTTACCCTCTATTTTGACTACCGTCATCACTTTTACCAGCGTAAGTTGGGTTCAATCATCATATTTTTACTGGCAAAATTTACCATTTTACTTTGTGCCACTTTTTTGGGGACACCCAGTACATCAAAAATTCCACCCCTTTAAAATACCGGCAATAAGTAAAAAACGTCAAACATGGCAACTGCTCGACTTGTAGTACTTGGAACTTGAAATTCAGCTAGAGTCGACGTACGTTACTTTAGCGCTAAAGATAAGTTAGGTTCGGGGTCAAGGCGGGCATAAGATGGATTAAAAATCGATTCTAGAAAAGCTGAAAGCCACGCGATTATATTGACTAAAGTGAATTGAAGGGTTATTTATCCAGAGCGTCATTTTTAAAATAAACTATCTATTATAAATAAATAAACTATGTCTATAAAACATTTTAACAGCCATTTTCCGTCAACCAATCCGTAACTCGCAGCTTGTTTCAACGCTGGCAAATGCCAGTTGAACATAACCTCCCTATTTTGTTGTTGTTTACATTTTTATGTTATTGCAAAAACAGCCGTATAAAATGGTACATTTTTACAGCAGGGCAAGCTTTGCGATCGGTTTAGTGTTGGGGGCCATTCTGGCCTTGTACGTAAGCAATTGGACGTTGAGTGATGGAAACAGCCCCTTGCAAGAAAAGCCCCCTCTAGAGCCCTATGTGGATTGGTTCCAGAAGCGTGGCCTTAACAGAACCGTGGTGCTCTGGGATGAAATGCGTTATACGAACAAATCCCTGTATACTGAAGCAGACTATTTGTTTGACAACATCAGAATCCTGTGCATAGTCCTGGTTCGATCCCCGAATAATCTGGTAGCGGTAAACGCTACTTGGGCCAGAGGTTGCAACAGCTTAAAACCAATCCTGCTGCCATCCAGAACCAGTATTATGCCCTCAAAGCAGGACAAAGCCTTGTCATCTTGGGTACTGTTGTGCAAAATGCTGCACGAGACTGATCCAGAGCCATTTGATTGGGTGCTCGTAGTCAAAGATACGAGTTTTCTGATTTTGGAAAACTTCAGACACTACGTAGCCCCCTTGGACTCGGAAAAATATCATTATTTGGGTCATGCAGTGCAGTTTTGGGGCACAGTTTACAACAGTGGGAACCCAGGGTATGCGCTTAGTAAGGGGGCTTTAAGGGCGTTCCAAGGGAGCATGCGGTCAAACGAGTGTATTGAGAATAGTTACAGGAACAAGGAGGATTTTTACTTGGGTGAGTTAAACGGCAGAAAGAACAGTGTTTTTTTTAGTTTTAAATTTGATTTTGACTCATGGCTAATGGGCGAAAAAGCGTCTTTTATACTTCATGACACTCCTTTTTTCTGGTTTTTTAAATTTCAACAAGTTGTGTTCAATTTTAAAGGCTCCGAATTCTTTAAAAATTAACCCGTGATTAAACACTTGAATTCTGACTTGAACAGGAAAAGCCTTATCACAACTGAACATAACTCCAGTTAGTACAGTAGATGAGGAGGGTTTGTCCACTTTTCACCCCTACACTTGGTACCATGTATTCTTCCCAGGCGAAAGCTACTATAAAACCAGCGTTTTTCCCGTGAAATGCTGCAGCAGACGATCCATAGCTTTTCAGGTGGGTTTCATGCCCCCTTTATTTATTACAAGTACAGGTGCCGTGTGTATAGGCAATTGAGGGCAGCAGAATGTATACGTTCCAGTATCTCTTTTACAAGCTGCAAATTTTCAAATCTGGGCAATGCGGAAATCGGCCTTTTAAAGATTCCGAATCAGAGGACAAGGTGACAAGGCTCAAGATGGTTTTAAAACGGTTTTACTGAGGAGTTGGATGGTTTTAGGTGTGGAAGGATTTCCTTAGATCGCAGAACGTTTACGAATACAACATAAGTAGTGAGCAGTACTACAAGTTGTGGGAAAAACTGGTTAATGATCCGAATTCCTTTGCTAGCAGCATGAAGAAAGAGGAATTGTTTGACTACGACTAAGTCCCTTTGGGATTTAATGATCTGTGATAATATATCGTCCAATTTTTACGTCTAACTACTCTTATGATTTAATTTGTTAACATTTTTTCACTAGACTGTCGGATGTTGGATAAAAAGCGCTGTTTTTATTTTTTTTTTGGCCAGTGGGAATTCTACCGCTTTTTCGACCATCCTACTGTTTCATAAACAGCAGATTTTGGGTGTTAAAAGTTCAAAATCTGTAGTATGTTCTGCTCATCTGTTGCCAGGTGTTATACAAGTGTGTTTCTAGCAACAAGCTGATGCTCACGAAAGTTTCTCTTGAGTTATTTTGAGAAGAAAATTTGGTTTTAACTAAAAACTAAATTGTATATACTTTCCTGACTGTGTTTCAATTCCAAATCAAACTTAAAACTTTAAGAACAAAGTTTAGTTTTTAGTTCCAAATCAAAATTGATTCCTGGGTTTCAGTCATTTATTGTCTCTATTATCAATTAAAATACGTTTCGATGTATTTTTCCACCATCATCAGTTTTTCTAAAATAACAGAACAGTTAAAAAAAAATTCATTAATTTAAAAAACAACCACAGTTCGTCAACAGCCTCATCATATCACACATTAAAATACATCACAATTGCAATACTTTAAAACATTCTAAAATTAATTAGGCCTAACAGGTGATTAGTCAGGACAATCAAATTTGGGAAGAGACTAGAATTCTTCGTTCAGATACTTAAATATTTTTACTTACATGTGTAGCGTTGTTGCTGCTTTAAGCCTTGGCATGCATTTGGAGTATTAATTTTGTCCACTTTGGACACAAAGCGAATAAAATACTGTTTATATTGATTTCTTTTACTTTCAGCTATTTTTCTTTGCATTCTGAGGATATTATTTTTGGTTTGCAAAAT
>NW_026018715.1:8184976-8354302 GCF_020466585.1 Dendroctonus ponderosae
TATATTTAAACATTGCATATAGAATACGTCCAAGATTTTCAAATATTTTATTTGATTCTGTCCGTTCCCAAAATTAAATTCCCTTCTCCTCACCTGTATAAATTTTGGTGTGACGGCAAGGTTCTTGCATCTGGTCAGAAAGTTTTTCCGGTTCTTTTCTCTTGCCACTTTGCCTTCAGTTTTCCATATCTCTTCCTTAAAACACATTCCTCCACACGATCCGCCATGCCATACTCCCAAGCATTATCCTTCATTGTACATACTTTCCTGACTGAAAATTAATTCCTGGGTTTCAGTCATTTATTGTCTCTATTTATCAATTAAAATACGTTTCGGTGTATTTTTCCACCATCATCAGTTTTTCTAAAATAACAGATAGTTAAATAAAAATTTCATTAATTTAAAAAACAATCACAGTTCGTCAACAGCTTCATCATTCAGATAGAATAGTAGATTCATGTTGTAGATATGTAAACGCTTCAAGAAGTTGTCCTCAATCGAGGGTGGCTGCTGGCTGTGGATGTGACTACGTTCTGGTTTATGAACCGTCGTTGGAAAGTCCCTCTGAGGAACGCTTTTGTAGCCGATACATCCAGAATAAGGCCACGGAAGTGGCCTATTTTTCCAGAACCAGATCCGCACATCTGACTTTTTATTTCCTGGGAGATTTTGGGCATGCCTTTACCCTGGAATTTTCCGCCATAAGTAGGTTTGAAGCGTGAGGTGTTAAAATAGTGAAGCTTTCACTCCTCTTAGGAAACCAACTGGTCTTCGACGGCTTTCCGACAATGAGCCGCATGAACAACAACAGCCAGTTCATCACGTCCCCATTCTTTCCTCAGCTATACCCAGCCGATTTAAGCACTGAATATGTTATCAAGTGCCATTCGAAAATACCCTGCCGCATCAATTTGATTTTTACCGATTTCCTCATGGGCTATTCCTCAATCTTGGAGGTAACTTTGCCATCATTTGGATATCTCCAATAGTTTTTTGGTTAACGTTATTTCAAAGTTCTTCGACTGGAATGGTCAACGCCTCTACGTGATCTCCGGCAACATTTTTCGGCCGCCCGTTATAGTTTCATCTGGACCGAGCTTGGTAGTGCGGTTTTATGCCAATGGGGCTTCGAACCTCGGCTTTAAAGCCTCGTATGGGTTCACATTGGGCAACTTGGATGACCTAGTGATGAGGTCGAATACTGGTAAGTCCCTGAAATCTACCCATCCAAAAAATCTATCAATTTCATCCAGATTGTGGAGGCCAAGTGAATAATCTGGGAGGAGGAATAACCATGATGAACATGACGGTGGAAGGACCGAAGTTCTACGACTGTCTCTGGATCATACAGATTCCCAGCAGCTTTTTGCACCGCAAAACCCATCTGTATGTTAAAGTGGTAAAATTTACGGACTTTGGTGAGTTGATCTTGCAACCTGACCAGGGAGCATAGTTGTTTTTCCTTCAGCTGGCCCAACAAAATTGATAATGCGCAAGGGAGTGACATCGAATGAGGCTGTTATAGAAACCCTCAAATATCCGCCAGGCGCTTTCGAAAAATCGACCAAAACCGAACATGTAGTGTCGATTAAAGAAGGTTTTTACGTTAGTCTGAGGGGCCTTTTCAAGGCAGAATCCCGCGTTGCCATCGTTTATGCGGCTTTTAATTACAAAGGTACATCTTGCTGGATTTGAAAATGCCTCAACGGAAGAGGAACATTTTTATTGTACATTGATTCCAGATTGCTTTTCTGGATTAGACTTCTTGTGCCAAAATATGCGATGCATTTCCGCTTTGTTAAACTGCGATGGTTTTGACCACTGCGGTGATAACAGCGATGAATCGCCCACATGTTCTGAAGGTGGGCAAAGACCATTTTTTACGCAGTTTTACTAGCTTTTTGTGTTTCTAATAGGGCTCGGAATCAAACTCGAATAATTCGAGTATTCGAATATTCGAAAAGCGAATAATTATGTGTAATCATAACTCGAATATTCGAATATTCGAATACTCCAATATTCGAATATCCGAATATTCGAATATTCAAATACTCGAATACTCGAATACACCAACATTATCAAACTCACTAGGTAGGCAAATATCTTTATATGCACTTTGTATACTTTTATAAAATAAATTATTCATATTCTACAAGCATTTAAACAAATACCCATATATTTACAAGCAAATGAAAATAATCATATTTACTCTCCTGCAAATGAATGTAAAATTACGTCTCTGTGTTCTGGTGATACGCGTCATTATCTTTTGCGCTGTGTTACAATTAATGTGCCGACAAAGGCACTTTTTTATCCGTTGCGGCTAGTTGCCAAAAATGATATGAGATAACTATTTTTCTTCTTGGAAAACGGTGAACGGAAAACGAACACTCGAATATGTAACGAATACGAATAGAAATACTCGAATATTCGAATACTCGAATATTCGAATCTCGAATGACTCGATTATTCGAATATTCGTTAGATATTCGAGTATTCGAATAATTTTGCTATTCGAATAAACCACTAAACGAATATTCGAATATCAGATTTTTAAAAATTCCGAGCCCTAGTTTCTAAATAAGAGAATAGAAATACTCGAATATTCGAATCTCGAATGACTCGATTATTCGAATATTCGTTAGATATTCGAGTATTCGAATAATTTTGCTATTCGAATAAACCACTAAACGAATATTCGAATATCAGATTTTTAAAAATTCCGAGCCCTAGTTTCTAAATAAGAGAATAGAAATACTCGAATCTCGAATGACTCGATTATTCGAATATTCGTTAGATATTCGAGTATTCGAATAATTTTACTATTCGAATAAACCACTAAACGAATATTCGAATCAGATTTTAAAAAATTCCGAGCCCTAGTTTCTAAATAAGAGCCCGTGTTCTTATGAAAAACGAATTCCTTATCTACAGTGATTTTGTATCGAATTTACCTTAAATTGTCGCAATAAAACTTTAAAATCCCACTGCAGATCCCAAGGACCACAGGGATTTTTCGAAAATACCCAATTTTCGATTCCCAAAAGCGGAACCTTATTCAGACTTGACGATGGCCACTGCAGTATTTCTTCTATGCACTTTTGGTAAGATTAGTGCCAGATTATAAAAAATATCGAGTCACATTGAACATACTTGGTTATAGGATTAATTGGGATTATTATTGCCATGACTTTGCTGCTATACAGGGTGAACATGCGAACCAGGCACCACCGCCAAATCCAAGACCACATTGAGACAATTCACGCTATTTTGGGTAAACGCGCTAAAAACTAAACTAATGCCAGTGCGGAAAACTACTGTTAAATTACCTTGATGCAGAGGAGGGCGTAGGCGAGATAGAGGAGGACATAATCATTGCAGACGAGCCTCCCGACTACGAGCATCCTCCAGAATACTCCGACGTTTTCCAGTATATCAGAAAAGTTGCCTGCGGCAGCCGACAAAAGAACAGGCCAGTAAATTTATCATAGTCCCCATGAGGCGCAACAAGAATACGTTCTTCGCCCTTCAGACACTCTCAGGTAGTCCCAAAACCGTCCCAATCAACTTCTTTCGCCGCAACTGGGTCTGAAAAATCCCCCCATCCAAATAGCAGTAATCAGGCATCAAGAAGTTCCAGCACTAGCAGAAGTTGCCAAACTTCACCCTTGAGGCTACCCCAATCTCCTCCACCTGCCTATGACAACGAAATAGCGGGTGAGTTTCCAAGAATCTAGTTGTTGGCAGCAAACGGTGAGCGAACTACATTTAAAAACATTATTCAGGGGCTTCGCAGAAGACCGATGACAGAACAGTTAGTTTCCCCAAGAAAATGTTCATCGATATTGGGGTTTCACTAAGACAAAACATCCGGAAATGCAAATCCGACGTTTTCGCCAAACATTCCATCAAAACGATCAGCTTTTCAGAGCCAAATTCAACAAGATATTATTCCGAATCAGATTTAATCGGCTTAGTGCACAGTCGCAAAGCCGAAGATTTCAACGTTGGCAAAAGAAGCTTTTCAGCTAACGACCTGTTTTTCTAAAGAAGAATTCAGTGTGTTATAAATGTTAACAGAAAAAAAAAACAGCAAATCGAATACGATTCTAGTTTGGATTAGGAGTGAAATAAACCCAAAGATATAATAAATAGTAGTTGTATTACTTTTTAGTCTCTACATGTTTTCAATAAAAAAATTTTATATCTACATTTTCAGACAATTACAATAATTACTGTATGTACAAGTTTTATTCGGTCGCTAATTAAAAGCAGTAGCAACAGCAGCATTGATGTTTGATAATGCAACTCCAAAAGTAATAGATTTAATGCCTATACATTATGTCTAGTTCACGATATTTACTTATGGGTAGTTGAAGCCATTTTTTATTTATTTTTCTATTAAAACGCAAATTCCTATAATTAAAATTAAATATTACTTTTGATTTCACCTTACCAAAGTTGAATCACCGCTGGAAACTCAAATAAAACTGCAGTTTTGAGACACATTTCTTTTGGTTCGTTTATAGGCCTTCACTGGAGCTTAAAACACGAAAATTTGGTCTTGGAGCTCAATAATTTGAAAGTGTGTGATCGATATTATCTTACCTCAAAAATCAGCAAACTCACGTAAGAATAATAATTAAACAAAAGAATGAAAAGCAATTGAATTACTTAAAAGTTAGCAGCAAACATTCAAATGCGCAAATAAAATATTCTAATACTAGAAAATTAATTACCTATTTGAAAGTTTTAGTTTACATTTTTAATTTAAATTAGAGATAAGAATGTTTGCACTTTTGCTGCCGTTTATATTCGCAGATCTCAATCGTGTTATGTTTTAATTGTAAACCACAACTTTGTTTGAATTATGGCGAAAAATGCAACAATCAATGATTAAATTGGAGATTGAGATCATCAATCAAAGGATTAAAGATTAACTAATATAGTGTTCATCAAGAAGTAGCTATTTATTAAAGTTTATTTCGAGAAAAGAGGTAGAGGATATTTCTGAATTACGTAGCAAAACCACTTGAGTTGGTGTTGAAACGTTACTTCCATAGCCATTTGGTGTTCTAAGCTCTGAAACTCCTGGAGTGCTTCTCCTACATCGCTCCCTTCCAGCTTTTTTTGCAAAATTAATCTATAATCAGTCTCAAAGAGCAAATCAACGTTTAGGTAATTGCGACGAGTATTTTAGCGAAGAATGGATGCTTTTTGGGGTGTAGAAAGGCTGCTTTTAACTTTCACTTAATGGGCCAATTCCGAACAGAAATCATGCACTTGGCTGAGACCTTATCCACTATAAAAACATGAAATTAAATGCTATAAGTAGTTAAACTAGATTAATTTAAGCCTTAAAAACCGTGCAACATTGCATTGATTGTTGCCCGAAATTGGCCCCTTCCAAATCAGTCAAACAACTAAAAGAAATGTGTGTTTAATGAAACTTAGCTACTTTAGGGCTTAAATAAAATGTAAGTAAATACGAATCATCAATGGCACTTTTATAAAAAGGAAAGATTAATTATCAATTTCACATTTACGATGCAAAGATTGCTGTTTAGGGGCGCGACAGATAGCGCGAGCCCGAAACCGAATGACATCCGATGCATTAAACTTGCACTCTTGAGCAAAACCTTCAGAATACTTCATGCGAAACTATTCCAAAGCCTTTCTCTATTGGCGAGGCGTCCAAATGTCCGCTAAATGTCAGCATGTCTTCGGAACTCCAATCACAGATTAACGTATGGTCAATATGACTAGCGCAATGTCCCACATCGAATTCGCAGTCTTTTCATATTTTCAGTTTTAAAAGGGGCGGATACCCGGACCTTTTCGCTTATACCCCGTTCTCTCCAACAAAATTAGTAGTATCACAAGCCTTGCGTAGGTCTACTGACACCCACACGGTTAAAATTAACTCAACGAGTTTTATCCAAATAATCCCTGCATCTCTTATATGTATTGTTGACTGGGAGATATTGTTGAGTGGCGCTGCCGGAGGCACCTCAAATCAAGCCTCACTGAGAAACACTGCCTTCAAGAGGGGATGGATGTGAGTGCAGGTTCTTAGGAGTCAATCGATGCGTTGAGAAACGTGTTTTCTATCAGTGAAAACCTGCATTCTGCCATTCACTAACTGGTAGAATGCATGGGCACTTGTGCAGATCCCATTGAGTTGACTGCTGGCAATGGTGCAATCTGGCACAAACAAACAAAAAATTAACTACTGTTGAGCTGAAGCACAGAGCGTTTGTGCGCGATCTTTGCAAACCCGTTTTTCCATCGTGTCCAAACTGAGTTTTTAAAGAAATTTTACTTACCATTGTGGATTCGGTAGGAAGAGTGTCTGGCAGCGACGAGTTGTAATTGTGTTTGTGCACTGGACTACTGTGGCCTGACGAATTATGCAGGGCTTCTTCTATTAACGATGCTATCTTATCACGATCCACCTGGAAATGACACAAAGAAATAAGTGAGCCAGTTTTTCGCATAAAGTCATCGGTATTAAAAAAAAACAGCAACAGCGGGACACTTACTTCATTTACAAAACCGTAGTGGACTAATTCTTGTGCTAGCACTTTGGGATTATCACTAGGAGATATACAGCTAGTTAGTTGCCTATTCATTTTATCATCCATACGTAACACAATAGTCAACTGAAATAGAAGGAAAAAACATCGTTAGTCGCAAATTTAATATAATGGGCGATGTTCATTTCAGGGAAGATTTTAAGTATCTCAGAAATCGAGACAAATCAAAAATCATACTTTAGCCGATTAAATACCTAGCCCAACATGCGATATCAGCAAATAAAAAAACAGTGCCAAGATCGACGTCAAACCTGATAATGTACTTAAGCTACTATAAATAACCCTTTGAAGTGCCTAAGCTGTTGATGATCGATTTTGGATAAGAAAACTGCGTCACTTGTGAGAAAGTTTACATTAAATTTCGATCAATTCTTTTGAAATATCGTGAATAGTTTCACGTGAATCGCAGGTGACAAAAATGATGATATTTCATAAAAAAAAACTTGACTTGAACAACTCAAGCATTAGAAATCAAGAACAAAATAGCAGAAGCTTGAATTGCAGTTTGCAATTTCTTCAACTCAATAATTATTTGGTCTGAATTTGAAGTTTTTTGCGTCGTTTCTTAATCTTACGATTCCTCTGCGTATATTCGGTTAGAAATTATTATTTTACAATTTTTAAATTGAATCTGATCTAAACGGAGTCGGAAACTTAAGGAACAGAAGACAATGAAGTGGTTTAACCGTAACTAGAAAAACTTTTCAGTACGTTTTTCCATTGTTTCTAATTAAACTTTTCATTTGCCTTTGGTTTCCAACATCTAAACCCAAAAGTTATAAAGTTCATTACTTCAACATTTTCAGTGAACTACGCTTTAAAAGCCAGGTAATGAAAATATTAGTGGGAATTAATAACACGTTTTAATTTTTTTCACTTTTGAAGTTTGTAAAGCAATAAAAGCAACAACGGACTTGAGATTTAATCCCAATTTTTGCTTGCAGTTTTGGTTGTAAAATGCTCAATATCTTTCTAAATAAGCACAAAAAAGGCACAAAAATCCGAGTAAACCTTTTGTTGAGTTCGCCTTTGGAAAACAATCTCAAAGATCACTTTCTTGCTTCAACTGGCCAACTGACTTTGGAACTGGATCAATTTTGATCGCTGAAATCGACACTTTTTATGTTTGAAGCGTTATTTGGTGCAATTCCTTTTCATTTAGTGTGTTTTTTTTAAACACAAATTGAGTGCTTCGGACTAAGATGCTACAGGGTGGCAAAAGAAACAATGCAAAATTGGTGAAAGTTCCACACGCTCTCACTTGAACAAAACCCGTTTTTTTTCTATTTCAACGACACAGTTTCAGGTTGATTTCATATCGCAAAGAAGGTTTTTCAGGTTTTCGACCATCTCGTGTATTTACAGAGTGGGCTCAAAAACTCAACGTTCTTGCAGTGATTTTTTTTCTTCTTGAACAGACCAGACAGTGAAGAAAATAAAAAGACTGATTTTGGTAATTAGCATTAAACATTACATTAACATTACTTCAAACAGACCAGAATGGACCACAAAAATTTGCCCAAAATTGCCAGAATTTCGTATCAAGAAACTAATTTATAAAGCTGTAAAGTGGCAAAGATGGTTCGAAAATGGCACTCACCAGTAAATCACAGCTCTCTTCTTTGGACTTAACATCACACATCATATTAATAATTTTCCTAGTTTCTACGTCAGTCGGTTCCGGGGTCACGGATTTTACGGATTCCGCCATTTCCGGAGATATGGCTCTGGATCGGGCCAGCGGCGGCTGCTTTGCACCAAAGGCCGTTAAAGGGTAGATGCCATTTCTGCAAAAAAAACCCATCAATTAGATTCAATATCCCGAATCCTCAAATATGATTATGCATCAGAATTTGTGCATTCTGGAAGTTGCATCATCGGTGTCGAATCGCGGGCAACTTGGATTCAAGTTACGAATGATAAGGAAACGTTAAATTAATGGCGCAAAACATTCAGTGCTTGAGTCTGCAAAATCGGTGAAAACATCTCAAGACTCCCCACGACAATTCTAATTGTTTATCAAAGGTGAATCACGGTTTACGCAAATACCTTTATTGCCCTCGTAAAATCCAAGTGTTCAAACATAGTCTGGCCATCCCACATGACAACATATTGTCGCTATTTACAGTTATAAGTTTGTCGACTTTTCAATTGAACGCACAAGTGTGCTTTATTTAGGTCCAAAGCTTTCGAATTTTTTTCGACTTTAACAGTTTTTTAGAGCAAAATACTGTCGTAGATTCAAACGTTTGGAAAAATTCCATATTTTTCAAAGCTGGAAGAGAAAGAGATTTTGGCAAAGAATGGCGTGTGGTCTACTCTCAAAGCTTCTGGTATTAATTGTTTAGATTTTTATGCTTTAATCGACATTTCCAATAATTAGTCTGCAATATTGTCTCTAAGAGATTTTTTGGAACACTAGCAAACTTTTCGATCAACCGGAGGAGTTTCCTTCGAAGAATCGTCTTCCAACTTTAAATTATTTCCAGTTTTTAGCTTTTCCAATTTTTTGGGTCTCAAAAAAAAGGGCTTTGGAAACTTATTTCGAATAGCTGTTTTAGATATTAGATATTATACGTATTTTCCAATAATTTTAATAATCAAGGCAAAGTACAGCAAGTTGATGGCAAAAAACTACAAAGTCTTTGACTGCTTTCGTAGAGAAAAGTACTTGACTGTCTAAAAAGTTCTCAGCGCTCTAATAAAAAAATCTAGCGAAAAAACAGTTTCAGTTAAAAAACAGCAGCAGACATTGTGCGATATAATGTAATGTATATTCTTGAATTCAGCCCTTTCCAAGGGTCATCCATGTGCTTTTGCTCTAAAGAAGAAGCTGTAGAGAATTAATTAAATTCGAAATATTTTCACTCCCAACTTCAAAAGTCAGTTTCAAACGTTTCTACGATTGGAGCTGTACATCTTTAGCAAAAGAAGGCACTTTTGAAATGTGAAGTGAATTTTGAAAATTTCCCAATGGTGTCGAAGTCGAAAAAAATTGTGGAAGTGAAAATATAATAATATTCCTTTCCCAGTTGTGGCATTCATCAGATCTTCTATTATATTTTTCCAAAAATGTTAACATTTAAGCAAGGCTCCAGATTTTGCTTAAATATATCAGATATAAGCTAAAAGCTGTGTATATTCCTTTGGAAAGACGGTTCATTTCTGAAAAAATTGACGAGAAAACGGGAAGTTTCCATTATCAGCCGATCAGAGATATTTTTTCCCTCCAACTTGAAGAGTAATTTCCAAATGTAGAAGCGTAAGGTAAAGTAAAGAAACGACGCTTTAGACAGTTAGTCAAATTCTTGCTTTCTTCAGACTTTATCATAATTGTTTTCCAGTCAACAGATTTTAAATGTCTTTCTCTAACAATTCAACTACAATCATGTGCTCGTGTTTGAAGGAAAAAAAACAACTAAGCAACAAAATTTTCCCATCTCATTTACAGATCGACATTTTAGAAAAAAACTGATAAATTTTGAGCGAAATACTTCAAGTAATTAATCCAGTCAAAATTTGCACGGTTTTGCAGCAGTACGTAGATAAAAACGCATTCGTTATATTTACTCTTAAAGATTCGATTGTTGCAATTATCAGGGATTATAGATAACGTTTGAAAATACACGAATCAGTTTCAAGCGTCGGTCCCGCAATCATTTACACGCTTTTTGCATAATGTTTCTAATTAAAATATTGAATTAACATTCACCT
The DNA here is from genome assembly GCF_020466585.1 of Dendroctonus ponderosae. Lineage (NCBI taxonomy): Eukaryota > Metazoa > Arthropoda > Insecta > Coleoptera > Curculionidae > Dendroctonus > Dendroctonus ponderosae. The sequence continues at coordinate 8,195,287 of NW_026018715.1, forward strand.
TCCATCACCTATGTTAATGAGTCAACCTAGTAAACCTGATGTAATTTGGAGCGTTTTGTTATAAACACAATGCAATATTATACATATGTATATGGGTCAGTGATTTATTGTTAGCGCTACTGAAATAAATCATCAATAATTGCGCTTAGCTTAAAAAAACTGCGTATGTTGTGCTGTTATGTAACTCAACAATTTGAGATTTTTATTTTTAATTGATCCCTGCAGCAAAGCCAGAACACTCTTAAATAGTTTTTCAAGCAAAGTTTAACTACTGTACCAACCTTTCGCTCACCATCGTGCAAATCACTACAAAGTAAAATTGTTTTTTATATTGTCGCCGACTGGCTCAAGCCCAACAATGAACAGTAAAATACAGTCTAATGAAAAAGCTTGAGGAATGACTCAAACACCATCGTGAATATTTTAAAACCTACGGATTATTAGGCAAATAGGAGGACGATATTTGCTCGGGCTGATGTCACCAAGTCACCTGTGCGCTATTTTTAGGTGAGCAAGTGTTTGCACTTTTACGATAATGTCTAATCGGATTGCCAAGTTGCTCCAAGTTGTGAGAGATTTTTATGAAACGAAGTGAGGACAACTAGAGGCTTCAAATCCCGATATTCGGCTAATGAATGGTTTGCATTTTTACGACATCACCTTGCATGGGGACATTTCAAAGACACCTGTACGGTGCATCATCATCAGCAACAACAAACACGTTTGCCAAGATCGGTTTTAATAGTCGGGAAAACATTGTTATTAACGCCCGTTGCCAAAACGCAATCACGTTTAATATAAATGTTCAATTTCCATTTCCAACACCTGAACGATTTATAGCCTCCCATCAGGAAACGGTTTATTTACAGGAGGAAATTGAACTGTATTTTTGGATCTATATCACATAACTCGCTTCACCTCAAAACCGAGAAGAATCGTTATTTTCCCCAGTTTTCCTGCTCGTTTGTAGGTCTTTTTATAATTGCTACGTTTCAATTTTAACTGATACCTACTTAATTTTGGAGCTTGCTTCTAGCCGGATTGATTTCTTCAAGAAATTCATTTTATTTGCAAGCGTTGATGATTTTCTCTTTAACTTTATCTACACTTCAACTTCCCAGTTGGCTCTTCAGTCTCAAGCCATTCTTTTTTATAAATGACAATTCTGTGTATCGCAAAGATAGTTGTGGTGAACCAGTTTGAACGATAATAATCCCCTAAACATGACGAATATAACAAAGAATTTCAATATTTTTTAGCACTGACGTCACCTATGATAAAAGTATGACGAGTTTCAACACATTATCTGTCCGAGTTCCAAGAAAATCGACTGCAAAATCGCCTAAAAATAGACTTGGTTGATTGGTTTAATTAGAGGCAATGATTTGAAAAAATTGAACTTGAAGTCAAAAATTTAATCTGAAAAAATCTATCAAGCAAACCAATTGCTAAAACATCCATTTAACAGTTTTAGGAATAAAGAATGCTAAAACAATTGTTGCATATTCAGGCAAAATGCTAAAGGTTGGTCGACTTTAAATATTTGCTTTTAAGGCTATTTCTGCTCCAAAACTGATCATTTTCAGCCCAAAGTGCGGGTAAAACCACTAGATTTAAAATTTAGACTAAAATTCACTTTTTGTGTTCACTTGGAGATTAAATGTTACAGAAGCAAGAAAGGTAGAAGAATAATATTTTGTACATTTTGGAGTACGTTATTTAAGAAAGTATGGTCAGTCCAGGATTCGAAAACGTTTACCCTGAATTAATAAAATAAAATTTAGGAAAAGAATAAAAAATCCCTCAACACAGCTAAAAAAATCATCAGATTTCATGCCAAATTAAAATGGGTTAAAATCTCTTTCATCAGCCACAAAAATCCTCAGCACGAGCCTCCGAACTCGTTGACTAAACATCCTGATGATGACCTGAAAAATGGACGAAAGCGCTTGGCTGTAACATACTCAGTTGGATTTGCGAATTTCTTTCAACTTTCACTTCAAGATAAGTGATCACACTATAGAATTTTTAATTTCTAGTTAATCCAAAATACTGCAAACCTAAAATTGGTTGAATTCGAATTTGGAGCCTTAAAAAACTTGCGTTTTTCAGTTGTCATCAAATTAGCCAATTCTAGTTTCAGCTGGTTTGCACTACTAGTTTCAATAATTAATTGTAGAAACACTCGACAAGTTTGAAAGCGGAGCTCCTCACAATCAACAGTGAAAAAAGTCCACTGTTCGATCCCAAACGTTTAGTTTTTGCGTCATTACCAGGGTATTTTAGACTATAATTCAGTAATAAACCAATTTTGGCTTTAAAACTCCCAATTATATAATTATTTTGCCGCAAAAAAATGCGTTTGGCTGCGCTGGTAGCCAGAAGTACATTCCACATAGGCCTGGGTAACACTGTGTTGAGTTGCGCTTTTGAGTTGTTGCGGCTTTCTGAGTTAATAAGTTTTACCTCATTGGTTAATGAGTTAAAACTCATGGCCGATGACGGAATGACATATAACAAAAAAAAGCCATCAACATATGGGTTTTGCGCATACGATTGCTTGAAACTATTTGGTCTAAAACCGGGGAAAATCCGGAAAATTTAAAAAAACTTAAAAAAATTGCAGAGCGATGAGGGTGACGAGTTTTCCAAATATTGATTATACGCTTTTGCTTTCTCTGATCTTTTTTGGAGGAAACCTAAATTTCGACGAAAAAAAAAAACAAAACAACTTTGTTTCGATTTTGTCCCAATTTCAAAGGTAAAACGGGTACTCAAAAAAGGCGATAAAGAAGACGAAACTGTAAAGACGATGGCTTTTCTTGTAAAATCCATCTTTTAACTTTTTTACATAAGACTCTCAGTTTGCCGTTGTTCTCAGTATTTTACAGTAAAACGATAAGAAAAAACGCGTTGTTCTGTTTAGAGAGTTTGGTTTAGAAATATTGACCTAAAAGTGAAGAAACTGGAATTTGAATAAACCAAATTATTCACAGCGACAAAAGTGACGAGTTTCCCGAATATTTGATTATAAACTTTCACTTGTTCTGCTCGGGGAAATATTTTTGGAAAAAAATTTAGAAAAAATTATTAGGGTTTTGTTCAAGATTCGAAGATGCAAAAGGTTCCAGAAAAAAAATTACAAAGCTCTTCAGGAGCCGATACCTGAAGATTGTCAGTATTTTAAGTAAAACTAAAAATAATACGTTTTTTGCGTAGCAATAAATGCTTAATAGAAACTTTGCTAAAACTGGAATGACCTGAAATTTTAAAGAAACTTGAAAAATCTTCAGAGCGATGATGGTGGAGACTTTCCCAAATAATTTTTTGGAAACTTTTGCTCACTGGCCGTTTTTTTCAAGATAATCTTAATTGCTTTCGATAAAAAACTGAATAAAATTATTTGGTTTTTGTGCCAAATTCCAAGCTGAAAAAGTTCTCTGCAAATCGGTGAATCAGGCGAATTTTCTAGCAAAATCAATTTTGTAATTTTTGGCTGCAAAGACCCCATTATTGTCAGAAAATAAGATAATTATCAGAATTTTTGGCGTTTTTTATCAAAAACTTTCAGTTTTGTGATTGGTTTTTGCAAAAACCTTAATAGTTTTCGGGAAAAAACGGGATAAATGTATTTTCTTTTTTGTCCCAAATTCGAATACGAAAAGTTTCCTACAAAGCTATAAATAAATCTTGTAATTTTTCGCGTAAAATACATCCAGATCGTCAGTATTTTTAAAGTAAAACTCTACAAAATAGAGCGTTTTTGAGTAGAAAGCAAAGCAAAAAAATCAGGCAAATCTAAAATACCATATTTTTAACAAATTCTACAGTCGTCAGAGGAATGTAAAGTGATGAGTTTTCCAATAACTTCCGCTTATTCGGTACGTTTTTTGAAACAAAATTATTTTATATTTGTCCCAAACGCGGAGCTAGAAAGGGATTTCTAAACTTCTTACAAAGCGACGACGGAAGTTCTAATAAAATTGATTTCATAGTTTTTGGAGAAAAATATTGTCAATATTTTAGGTAATTTTCTTGAAAATTGAGCATTTTGAAAAAAGGGTAACTTTGCTAAAACTGAAAAATTCTCAAATTTTGAAGAAATGTTAAAGACATTATTGATAAATCTCCTCTAAATAAATCTAAAAACAAGTAAAAAAAGTTATCAACATTTTCCCAGCAACGGAACTGAGTTACTGCGCCAGTGCGTTGGATTAGCGCACATTGCATAGCACTGCGCTAACTCCTAAAAATTAATTGAGTTACCCAGGCCTAATGCCACAATGCCATGAAGTCGGCTTTTGAGTGCCTCGATTTCCTTTGCTTTGATTCAAGACTTCCTTTGATCAGAAAATTATGAAAACGTAGCAAAAATTTTCAGTAAAGCTCAGGGTGTAGTTCAAATTCAAACTACAAACAGCATTGAATTGCCAATATCGTACGAAATCGTGCAGCACCCGCTAGGAACGGAAGTCCAAGTGATTCAAAACTAGAGTTTGAAGCTATTCAATTAAAATACAGAGAAACCCAAAACTGTGCATTTCACCTTTCCGTGAATTTAGCTGAACGCAAATCCACTACTGGAGAACTAACAATTTCTCCAAAATTAAAAAAGCAAGATTTGACCTTTTCCATTCCCCATACTTTAAAAGCTACATACTGAAGTAGGCATATAATGAGACGCTTTGGACAACTTCACAACACCCACTCAAAGACCGCTAGAAAATGAGTATCTGCTCTTTGTCTACTCGACTATGAATGGAAAGGTTTTCCTAAACCGTAAAACGGCAGCAAATTGTTGGGTTCTAGAAACTTCGCCGATCAAAATCAACTGCAAATTTATCAAGGTTTTTGATACACGCACAAGTTGTGACACAAATCTGCATCGAGCGTCATTGAACAGGAATGCATCCGGTAGCTATACGCGAAAATATCCTTTGTTACCTTAACCTTTGCATTTTCTCCGAATAAAACACAGTTATGAAGGTGGATCTGATGAAAATACAGATCGCAAAAAACATGCTTCCACACTGGACACCGATTGGGACGGTTCTGCGGACTGCCAAGAAAAATACTGAACTGCCAGACCGCAATTCGGGCATATTCCCACGCACTACTCACTACAATTAAGCACTAATGCTGCCTAATTATAAATAAATAAAAAATTGAACCTACATGGCCAATAGTTTTAGGTGAAGACCCAAAGTGGACATCTGATTGTCGGTGGCAATCATCTGGACGAGTCACCAAAAAAATAACTCCTAAATAACACGAGTAGTAGGCACTCACTCTCTTCTCCTCTACTGCCACCGGCAGGAATTTAAAAATAACACCAAACAAAAAGGTATTTTTAAACGGCTCCCGTGGGTTTTGCACGCACGAACAATTTTTTTTGGGTTGTTGATAGTTTTTGGGAGAAAAAAGTGCGAATTATGACGAGGAACAATTTGCGCTAGACTGCCCGGCTTCGACTGAAATAGTTGATAAGCCGGCTCATTGTATTTATGGAGCGCGACCGTCGTAAGCGTTTTATCTTATCTGGCATGTGGAAATATACTGTTCGATCGAAAAGTATTTGTCTAATTGAACATTTAGTGGATTGTTCAGGCACAAGTCAGCCTGCGATCAGAACCCTTCCCCCATCTAGGCTTACTACACTTCTACAGCTTCTTCTCAGCCCCTGACTGAGTGACCTAAATTTCAAGCACCTTTACAACCACAGAACACCAACTATCAACTATTCAAGCTGCTGAGAGTGAAGCCCAAAAGTCGATAGCAGGCTTCGAAGTTCTTCAGAAATCTCGTTCAAAAAAACTAGATACAAAGAAAGTGAAGTTAATTTTTCGTAGTAATTGCTTTTTCAAGCAAATTTCTAGTGAGTTTTCGGGTTTCTTTGGGTCAACGTTGAAAAGAATCTTTCCTTTCTTGTAAGAGTTTTTTTCCACGACGTCCCAAAAGTAGAAAAAAATCATCAGCTTCCAAAAAAACAATAAATTTAAGAAAAAATATTTTGGAAAAAGTGCAGGATCTAATGGAACTAATTCTAACAGCATTGTCAACGTCCGATTTTAATCAATTTGAAAAATAAACAAAAAGCGAATATGACAAATACATTCAACGCTGTTTGAAGTTGAAGTTGCGGCTGGAGAACTTACAAAGTAAGCAGGCAAGAAGGCAACAAACTAACCTACTTTTTCACGCTTTTTGCTCATCTTAACACCCCGAGAAAAAAATTTAAACAAAACTCCAAATTGTTTCCGCAAAGTTAACGTTTCAATTTTTTTGCGGAAACCAACCTTTCTGTCCTGATCTGCCTGTAACTTTCCCAGAAACATCCAATAATAGGCAAGTTTTTGGCAAAAGCGTGAGGCAATTTGAACCTAGGGTAAAACGTATTTTGACTTTGATAAAAATTGAGAATTTGATGACATTTTTCTCCCAGCTCCTAATTATTACGACATTTTTTACACCAACTGATTGCTTGACGATCGAAATAACGATGTAGAAAGTGAATTTGATAACCCAAAATCATAAACCTATAATGATACATTTCCCTGCAGCAATCGACATCAGAGTTCTATGAAAAATAATGCTCTTTGTACGGAACACACACTGCGATTAGACTACTAATTTAACTTAATACTAGATTATGGGGATTATAGTAATTAAATTAAGGCTCTCTCTCTTCTAATGATATAGGCAGAATTTAATCTATTTAAACAAGTTTTTTTTATGAAATACATGCTTCCAAATTAATTCGCAATTCGGTAATTCGGTGCAGGGTATGCAATAGCTTAACCGCCCTTAAATATATAAACATGCGTCTACAAATGCATGATTTTCCATATACAACGCGTTCAAGTTAGTTATTTTTAGTTTAATTTTGCAATGAATCACTTTCTTCTGATCAGCAGCTCAAAGTAGTTCTACCTATTCTTAATCAAGAATCAGGAAGTTTTGATCAAGTATACATTTTCTGCTCAAATTTGACGCGGGATCAAACGCAATCATTCAAAATGTGGATATACACAGTGACAAAAAAAGTTAGAACCAATTGAATTCAACATGCCCTAAAACTTTCTCCTAAAACTGTTTAAAAAATAATTTTATTCAAAGTGTAAAAATAATTTTACTGCCTTTTCCACAACCTAATTTACCTTCATCTTGCATAAACTTGCGTTCACAAATTCACAATTTTCGATTACAACGCGTTCAAGTTAGTTATTTTTAGTTTAATTTTGCAATGAATCACGTGTTCCCATTCAGCAACTAAAACTAGTTCTACCTATTATTCACAGTCAAACGTTTAATAGACTCATATTTTGGAAGAATAAAGTTTTCCCAATTTTTTCATAGTCAAGATCTCCAAAACTGTTGTGGTCTAAGAATTTTTGATCAAGTATACATTTTCTGCTCAAATTTGATGCGGGAACAAACGAAATCATTCAAAATGTGGATGCAACAATTGAATGCAACATACCCGATCAGACTGTATTTAGTGTATAAAATTTAACTGTTTTCAAACACTCTCGTCCGCCAAATGTTAAGCTACTGTTTAAACATCTTTGGAAAATATTCCTTAAAAACACGAGTTTTGCATTACATTACGAATGGGAACAAAAGACCTATTTTGACCGTGGAATAGGCCATTAAAGACGCACTAAAAGTCGGACACCCTGTATATAGCAAGACGCTCTTATCTACACTGGCTATAGCAACAAACTATAAATTTCAACCGCATAAATCAAATCCAATCAAAGTTATACAATGTATTATTTAGACTAGGAAATTGAGTCATTTGGAAAAAAAGCTGTTTGAATTTGAATAGGTAATTTCAGCGGCAACACTTACTTTCTAATATTCGTCAAAGAACCTTAATAAAAACTGGGGGTTTTTCGGGATTTTAGGCCGTCGGAAATCTTCACACGGGCCCGGCTCAAACCTATCGAACCAAACGCCTCCGAAAATGCGCTTTTTCCCAAAAAAGGCCATACAATCCTGAAACTCACCAATTTCCAGCCAGGTCGATAACATTCATTAAAACTGGAAACAACAATGTTTTTCAACCTTAATATTTTAATCTCCAAACCCTTTAAAAGTAGGTATTGACTAACTTTTTAGAAACATTGTTATTTAACCCAACATCACCAAATAACAAAGAAAAACCAGATAAGATCGAGGCCTTCGCTTTTCAATGGTAAAGGTCGCACGCGAATTTTTACGTAATTCATCGCGTAGCAATAAACAGCATTGAATTGACAATCATCTAATATCAATGTTGCTCTCTTTTATTAACGATTAAACTCTGTAAGTCATTGAATTGAATTTGGACTGAAATTGGAACAAACTACGAAAATCAAGAGCAACTTTAGTAAATTAAATTGTGTTTTTTTGAGGAACTTGCTGTGCATGGCTTTTTACTTTAAAGCATTTTGAAAATTAAGCAGTCTCTAATGCAATATTTGCTCAACAATGTCGAGTTAGTGGGTTATCAGTAACGATCACGAGTAGCTTGACTGGCTTGGTACCTCTTTAGTCCTCAGATTTATCGTTTTATTGCCATGTTTACTTCCTTGAAATCGCCTCGGATTTAACCTCTATAATGGCATTACAATTACACCATGGAACGATAAAACTGTGATCAGATTGGAGGCAAACACTCGCTCTGGATGCAATCAAACAAACAAAACCCAACTTTTTGTTCAAAAACGTAACCCAGACTGATCCCAATATGCGTTTTATAAATAAAAACAGATAGTTCTGTACATAACTAGTATCTAGGATTAAAACAAGAATGCAAAAGTTACGTGATCAAAAGAAAACATAATTCCTGGTTAATGGCATGTTATTAAAAGGAAATGGGCGACATTAACACTTCCGTGCCACCACGTAAAGGCCAATAAAAAACAACTCGGGACCAAAAAGAAGATTTAAAAACAACAACAAGCCAACAAACATAATTCATCGTTTATTTCCAACACGTGAATCAGAATGTTAGCAGCTGATTAAAAAGCATTGCAAAGCATGATAATCGCATTGACCTGGCAATCGGATTGGTCAAGAACTGTTGCTTTGCACCGCTTTGTTGAAAGCTTATTGGCTCACTCTATTTGCTAGGCTTTGGATTTGGCTTCAACAGCCCCTGTATATTGCAAATAGAGAACCGCAAAAATAGTTAAAAGTTCGATGTCAATCAGATGTTGACCTGAATCAACGACCCATTTCAATGTAATGCCAAATCGTCTACGTGATACTGTTTACATCTAGTGCTTTTTTAGCAATTGCGATTCCACTTGGGGGGTGAAGGACCTTCTCCTATTACACAACTCCATCTACCAAGACGCGTTCACATCTATTTTTCTCTAATGGATTTAAAAATAAAAAACTAGGACAATGTTACACCTGATCATCGACATTCTCCAACACTGATGTCCCAGTTAAAGTTCCATTTTGTGAAGAAACCCCCTGTTGAACCGCTGTCTGGCGGGGCTCAAGGTTGCCCGCTGGATTACCACATTTGAGCCCCATTGACTTTTCGGATTTCGAGTTATTGCCCCAATACGCGCAGGAAACCTTATCAGCACGCTTAATTCTTCAAATATTTGCCAAAATTCTTAAAACATCGCACCTTTAATCCACGCGAAAACCGTATAAATTAGTGCGCTCACGCTTGCCAAAATTCGAATCGACCGCAAATTAGATTAATTTATAGCTGGGGATACAAACGACGAAAACATGGTATAATTCAAGTGACGCCAGCATTAGGGCGGTACCTGTAGTGTGCGGTAACAATTGAATAAATCTAGTAGATTTTTAATTCAGCTCAATCAACTGGCCGCCTGATATGCAAAAAACACACTTACTTGACATCTTCAACGAATTTTTCCAGTTTTTCATTAACGGGCACGTCGGTCATCTTCATCTGGACATGCTCGCTGTTCCTCCTTTGGATCTCGGCAACTATCACTTCCGGTCCATACCATCGTTGCATGAGTTCGTCCGTTATGGTTTCGGATATGTTTGCTGAAAAAAAATTACGAAATTAAGCTTCATTATAGGTACTGCGTGCCAAAAACTCAATTCACTTTGCTTCTAGGAATTTGCAAATTATCCTACCTTTGAGCTGTTGCTACGCCAATTTAACGCTTTTTGAAACAGAAAAATACGGAGAGCTTTGGAAATTAGTCAAAATCGAGTTTTTAAGGCAAATGAGCTTTATTTAGCTACACCTTTGAATAATCAGAAAAGCGGCAGTTTCGTCTTTTTACAGCTAACCCATGCATTAGATATTTCAACTAGTCGACTTATTGGCCGGAAGGAGATTTTCGGAATTTATATTAGAAGTGCCTGGCACCAGAATGGATGCATCCAATAAATCTTAATAACTTTCGGAATATTCCGCGTACAATTTTCCGAGATTGGTCAGAAAACAAAATCGCCCACTTTTTCACAAAAAGCCTTTGCAGTATTGATATAATTTCATTTAAATTTAATTCCTCGATTGGTAGCAGCAAAATTACAGCTTTACATTATTTCTCAAGTAATCTCTTGAATACGTAAACTGCGCTTTTCATTCTCCTTTCCTTAACTATGCACGCTTTTTTCCACAATTGTTTCGTGTACGCCACTCAAGTCACACATAAAAACACTCCAAACTCGAATCTAATTATTAATTCAAACACTTCAGATTCATTATCAACAAGCGGGGTTTTTCCAAGATGAAATCCACGCAGTCTGCAGGACAAATGTTTTCAAGTAAACAACTTTATGGAAATTGATGAAAGAAATAAGTGTTTTGATACTGGAAGATGTTATTCAATTTTTCAATATTGCTCAAGATCTTTTGAGTGTTCGTAAAGTTTTTGTTAACCGACAACAAGTTTGACTAACGTTTTCTGGCCTTTCAGACTCAAAAACGTTTTAATTGCGAACAGGCTCAAATAGAGCAAAAATTCCTCCTGGAAAGTACACTTTTCAAGTGAAAACATTTTAAAATGGAACGAAGAACCCAGCAATCGGGGGCCAATATACCAAAAAATTTAACGCAAAAACTGAACACAAATAACACATTCTAACAAGTTAAAATAAAATTACAAAACGTTTACACCACCCAGAGTGGAGCTATTTTGTTAGAATTTTAATCAGGGGGATAAAGAAAATTACTTTAATCCCAACAAATTTTAATCGGGAACAGAAAAATAAGCCTATAATTTACAAAATGTTCCAATTGAAAGTTCATGAAATGATGAATGATACTGCACAGCACGTCGGCGTTTGTTTCTTTCAAAAAATAGAACTATTTACGTGCGTTTTTACCGTACAGTCTGGATTAAATGAGGAAACACGTTATTGTTTCGTTTTTCATAGAAATTTATTATGTTAAATTGCCTCAGGCATGTGGAAAATTTCCTGAAGGTACTTTCAGCTTAAACCTTTGCCAACTTATTTGCATCAAACCCGAATCATTTTTTTCGACACTTAAACAAATACTTTTTGAAATAAGGAAAAATTTACTGCTTTCTGCAGAATAGCAACCGTCCGAAAATTCAAATTAAATAATTTTTTTCGCGGCTTAAGCGACAACTAATTTAGAGAAAAAGAAAACATATTTCCTTACTTCAAATATTCAATACAATTTAAAACAGTTTGTTTCTTAAATGTTTGCAAAAAACAAAAACATTGTCATAATGTGTTTACAAACCACTCGAAATTGTGTATTAATGTTATTATAAATGATCGTTGCATCTCGCATATCCTTGTTCATGAAAAAACCTGTGCAAACTGTCAACATTCTTTCGAAACTCAATGATATCAAGTTAATTAACTCAATATTTGCAATTACCAAATAAGGCGTTTTTTTGTAAATAAATAAACAGTAATTGGCATCACCACTATAAATAACTATGGCTTAAAACTGTGTGGCGTACTAACCGCAAACAGTTTTTATCAGTGTTTACTGAGATAATAAAAAAATTCGGATTATGTATGTGAATAAAACAAAGACAAAAAGTCATTTATCAGCAAAGAACCGGCAAAATTCGAGTTTCACGAAAAACATGTTGTTTGCTTGCTAATAGCTTCGTTAAACTCAAGTCAGTGGTGGCTCAGTCGGCTATTTCTCCAGCAAGTTTGGCCGAGTAAAAAAATTAATTTAAGTTGCTATGCGCCGCCACTGTCTAATAATAATTAATAGCACTAATGACGCAGTTTATTCGCAAATGATAACAATTTATGGCAGACAGCTTGGTACTTTAAGTTTGGCTTAATTACATTAATCAAAAGTTCATTTCTTATCTCGTTTAGAGAGGGGACACTTCGAAGTATTTATGGTCTCTGAAAACACTTCTGCAATTTCCTTTCATTTTGCTCATTTAGTTTCATTTCAATTGCTGTTTATATTGATTACTAATTTAATTTTCACTCAAAGCACTCAATTTTGGCAGCCCTTAGATGTTAAATTTTTGCTAAGCGTCCAATAGTTGAACCAAAAAAAAAACACCACACAATTTCTTAAATACATTAAATTCAAAATTTGCCCTGAAGCATCTCTATAAAACGATTAATCTCATTAAGTGCGTGCCTTTTTCATCACCGACACAATTAATCTTCTGGGGCAACAAAATCCGAAGTTCTATTATACCTTAATCCCTCTAATCAGGCCAATATTGATACAGTTGAAAAACAAGCGTTTGGTTCAGTTTGGTAGGTTTTTTGCGAATTGTCCGAAAAAATCGGTTTTGAACATATTCCGTATCAGAAAATACATCCGTTTTATTTAATTAAAAACCAAAAAAAATGACAAACATCTGGTACTCGGGCGTCTGGAGGACTTCAATTGTAACACTTAAGTAAAAAAAAACACGCAAAGTATAGGAAAAACCATTCAGAATCAATACTTCCAGCTCCACCTGGTTGGCATTCGTTCGAAATGATCTTACGAGCAAACAGCGCTCAACGTAATAACAGACTGTGGTGTTTTTTGTGGCGAATTCGCCATTCAGTTTTTAACAAATTGTTCAAACGTCCAATCAAATGCGTGAAAACTGGCCCAAATGATCAATGGAAGACTATTGAAACCTCTTTTGCACACTGCCTTTATTGCACTTAACACTGTGAAAAAGAGCTACTGTCCAACACTTTAATAGTTGAATGGTTGAATATTTGCCTGCAATCCAACCGATAAATTTAAAATAAAAACATTTTGTTACAAAAATTAGTTGAAAATCACATTCGAAAATTTCGACCAGTTCTGCTTTGCGAAATTATGACCATCTTAAAGATCTTTTGAGTTGAAAGTGACTTTCGGTTGTTGATTGATGTTAACAAACTTGGGACATCCTGCAGAATAATCGAATTACAGGAGTTTATGAATGGTCAAATAAACGTTTTTTATCCGGCTTTGTACTACTTATTGAAAAACACTTTTAAATTATTGTTATAATCGTTTAGTATTACAAAACTGAAGTGAAATTGAATGGCACATTTTAAGATGTTTTGTGCACACAAGAATTAGACCAGAAATCTGGCGAAACTTTGTTCATAAACAAATAGAATTTCTGTAACTACACGTTTTTTCTCTTTTTCTGTTTTATTTAAAAGTTTAATTGACTCAAACCCAAAGTCGCAGTAAATCTGCGTGTTGTATAATTTATTCAGTTGATTCGTTATCCAACTTGACTATATTTTACATTATTCAAACATCAAATGCCTTTATTAGAAAGGTAAATAGCAAAAGTAGTTTCTTCTGGTAAATAGTTTCCTCCTGACGTTTCGCAAGCACGAGTGGCTCGCATCTTCAGAAGTGGTTTGCTTGCCGAGTCATTAAGGAATTATTTCACACGGCGGCTTAACAGCTCGAAAAACGTTACCAGTGTCAAATTCGAATATTTTAACAATATAATTAATTTAAAAAAACAACATTTAAGTAGCGTATTATTCTTATAATCAGTTTGTGTCAAAATGTTTCGTGCACAGCCAAATCGCAAAAATCATAAAGAAAAAAGGTGAACCATTCATTATTCCATACATTTCCAGAAGCCAAGAGTAATTTTTCTAAATAAGCATGGATATTTAAAGTCCAATTTCGATAGTCCACCAAAATTGTGTTTCACCTACCAATGACTGATGGTATATACAAGAACCGACAATCTCAGATGAAGACGCTTCATTTTTTGTGTTTTTCATTCGATATAAGCGAACAATAATTGAATTGTGAAGAATTGTAGACAGATAGCACACACAACACAGCCACAATATCCCATTCGAATCTAGCATCATCAATACTACTTCTAGTAACTAGGATGATGAAGAAATGATGACTCACATAATTTACCTGAATTCCGAACCAGCACATGGGCGGCGAGCAGTTTCAGGGAATGGACCTCGAACAGCAACGGATGGAAGAGCAGCTCTCTGGCGGACCAACGTTCGGTCGGATTCCTCCGCAGACACTTCTCGATAAAGTCCTTCTGGCTGTCGTCCTCCAACAAGTCGATGGTCTGCTTCACATTTTCTTCGGTCACCTTTTTGCCGGACTCTCCGTTGCCGATGATCTCCAGCGCGGCCATTTCCAAGGCGCACATCCCGAATGCGTATATGTCCAAAGCGGGACTTATGGCTAAACAAGCAAATTGTTCAATGTTATTCGACAGATTATCTTCTTATATTTGTTGAATGGATTTAGGGGATCAATATTGCCCCCCTTCTGAGAGTATAAATCGATAACAAGGAGGAAGATTTTAGACGAGTTTGGTCTTGTACAATCTCCAAAAGGGTAATCAGGGCAAAAATCTGAGGCTTTCTAATAAAATCAGTTGCGACCTGACGGGAATATGTACAGTACAACTTGAATAGTGCAGACAGATCTTTGGGGCACATGGACAGGCTATTAATGTCTCCAGATTACTAGATTTCAGGAATGACCATCAATCAGAGTTCCTCAAGACTCAAAGTCTCTCCTTCAACTTCAAAGTTGTCGAATTTATTAGAAAGTAGAGCGAGAAATAGAAAGACACATTTTCATAAATTAAACATTTTTCTGAGCAAAATATTCATCTTCCTACAGTTTTTTAGAAACTGTTTGTTGGGTATTTCTTTGTCTCAAAAATTTTTGTCTATAAGACAGAATTTCTCACGTCTTTTATTAAAGATTGATAAATTTTTGAGGCGAAATACTCAACAAACAGTTTGTAAAAAACTGTAGGAAAAAGATGAATACACATATTTTGCGCTGAAAAATATTTAATTTATGAAAATGTGTACTCGCCTCAACAATATAGAACTTCCTACAGTTTAGGTCGGCAACTGGGTCTTCTATGAGCCATTCATGTGTAATACTGTTCTTCAGATCACGTTCTCGGTTTAAATTCAAAAGCGGATTCCATATCGACTGCTGCAATTTTTGTTATGCTATGCAAGTGTATTTAAACTAATGTCCTCAACTGGAGTTTTGAACATTTTAAGCTCAGACATTTTTTTACATTAACCAATTGTTCAGTATGATTACAAAGGGGTTGGTTTCATTATTACACCGAATGCCGGATAAAAATACCGAGAGCATTTGGGCAAAAATATTTCTTGTTAAACCGTTTATGCAGCGATGAAACGTTTTTGTGATAAACTACCAAAAATTTAGCTAAAAAAAGTTGCTAGATTCTAAGTGAGTCTCAAAATGTCCAGATGGAAAGCATACATAATTGCATCCGAGTATATTGCAAAAGGTTTTGAACGCTTGTGAGCTTTTTCGTCTAAACTTTCCAGGCAATTCCCAGATACTTCAAGTTTTATTGCCAGTTCTGTGTTGTTGGCTCCACAACAAGTCTTGAGTCTGGATAGTGCGAAAGAAAGACAGACATTTTGATACTCTGATGCATTCCATCCCCAATTTATGTTATTAATCTCTCCGTGAATAGAGCTTTCGCTGATGCAGTGCGCAATAAATCCGATAAAGCCAATGATTTGCAAACTGTACTAAATGCTGTAAACAGAGCGAGCAAACAGACAGGACTAAAACTTAACATGAACAAAACGAAAGTTAAGGTTATTTCTAGGGAAATTTGCCAAATATACACCTTGAACTCAACGGAGAGCAAACAGAACTGGTTAAGCAGTTCGAGTACTTGGGATGTATTGTGAACGATCTTGTAATTGGGTCTAGGATAGAAGTTGAGAAGGTTCCCCATTGACCAGAATTTAATCCTCGAAGAACTGAGAGACTGAGAACGATATAAAGAAACGAAAGATCTCCCATAATACTGCATGGGAGTTGAGCTGGAACATCCGCCAGTGGACAGAAATGAGGAGCTTTAAATCGCTTCATGAAACAGCTCTGAATAAAGCAAAATGATAGGAATCTGCATGGCACCATTGTTAGATTTGTTTCTCCCACTACAAATCATTTTCTTCTTTAAATCGGGGACGAATGAAGATGTTGCAGTGTGAGTTCTATCAAACTACAGGTACTTTTTTAAACTGTGCAACAAAATTTTGGAACACTTGGAGAGTTTTTAATAGAATCCGGAAAAGCAGTGTAAGAACGAACCCATTGCAAAATAAACTTTTCCCATAAGAGCCGACCATGCGAATGGCATGGGAAAATTTTTATTTGATCTGATGTTATACAGGATGTCCCGTAAGCACATGATCAAACGGGTACTGCGACCTTGCTTGGCTCAAAACATGACGATCTGACCTAAGTTTTATTCAGAAAAAATGTCTGAAAAAGCTCTTCGAATAATTTGTTTTGTGAAATATCATACGATGGATTTTTATGAAATTTGCTGTAAATTTTTTCTTATGCAAGACTTTGACGAAGCAACCGAGTTCATCCGCTTTGGACAAGTGCGTAAGTCTTGAAGGTCTTGGTACAAAAACTACCAGAAATTTTTATTTGGTCGCTGGAATCAATTGATTTTTTTCAATTGAAGTAAAATCTAGTAGCATTCATAATTTTTGCGCAAAAAATATTTCTGTTCTCTTGCAACTGACAATTTTAGACATTCATTAACTTAATTTAAGTATTTTGTAATATCGTAGTGTTCAAATGGATTTTAATAAAACTTGCTGTGGATTTGTTCCTTTGCTGTCAATTTTAATAAAACTCGCTTCTTCTTTTCGTCAGATTTCCGATGAACGTAATTAGGACCAAAACGCTTACAAAAGACGACCGAGCTTAAGACTTTGACTATGTCGGTCAGCTAAAAATTATAAAATGCTTGCAAATTAGTTTATTATAAAAGAGCATTGCCGCTTACGACGACGTTTGCAGTGAATCTCTGAAATTACTACATAGCAAGAAACCAAAAAAAAAAATTTTTGCGCAAAAACTATGCATGCTACGAGATTTTACGAAACGCCCAAAAATGTTCCACAAGCATTTGTACAATAACTCAAAAAAGTTAGTTGATTCCAACTTCCAAATAAAAAGTTCTAGTAATTTTCGTACCAAGACACTCATCAAGAACTCACCACTTGCCCAAAGCCGATGAACTCGGTTGCTTCATCAAAGTCTTGCATAGGAAAAAATTAACAGCGAGTTTCCATCCAGATAAAAATCCATCGTATGATATTTCACAAAACAAATTATTCGAAGAACTTTGTTCAGACTTTTTTCTTAATATAAATCGTCTTATTTCGATCGAAAATCGGTGCATAAATAATATTATTAGAATGAGAATGTGAACATTAGAATGAGATTCGCCCTAGAAATGCAAGCTTCCACATCAAGCCAATTCAGCTGGTCCAACAAAATTTTAGTTAGCATAAATTTACTAACGTTTAATAATATACGCATTGCCTTGTTTTTTTTGTTTTTGTAGCATGCATATATCTCCTTTATTCCTTGATATTAGCATAGAAGAAGCGTAGGTAGAATTTGGGAAAATATGGATATTAGAGTGAAAGACAGCAATTTAAACATGCCAAAGAATTCCTTCTGAACTTGAAAACAGATTAATTTTTCCTGTTGAATCTTCATAAATCCGTTCCACCTTCGGGTAAAACTTTCCGAAGAATTACGCTCTTTAAGGAGTCAGTTCGTTGCGAATTTCCAATTAGCCCTTAGCCAACAAAAAGTTTCCAAGCCGGATGTATTTGTGTTCTTACCACTAAAGACTTTTGCTTAAGAAACTAAAATATAACTTTATAGTCCAGTCAAATTAGTGTGTCACCTCGGAATTCAAGATAACAAGCTGTAAACTCTTTATCTTAAAATCGTAAAACTTGTCTCAAAACCTTTTTATGCTAGCGTTGACGCGACTGTAGATAACTAAGATCAAAGGTAAAAAAAACGTCTTTTTACGCATTATTTGGAAATATTTCGTTTCCTGTAAATTTTACGGTATTTTAATTTATTATGAATATTAGAGCGGATTAAATTATATACATTTTTTGCTTCAAAATTTTTTTTATACGCTAATCGGCTTTTGAGGTAGAGGGCGGAGAGCCCGCAGTGTTTAACTATGTTCGGGGTTATTGATTGAACTTTGGCCACTCCGTTTTAACTTCTAATTTGAAAATTAAAGAAAATGTTTAATACAAAAGTTGTAAATATAAACGTCTAGTTTATTTTAAGATAGTACCAATTGATACAGGGTGTCTCAAATTCAAGTGACACACTAAACTTACCTTTTTTAAATGGAATGTGGTACTTTTTATTGCATATTTGAGCTATTTGTAAAATTCTAGGCCCATTCGATATAAATGTTCAATATTGATTAAACTTTGGCCACCACGTATTAACATCGAATTTGAAAATTAGAGAAAAATGTTAAATACAAAAATTGTTGTAGATTAACGTTAACGTCTAGTTTATTTTAAGATAGTAACAATTGGTACAGACACAAATATTTTTGAAACAAAAGTTGTAGATAATTTAAACCGCAACAAAATTGAAAATAAATTCAAATACCGTAAAATTTAAACGAAAATTGCGAAACGAAATAATTTGCAAAAAATGCGTAAAAAGCCGTTTCTTTACCTTTGACCTTAGTTATCTACAGTCGCGCCGACACTTAAAAGTATATTTTGAGACAATTTTTAGGATGTTAAAATAAAGGTTTATACGAGTTTACAACTTGTTATCTTGAATTCCGAGACTGTTACCCTATTTGGACTATTTAGCAATTTCCCTCTCCAATCAACGCCAATCGAGTGTTTCAAATGTAGAATAAACTCGCACACCTTAGACCTTCTAACTTATACCACATTCTCGCGAGCATTACAGATGTCGGAATGCTCCACAATTAGTGCCTGAAGTATCCAAGTTATACTGTAAATGACTGAAGTTAATGAACTGCTGCTGCTTTTTCCCTTTAAAGTGCGTAGCAAACATTCAAAACAAAAGTTCTGACTGAAAAAACTGGCTTCCTCTCGAAATCCCCGCAATTAATCAGTTCTTCGAAACTCACCAGGATGTTCTGGAGCGATGAAATGCATATTTTTGAAGTCGTCATGGCAGGTCTTCACGTGATGATTTATCGAGTCGGGAGCCACTAAAGGAAATAGAGAGTAAAGTTAGTACTACCCAGGCGATGACAGGATAAGGGGGCCGATAAGGGACCACCGTGAACGAGCGGCTCGTCGAACCATTCTCCGCATTTGAACACTCATAAAGTCGTTTGGGCAGGGTTTTTTTCTGAGCTGTGGCAACAAACGCCCACTGCGAATAAGCGGAAAATGGTTAAAGCTCGAGACGGAAACGGGCGCTTTACAAAACCGCCGATTGCCCAGCGTGGTTGGCGCCCGGAAGCGCCCAACCGCTCTTCCAGACGCGACACGCCCGACCATGGCACAAAAACAGCGCCCATTTAACAGCTCCAACTCTCAATGCCCAGTTCTGAGAAAGTTGCAGTCAAAGGATTTAAACACCGAACAAAGTTCCATTTTTCAAGAGGATTCGATTACTTAAAATTCATTGTGGGAGGTTGGCTGCTTTACAGGGAGCTTCTCATTAAGTGTGCCTCATTTAATGCCTCATTCACAATGTGTTCAATATGAGAAGGGTCCCGATATCCCCATGCTAGCCCTTCTGATCTTGAACACAGTGCATAATAGTTATCAATGTGTGGAATAACGCGCACTAAATGTAGCTCAGCCTGTAGAGCTCCTGGTATGCATCTGCCTGCAGGGCCGCGTTTTTCACTCAACAGCGATTTTGGCGTTTCAAGGTACAGTCCGCAAAAACACAGTGAATATTTAGTTCTTGAACCGCCAACGGGAAGTCGCCCTAGCAGGCGTTCAACATGAACCACCTCAGTGTCTAGAAATGTTTCTGATTTGAATGCTCAGGGTAAAGATCGGTTGACTGCACCAGGGTCAGAACTGCGCGCAACAATCCGCCGCCCCCAGTCCGCCTCCTACACGGCTATAGAATCAACCATGAGCAAAACAATAAAAAAATGAAATTACAATTCTCGCAACAAGATATAATCATATATATAGATATTTTGATTCGGTGAGGTTAAGGTTGGTTTTTTTATATGTGATTACCTGATCCGATCTTGACGAGCCCGTTGTGTTGTATAAATATGGTATCACAGGTCAGATTGCCGTGGATGATGGGCGGTGAACAGGAATGCAAGTAACTGTAAAGAAAACAGACTGGATTCATAGAACGACTCTTTAAAGTTGTTCGCCCGCGCCGACACATCATCGCTGAAAATTAATTTTGCCTCCAGAAGGCGAACCAACCACCTTTGACTTGGCTGCCAACAGAACGCTCGTTTTTTGCTCGATAGACTGTCAGATGGCCAAAAGTACTTCCTTTACCAAAAGCGACCATCATGCAGCACATGAAGTTTACCAAACCTCTAGCACTTTAACAGTCTAATGGATATTCTTAGGAAAAAGTTAAAAATTGTGCGTCTATTGTAGTTTCGGGACAGATATTCACTGGGCGCTGACCAATGCAATTATTTGTATCAGTACCTGTATTCTAGAGGCCCTTGGCAGCAACGGCCATAGAATATCCATCTGGATCTCGCAATCAGCCGCTCTCGGCCAAAAATGTTCGGTTCGCCCAGACACTACTAAACACTATCAAGGTTTTGGGGTGGTTGGATCGAGATCGATCGAGTTCCTCGCCACTTCCTTACTTACCTTGTGTAAGGAGCGGTGATAAGAAAAAACCACTGCGTGAACACTGACAACCAAGCCGACCACAATAACGCTGCGATAATACTTACAATAGGATCTAGCTTATTGTGGCGGACGTTATTAATAGTAACAAACCCGGATTTAAACAATAGTCTTAAAGCTAAACAGTGTACAAGCTTACAATTAGATCAAACACCTGTTCATTTGGGAGAAGAGAATCGATTTAGTGTTGGTGGTGTTGGGGGGATGGGACCGTCCAATTACCTTAATGCTGAGAGTATTTGGGTGCACCATCTCCTCCAAGCTGGCAGGGGCAGCCTTCGTACGTTGCGTTTGGTACGTTTGAGGAACTGTTTCAGGGAGCCGGACGACATGTACTCAGTAATGAAGATTACCTGAAATCAAATAAACATATTTGAAAAATTCGATATCGGCATTTGGTTCCTAAACATGCGTGTGAGCCGTAATCAACGACTTAGTCAAGTACCCTTGTTTAAGATAACAGAGCCAAGAAATAAATAAATAGACAGGTGGCAAATAGTGGAGATCGATCTGTGGCCTTCAGAAAAAACCTCCTGAGCTTATCAAACTACATGTTTTGGAAAAATTATTGCAATCTTCAGGGTTAAAACACAATTGAGTTCCCCACAAACTTTCTGTAATAGTGGACTTAATAATTGAATTTCGATTGCTTTTTCCTGAAATAATATTTCTTGACAATCTCAAGAAGATAAAGACAAATTTCTGTTGTTGTTGGTCGGACTTCATGTTGTCCAGAATTTTCGTGTGTTGAAAAATATTTTCAATCAGAGTTCAGTATTATTGACTGCATTATTATTATTACCAAAAGAGGAAAATCAACAATATTTCCAATATCAAACATTGGGTAACTTTTCTGTAGCCGTAGCTCGTGTTAATAATATAAATATAATAATAAAATTTTCGTCGTCTTTGAATTTCGTTGGTTTCCATTTAAAACGGTTACTTCAGAAGAAAGTTGGCAGCAGGCAACAAACAAATGCGTGGAAAAAGATGCTACTAGATGCAACTTGGGTTTAGTTCAGCAAAGTCCTGTAGTATCCAAACACGGTTAATAGTTTTTTCGCTTTATATCGTGCTCTTTTGGAAGTGATTTCTGAAAACCAGTTGAGAAACCAGAATGAGACTTAAATTTCTTGGTTAAAAAAACTCATTGGTTAATGAGTTATAAGCCATGGCCGGTGACGGAATTTTAACATCTAACCAAAAAAAGCCATCAACATATTGCTTTTGGGCATACGATTGCTTGAAACTATTTGGTCCAAAACGAGAAAATCCGGAAAATTTGAAGAAACTTTAAAAAACTGCAGAGCGATGAGGGTGACGAGTTTTCCAAATATTGATAATATGCTTCTGCATTCTCTGGTCGTTTTTTGAGAAAACCTAAATTTTGTCGAAAAAAACAAAATATAACTTTGTATCAATTTTGTCCCAAATTCAAAGGCAAAACGGGTATGAGTAATGAGTTAAAACTCATGGCCGATGACGGAATGGCATCTAACAAGAAAAAGCAATCAACATATGGGTTTTGCGCATACGATTGCTTGAAACTATTTGGTCTAAAACCGGGGAAAATCCGGAAAATTTGAAGAAACTTTAAAAAATTGCAGAGCGATGAGGGTGACGAGTTTTCCAAATATTGATTATACGCTTTTGCTTTCTCTGATCTTTTTGGAGGAAACCTAAATTTCGTCGAAAAAAAAACAAGATAACTTTGTTTCGATTTTGTCCCAAATTTAAAGGTAAAACGGGTATTCGAAAAAGACGATAAAGAAGACCAAACTGTAAAGACGACGACTTTTCTTGCAAAATCCATCTTTTAACTTTTTTGCATAAAATACTCTGTTTGCCAAAATTTAACAGTAAAACGTTCGGAAAAAACGCGTTGTTCTGTTTAGAGAGAGTTTTGTTTAGAAATATTGACCTAAAGGTGAAGAAACCGGGATTTAAATAAACCATATTATTCACAGCGACAAAAGTGACGAGTTTTCCAAATAATTGATTATAAACTTTCACTTGTTCCATTCGGGGAAATATTTTTGGGTTAGTTAAAACGAAAAATAATAAGTTTTTTACGTAGAAACAATTGCTTAATAGAAATTTTGCCAAAACTGGAATGAGCTGAAATTTAAAAAAAACTTGAAAAATCTCCAGAGCGATGGGGGTGGCAAATTTTACAAATATTTTTTGTGAAAACTTGCCCTTTGGTCGTTTTTTCAAGATCATCTTAACTTCTTTCGGCAAAAAACTGAATAAAATTATTTGGTTTTTGTGCCAAATTCGAAGCTGAAAATGGTTTTCTAAAGTTTACAAACCGATGAATGAGGCGAACTTTCTAGCAAAATTAATTTTGTCATTTTTGGCTGCAAAGATCCCAATATTGTCAGAAAAGAAGAAAATCATCAGAAAATAATGTTTTTAGCGTTTTGGTTAAAAACTTTTAGTTTTGTGTTCAGTTGAGCAAATCTTAATGATTTTCGGGAAAAAACGGTAGGAATTTATTTTCGTTTTTGACCCGAATTCGACGCTGAAAAAAGTTTTTGTAAAATTTCTACAAAGCTATAGATTTATCTTGTTATTTTTCGCGTAAAAGACCTCCAGATCGCCAGTATTTTAAAGTGAAACTCTACATAACAGAGCGTTTTTTGAGTGAAAAGTAAAGTAAAAAAAATCAGTCAAAACTACAAAACCACATTTTTTAAGCAAGCTCTACAGGCTGCAGAGGAATAGAGGTGACGGGTTTTCCAAATAATTTATTATAAACTTTCGTTGATTCTGTTCGTTTTTTGATAGAAAATTATTTAATTCTTGTCCCAAATTCCAAGCTGGAAAAAGATTTCGAAACTTTTTACAATGGGACGAAGGAGAGTATTCTAATAAAATTTTTCATACATTTTCGCGAAAAATACCCTAAGATTTTTGAGTGAATCTTTAGAAAATTGAGCATTTAGAAAAAAGAGTAACTTTGCTAAAACTGAAAAATTCTGAAGAAATGTTAAAAATATTATTGATAAATGGCCCTTAAAATAACTTTAAAAGCAAGTAAAAAAAGTCATCAACATTTTTCCAGCAACTAATCTGAGTTACTGCGCCGGTGCATTGGGTTGGCGAAACAAGCCATTTGCGTAGCAGTGCGCCAACTTCTAAAAATGAGTTACCCAGGCCTAAAATAATCTAATAAAACAACACAATAAAATAAAACACAAAGTTTAAAGTACGGTTTAAATGAACACACTACACGAACTACGTGCAGGCCGGGCGTGTCTTGTAACATCAGACTAATCACATGGCGTTTCAGCTAGACGCCAATTTGACCCCATTTAATAGCAAAATATTTTTTTCGGGATTTATTTTTCTTGCAGTGAATTTATATGCAACAAAGGACACCAGGTCCTCTGTTATCTCCCAACACATTTTTTATCGTATTATGAGTTGCTGCATCATAAAAACCGTTGACACGTTGGATTAGCGCTGCAAGTCGCATTGGTGTGTTAGTGCGTCAATCCTTGAAAATCCACTGTGTTACCCAGGTCTAAACCGAAAAGCCACAATCAATTAATGGCCGAAAACGTTAAAATGTGCATAATGACACGCCGAAAATATCAAACTCCTCCGGACCCTAGCAAGTGAACGAAGAGGGCGGCCGGAATTACTATCTATACCAATATGCAACGACATTTAGGCCATTTAATTTAGTAAGTTACATATTAGCTAATTAATGATTCTGTACGATTCTGCTCTATACGGAAGCAAGCAACCATTTTTAGAGAGTGAGTTCCCGCCGCCCGCCGCACATTGTGTTTGTTTGCTGCCAGCTGCCGCACCGCAAAACCGCGTAATTCCGCCAATCGAATCAGGAGCGCATAAGACACAACGACCACCTACGGAAAAGTAAGCCGCCAAGTTGTTTGCCTCATATCGGGGCTTCTTCGATCGATGCCATCCCAACTATCTATCCAATCCTTCTTCATGTAGGCCAGTCGCGGCTATTCCCGCTCAACATCATAACTTAACTTTTTCATATCAGGCGCACAGAAGCGCTTTGAGATACATTCTGAAACCATTCCACTGCCCGCCCCTGCGTTATTCAACCCAATGACGATTGGCAACACTGCTGCATGAGGCTTTCCATCCAATGCCGATAGCGGAGAGCTCCGATAACTCTCATCTCGTGTAAGCAAGAGGAAAATTGCAAATTGCCGGTAGGCCAGACAGAGACGAAGAGTGAATTTGGGCAATAATTTTGCATGAAGGAAATAGCAGCGGATCCCGTGCCGGTCGGGGCGTCGACCAAGTTCGGGAAAAACCTCGTAACTTTGTGAATTCGTAGCAGGAGCGCAGCGACGCCTGCAGGTAGCGCGACGGCAGGTCGAAGGCCTTACCTGATCAGTTGCACGTCGTCTTGAGGATTGCAACTTTTTGTCAGAGAACCAGAAAAATATTTTCAGGTATATGACAAATCTGTTGCGCCAGAAGCCAGCCCCGTATGCAAGACAACAAACAGGACCGACGAGCCTTGAGTGGGGATCGAGCAAAGTTACTTAAACCCGAACAAACGCGAATTCAGGTATAAGGAGAGCAGAAAGTGCAGTAGACTACAGTCTATTTAATCTCCTCGGGCTCCGTCCGGGTGGTTGGTAGTTGGGTGGGATCGTTTGTTTCATTTTGTTCACGCCGTAACGTGTCGATCATATGAAATTCAACGAAAACGTCTGCCGTACCAGGCGGCCAGCAAATTACCAGGGAAAGTCTGTCCCGTCCGCTCCATATCACCAAGCCATGTTTCCGTGCGGTGTTGTTTGTTCCCTTCCATTTTCGATTGTTGTTCGCATATCGGCAGATTAGAGGACGACAACGACGACAGTCGTCGGTTCAGCGAATTCCCGAACTCGATCGTTCGAATTTAGTCGACTGAAGCAACAGGAGGACAGAGCTGGACGGATGGATTAGTGGGCGGCATTCACCTTCCCATTTCATTCTCCTCGGCGCCAAAAACTAGTTAAGCCGAGCTTAACTAAGTAGAGCTTAAAAGCACGTTTTACATACGTAACTTAAGTCTCACTTATCAGGACCGCATAAAAGCTCGACGGTTTCTGACTAATACCAGTAGTATCACGTCGTCGTCGTCGTCGTCACCTTGTTTGTTCGGAGCAGTCCACACACCAAACGTTCCGGAATTTAAGGCGTCCCGATGGACAGACGGTGATCAGGAGAACAGAACGATCCCAGGAAGAAAAACTTGGGCGGAAAACCCAGATGATGAAAAAGCAACTACATATTCACCGTACAAGAACTCGTAACGTTGATTAATTTGAGCATTCGCATCGTATTGGGCATCGGATCTGATATTGTAGTATTTTGCTGGTGTCGTCGCCGAAGCGAAGCTAACATGCTGATTAGATTGATTACTTTGATGAATTAAATTATTTTMCCTTCRGTTTTCGAATGCGTGCTTGAAATKCAATTTAATCTGTAGAAAATCGAATTAGGGGAATCACTAATTTAACGTTCCTTGATCAGATGAAAATTCTTAAGCATTTGATAATTAACAAGCTCAATTGCAATAAAAAAAAACAAATAAAATCCAGAAAAAAAATTAAATGTCCATTCCAACGATATAACATATCAAGGTTTATTCAAAATTAAACTTAAAAATTAAAAAAAACAATAATTTTTAGAAAAAAAAAGATGCTACATAACGTATTTTTCGCGGTCTAAGCAATAAAAYATTWCTTGTTGGTTTTTGACCAAAMATTAAATGTCCCCGAAAGAAWCATTGTGCATTAATTTTATATAAAATGAAGTAAAATAGAGGATCTTATTGGTCTTAAGATCAACGTCTTGACATCTTTTAGTACTGATTTTCATTACTTGACAACACAATAACTCTTAAACTGTCTTAATTTTTTTATTTAAGTTTAAAAAAAGTTATTGTAYCGAAATTAGGATGCAAAACAGCAACAAAAAGTTTCTGTCTGTAAGCATCACAATTTCTCTATTTAATTTCATTGGGCTCTTTAAAAGTTCTCGTTCAATCGATTAAGGATTTTCTAAAAATCGTTTTCGGAAGAAATAGAAAAATTTGATAGCGTCCCTGTGTCATATTCAATGAAAAATCTAATTCAAGACACTTTTCTTCTTTGTTTCTAATATGGATACATATTAGTAGCCTATTGCCTGTTCATTTCCAACACGTCCTCCAGTATTTTCTGGTCTCCTTGGCCCACTGGATTGCTCATTTTTGCGTTTTCGACGAGTCGTCCGTTCGTTCCTACATATTTGTTCCAGAATGTTCTGAATCCCGCATTGTATTCTGATGTTCTCACTTCGTGCTCTATCGTATAGAGTTTCGCCTTGTTTACTCCTTAAAGTCTTCATTTCAACTGTTCTCATCACTTGCAGAGTTCTGCTTGTATCTGGTCTTGTTTCTTTTGCATATGCTATTATAGGTTTTACTGCCGTCTATAATATTTCCATTAGCCATTAAGCCAAATAATGTCTCTCAAACATCCCGAAATTCGAGCCGCTTTCATTGTTTGCTCTCTTACTTCGAGAGGTAGATTTCCATGGCTTATTTATCTGCTCCCAAATATTTGTAATGGTTTACTTGTGCGATGATCGTTCTTTCGATTTCCAACTTCCATCTTATCGGTTCCCTTGATATTACGAAACATTTAGTCTTCTCGGTATTGATGAGCATATTCAGTTCATCAGGGAGTGAGTCTTCCTATCTAATTCCCATGTTTAAGTGTATATCTTCCGTAGCAATGTGTCCTACTCTGCTTTTTGTTCTGCATGGACAATTTATGTCTTGTATTCCATTAAGCAGTCTGCCATCATTAGCCCTTTTGTTCTCATTATTTCCAGGGTATTTTTTTAGCGCACTCTGACGAAAGCTTTAGTCATATTGATGAAACACATGGTATGCGGGTTTAATGAATTCTAGGTATTTTTCAGATATTTGCTTGACTATGAATATTGCATCTATTTGGATCTGTTTGTTAGCAAGCTTTGTTGTTCTTCCCTTATTCGTATCGTTTTGGTGATTTTCCCCAAAATAGCCTTTGCGAATGCTTTGAGAGCGCTATCAAGTAGGGTAAGAGCGCTACCACGATAGCTTTCTGAGAGTGCTTTCTGTCTCTTCTGAAAATGGGTATTATTATATTGTTCTTCCATTCGCTTGGTATTTTCTGTTCTTCTATGAACTTTTCAAATAAGGCCAATATTTCAATTGATAATTTTTTCCCTCCGCATTTAAGCATCTCGTCTGGGACACTTTTTAAATACGATAAATTTTGTGCATGACTCATTATTAATCATTTAAGATATTATCAACACATTTTACCGTTCGCTTGAAAGAAACAATTATTAATTATGCGCATTATTCATAATCAACTATGCACAACACTAATATTAAAACTTCACAGAATCAGATGAGCAACGAAATTAAGGAAAAACGCTGCTAATCGCACATAAATATACCACGAAACAAATTAAATTTTATTTAATTTGTTTTAATTGATTAACGGCAAATTCGTTAATCTCATTACCTTCTGTAGGTGTTCAGACTTACGAAAGGACAGTAAAAACGCGAAAATAAAGACGATATGGCGGAAGAAAATAAATTGATGTAGCGCCAAATCAATTTGATCTTGACGAAAAGGCGAATGTTCGGAAAATTTAGCTGAACTAAGACCAATAGATTTCTGCACTGCAAAGTTATTTTTAACGCCATTGCTGCCAAATTTTTTCGGGTGCTTTAGTTTAGAGCAGAGTAAGACTCGGAAAAAAGTTGTTTAATTGACTGGAACATCAGTGATTCAATATCGAAGACTATCACTGTTTTCGTTCTTTTCCCTGTACTAGAGAAAAGTATTGAAATGCAAATTTATCTTTCTATTAATCATCAGCAGCGTATAAACGTATCGTACGGTTATTTTCTCTTTTCCATATATTTCATAGTTGGTAATTAGGATAATTTCTCCACATTTCCTGCTTGACAAACACATTTTTGTCAACTTTCTTCTCAAGTAACATGTGTACATTTCTTTCCGAACATGTGTACTTGGTAAAGTATTTTGAGCTCTTAGTCAAATTATAAATTGGCTAAATCTTGGGCCGACGAGAAATTATTAGAGGCTCAATGACTCCACTTACCCTAGGTTTGTCATTATGGGTGTCGGTCCAGTACCGATGGAATTTAACGATATTGGGATGATCCAGCTGCGTGAGGTTCTCAAACACCATCTGGATCTTCTCCTCCTGGTTCTTGAAGTTCTTTCGCTCGGAGAACTGGACCTCGTTCCATACTACCTCCACGCCCTCTTCCATGTCCATTGCCAGGAAGGCGCAGTCGATGCCAGGCACGTCACGCTGCTCAACCTGTTTGACAAACCAAAAAAAAACATGTTAAACAGACGATAAATACATAATACATCAAGTTGCCCGCGATGCTATTAGTTTGATATGGAGAGAACCGGAATAAAAGAAAGCACGATATGGTAGTGCACCTCGTTAGACTGCACTCTAGCACACCTGAATGAAAGGCGATAATTCCCTGGGTACATAGAAGTGAACATTGAAGAAAGTGCACCTAGCCCACACTATTTGCCTTTAATTGCATATGCATACAATATCCCATAATGCATTTTTGCCCGCTTCATGGCAACTTTCCATTGCAACAAGGCCTTGTTACGACGAATTGAACAATGGGTTTCTCTTTGGGATCTATTGCGGTCTATGAAAAATTGGGTGATAGATAATCGATAAAACACCTCAAGCAGTTAACTAACGATCCTGTAGAAAGAGTACAATGAAACGGAACTTTCATTCAAGCCGGACAAACGACTAAATGATGACTAAATATATTTGACGCTAATGTAAAACATGCAGTTTCGTTCATTTTGGAAGGAATTAACGCAGTGCCAATTGTGAAACAAATGACTTCAGTACTGGTCAAAAAAGGGGGAAATCAAAGCGGGCAAATTGCATATTGCGACTATTTTTAATTCTAATGATACGTGACAAATCCACGGAGGATTTCGAAACTTTATTACCTTGAGTAGAAATCTATCGTCACCTGAGTACGTTTATTTTTACCGTTTACCTCAAATACCTGCTGGAACCATCTACAATAGTTCTGTTTGTTTTGGAACAATATTTGGGTCATTGTCGTTTTGTTCGCTTTAATTGCCTAATAATCCATAGTGAAATCGACTATATCGTTTAGCATGTCATAAATCCCCGATATTATCGACGTTGATTTTTTACGAATTGATTTTAAAAGTGCGCAGATATAGTGTTTACCATCGTAGTACCAAAGGTTAAAACTCTTGACTAATGTTTAACGAAAAACAATAATTTTGCCCAATTTGCGAGGTTATTTGGACGTTTTTGCTAACGTTAAGACTGAAAGTTGGTGCAGAAATATGTTATATTCAGTCAGGAAAAAATTAATGACTGAGAAACAATCGCAGTCAGTTAAATTGAATATTTTTCACTCAAACCGTTTGTTAGAATACAAAAAGTTTGAAATTCTCTTGTGAGAATTCAAACACGTTTTTCTTCTATTGTGATTTCATAGCTAATTAATGCCGCACAACTGGGCAAAACACAAATAAAATGAAACTATTTTTCGATTCAGGCAGCACTGAAATGGAGTTTAAATAGCGTATTCATATCGATACTTATCCAGAATCAAGCAGACCGGCCAATTTAAATGCAGATCAAAAAATTACATATTTTTCACCGGTATAGAAACAGGATTATGTTCTATATTTGCACTTTAAATTGAAATAAAAACGAAATTTGAAAACATCTAGTTCTTGCAGTTCCATTGATCAAATTATTTGCACTCATTCTTTTTCTTCGAAATATGACCATTAGCTTCACCTGTTACCTTTGTTGATTCATGCATGAAGCAACAGGTATTTACGTAATGTTAATGAGGAAGACGTCCTTTGCAGGTGCGAATCGAAAACATTGTTGCCTATTCAAATTTATTTGGCAAATATTTTAGCTTTTCACAAAATTCATTTTTTCCGTATTCCCGAAACACTCGCATTCAACGGATCATTCTAATTTATATAAAAACTCCGACAAATTCATGACATTTATTGAAGCATTATTCTTGGAAATTTAGAAGCGTAAAACATGAAGAAAAATTTCCACACGAAAAATGTTTGTTTCTTTTGAAATGCTTCTAATATTTTTTACTCCTATAAGCACAACCTTATTAATACAAAGGACTTCGGAAATTCCCAAACCAAAAAAGGTGAAAAAAATCCACAGGGATACTTTTGTGTTTAAAAAGACGATAAAAACCAAATCCGCATTTATTCAATCGATTTGGGCAAAACGAAAGTGACCCTTTGCAGACACTTCAGATAATCCATTAGACTCAAGCGCCCAAAGCTACTAACTAAAAACATGCTTTTGGACTTTGAAATAAACTCCTTTTATTTAAGCAATAGACGAATCAATGTTTGGTTCATTGCGAAACTAGTTCGCATTGCGGCTTGAGATTAGTAATTATTGCCTTTTTCGCTCAACCAGATGCATGCCCTTTAACCATCTCCTCTCTTGCATTTTACACAGTAACAAGGAGTGCTATTAATGTAAATCGTGCTACAATATCGCAATGCTTCGTTAAATAAGCCACAATATTGTGAAACTGCAGTAACAACAAGCAACACCTCACTAGCATAGACTGAATATGAAAAACAAATTAATTACTAAAATATTTGCTTAAAAAAACAAACGAAAAATCGAAAAAGTGTAGAACAAAACCCCATTCGGTAAGAAAAGGCGAGATTGCATCAGTAAAATAGTATTTATCAAGGCATCGGAAGCAATTGGTGTTTATTGATACTAGCAACAATAAACATCAATTAATTACCACTAATTTTGTATACATAGATAAGTGGGTTTGTATTAGTGCAACAAAAGGTCGTGAATATTCATCATCTTTTGCGCTGGAAGTATTGAGCTAATTCGCATTGATGCATCATTCAGCCTGGCTGTAGAATAACCAAAGCATCAAACAACCTTTAAATGCAACAACAGCGACAATCATGTTTATGTAGTCTGATGCATTCCATGAATGGGCAGCTAGACTGACTTGTATGCACCCAGATTCCTATGAATCACTCGTGCTGGGGAACAACCAAACCATATGGACGAAAAATGTTCGCGCCCTATAAGCAAAAGAAATTGCCTTCATTTTACTCTAAAAAAACTACAGTTGGGAGTACGGGAGTAGGGCCATAAAACCTTTAGTTAAGGAGCAAAAAAATGGCAAATTGCAAAATAAAACATACGAATCAGTGCTAAAACAGATAAGGACGAGTATGATATAATTTAAAAAGTACAAAATGGGGCTAAACAAGGAAAAGGAGAAAATAAATTTGATCATTGCACAATAACATTAATGTCAATTGCAATACAATTCTAAAATTGGCTAACGAAAAGCTCAATAAGGGACTTTTTCAGTGGAATTTCGAAAAAACACTTTGATCAGGATGTTCCGGTCAATCAAAAACAGTACAACGATACTTGCACTTTTTCCCATCACGCCAGGTTCCAAGAAAAAGTTTGGAATGGTTTTTTTACTTTGAAACGTATAATAATATTAGCTTTTTCATGTACAGACTAAAATATTCGACCACCTTAAGTAGTCTATATCTAAGCAAGTATGTACGGGTGTACATAAAACATTAATTAGTATGTTTTTTCCTAATGTGTTCTTAAGCCATAATTGAATAAAAAACTGATCGTATTTTTGGATATAGTGAACTACTTTGTGGCCATTTTTGAAGTTCACAATATCCGGACTTGACTGCATCCAGAAAACTTTTCACACACTCCTAATTGCAGTTTTTGGGCAAAAAAATTACTAAAAATGCATCTCTAGCAGGTTGGATGATGTCAAGAATTTAAAACAATAAATGTCGTACGTATAGCGTAAGTGCATAGACGGAGCCGAAAGTGTAAAGCACTAGACTAGATCGACTTGCTTCCAACTGTAGGTATTAATGGAAATATGTATTTCCTTGGGAAACGAAATGTTTCATTGCTAAAAATGCAAATTGAAAACTCTCATTTATACAATAAATACTAGTTATTTCCAAACAAACAATGTGACGACGGGGAACATTGTAAAAAAAATTGTATTCTTGAGCTAATGGATAACCCTGTGAAAACACGAGAATCCAATTTCCCTCGGAAAAATCTAGAACGTTTTCTCTGAATACTGACTGCATTGTCAAACCTCCATCCATGTCATCTGCCTCGCTCCCAACTAAAAACATTCACTAGGCCTACGTGCTTTTCTAAACGTCTTCAGGCCAGTTGTGCATGTTAAGATTACTCGGGAGTCCTTATCGACGAGTGAGTGACAGGACATCGGCCCCATTTTCCCTATTTCAACCACCCTTACTTATTTAGTCTAGCGAGGGTAAAACTGACTCGCGATCACGATTCCTTAGAAAAAGATATCTAAATTTAAATTTAGACTGAAAATCTCAGTGGATTTTTAATTATTTTGGAGTATGCGTTACTAATTACATATCGTTTTCGACTCGGGATGCGTTACTTGGGGTCTGCTCGAGTAACAAATGGTTCCATTTTTTCAATTTTAAAATTCAAAGATTTAATTGCCTTTCTAGAATATGACAACTGCCCATTTCTGTCTTTTATTAGCAGCAATAGCAAAAATTAGCAAACGAAACCCTGTAGAATATCTGGCAGTAATAAAGAAGATATTAGACGAAAAAGATTAATCATACAAAATAGACTAATAAAAAAGGTCTATTTATAGATTCCCACAGGAAATAGCTGAAATTAGTCGCTAAATCCCCCCACGGTTTGTTCTTGTGTCTAATTTTTTTCACCTCGCCTTTTCAACCTTTTTCATTTCATTTTGCCTATCGAAAATAGCCAGTGTCAACTAAAACATTTTTTTTTCTTGTTTATTTTTATAAAAGGCCGTCCAGCTGACATTGACCTAGCGTTGTCAGTGTTTACCGGCTACACGGCGACGTAATGATAGACTCGCAACTAATTACTGTTATTGGCACGACACGCACAAAGGAGAAGTAAATCGAGATTTTTTCGAAGGCACTTTCATCGTTACGAACAATTTCACCACAATTCTGCTCAGCGATTTATTGCGACCGCACCATTAATTGTGACATATTTCGGTAGCCGTCAAAATCGTTTCAGTGTCAAAGTGACACCTAATGAATGTCAACAGCAAATCTGTCATAATTACGACGTTAGTCGACATAAACCCAGCACGAGGGGGGTCATGACATGAATTTCTCTAGGAGAATGACGGCTTTAAACATAAAATGGGAAGACAAGTAAACTGTACAGGAGGGCGGGAATAAAACCGCTACAAGATTTTCCAATTCAAAACAAAAACAAACGAACTACCTCAAGATATAAGCACAGTAATGGAAACAACCTCTCATTTAGGAAAATCTGTGGACTCCTCATAAAAAAAATAAGCTCTTTGGGAGTAGGCCACGACCTGGATAGTGAAATGAGCAGCGCTGAAACATCAGCCAAAAGATTCAATAGACCATAAAACGCAAATACGCAACAGTGGTAAACATCAATAGCAAAAAAGCAAGAATGGGGCTTTAAATAAATCTCGCAAATAAATGACAAAATAAACTTAAATTTCTAAATACCCTCGACATATTTAGCTACAATATCTGTCAAATGGTTCACCCGATCACGCGTTAATTAGTTTCAATTTCGACATATATCTCCGAAGCTGTCAAAACAGCTGTTGTTGTGTGTCAAAGTGACACCCAATAAACGTCAACAATAAATTTGTCAAATGTAAAACATGCAATTTGCAAGCGTTACGCCTCTGAGTAAAACAATGACTTGAAAAAATACTAATACCGTTTTTACCCAGATTTAGCTGGTTTGTGGAATGTCAGTAATATATCGGAAATTACTAAATGTATTAATTCCTTTTGTTAACGAAGAAGATAAGCAACAAAATAGACTGATGACGAAAAAAGCCTTGATTGCTATCAAGGCTCTTTTCGTCATCAGAACTTCGCTTAAACTGAAAGAGAAATGAAAACAACCAACTTAAACCTTGGAAAATCAGTAATCGATCGGAAATTCGAAAAATGTGGCTCCCTTCTAGCAAAACCCAAATGAATGGATATTACCATCAAACGCACCGGTAACTCTTGGCCATTCAACAACAATCCAGCCTCGAAATAAAGGAAATTTACTGGCTTAGCCGAACCGCCATATTAATTCCACTATAAAAGAACTCTATTTTTAGAACTAATTAATAAATGTTTCATAATTAGGAATAAATTTTTTGTGTTAACGATTTGTACGACTGGTTTTAATGGACTTAATTGCCTCTAACGCTTTTGAGACGTGGTTTTTGCATTGGTGCGTCGAATAACTGTACTCTTGAACCATCGGACATCAAAAAAAAAACCGCTATTATCATAACATGAAATATTATATAGCATCCAAATCCAGCATTCTACGCGACGTTTTGTCAACAACTTCAAGAGACATTATCAATAGCAAAAAACCTCCTATTCAATGTTGCTGTTTCAAATTTTTAATTAAACTCGGTCCTTGATAGATCACACAATGGAGATAATTGACTAGATTACATAATTTGCTAATTGAAAACCTCGAGACAGCCCAATTATGACCTAACCAACAAATCAGCTGTGTTGTAGGCGCCATCTTCATATTTCCCGGCATTTTTCCAGTGTGCGTTCATGAAAGACGATTATTTATAAAATTGACACATAAAAACAGATGGTTTTGTTTACTACTTATGTGTTTCTGTCGGTTAATACGCCAAATATGAAATGGAAACAAATTAGCCGGCAAATCTTGGCAAAACTTTCAGTAATTTGAATGATAATTAATGGCTCGGACGACTTTAAAGGCGAACAAATCTGCGTACGTTCAGGTACAGAAAGGATTGCCTTTCCCATTCAAAGCGGCTAGAAGACTAAAACGAAGAAACAAACAAAATTATCTTAAACGAAAACTATTAATCTATCAGAGGAACGAAGCTAGCAATATATCTAGTAGAACGTTTTGTGCTTGAAAATTGAAGCAACCGGCACTATAAATCTTCGACTGCAATGTATGAGCCGCTTGCAACCTCATTACCATTCTGAAAGTAATACCGCATACGCTCCAATTATTTTCTCGATTATAATGGCGATGTAATAGTTGGACTATAACATGCTTTTTAATCGTCTATTGACCGTCTAGACCGCAAAAGGAATGGACCAAATCAATTATTAGTGTCTTTCATTAATATGCCAAGCAAACGCCGCACTGCTTTAGACCAGCTAATTATTCTCCTCTAAACTTTCCACTTTTTTCACGAAGCAATTTTTCCAGTAATTTATGTGGCAAACGACGAATAAATTACTAAAAATTATCGAAATCAATAAATATTCATGACCACTCGTGCCTAGTGATTGCCAAATAGTTGCCAATAAACCACGAGCATTGAATGGTTTTAGAAAATACATCTTAAGTGGCTGTGACGCATGAGTTTAACGACTACAAAACTGCTGGAAATAATTTTAAATTCGGGAAAAATTACTGAAAATTTATCGAAGAGCGAGACGTAGAACAAAGCGAACCTAGTCATTACCAGAGATTAAATACACGAAATTCTTCCTGCTGATAAAAGCACTTTGTTGGCTATAACGGAATTCATTATCTATGATAATAATACTCATGCACTTTTTAACACTGGTATAGAAATTTAACAATTCCAAACAAGTTCACGCCTGGTCACTGGCTCGAATTCGAAGATAACCCGATAAACATTTACATTATTAATTTTTAGTAACCCAATAAAATAATGGACAAAAAACAATATTTATTATTTGAAAACGATTGGCTGAAAAATATTTTAAAAAGATGACGTGCAAATTTGCCAACAAACATAGAGTGACATCTGTCACTTGTCTACAATACGTCATATATGTCATGAATGCTGCAGCAATCTAACGTCAACTTTAGCAATGATTTCAGCATTCAGAATACGGATTGGAGTGGAAGGAAAGTAAAAAGGATCGGCCAACATGTATCTAGTTGGATGGCAACCTCCAACGACGCGACCGAAACTATGACCGAAAAAATTCTATTTTTGCCAAGCAGATTCGCAGTCGGTTAACTTTTAGATGGCGTTTTCATGGCCATTCAGTTCCGAGGTTTTTTTTCTCGACAAGCAGAACTTGTCTACGTACTTATGTATGTTCAATGTAAAGGTCGGCCGTTTCAAGGACGGTTCTGTCACGATAATCGGCCAGTTGGCGCTTCTGGCTTTAGGCCAAATTGGTTATGAATACAAATGGATTGATAACAATTTATACACCGTATGACGTGAATATGGCACTGTATTTGGCTGCTAATTAACGTAGTCGAAACACTTTAACAATCGTCGTACGATGGCTGCATCCACAATCAGTCTATGGCAATTGACACACGCCAGCTGTCAGTTTTCTTTACTTGTCTAAGCGTTTATTTTTTAGAATTGTCACTTTCAACGATTGACATACTGCGCTCCACGAGACTTGACAGTCGTCCAATAATCAAACTGCTCCAAAATTTTGGTGTCAATTGACAGACTTGTCAAGCCAATAGCTATCAAATTACTTTAATTATATACAATCATTGAACCCGTTGTAACAAAACTACGAATTAATAGTAATCGTTCATTCATTGCTGGAATTTTTGACTGGCAACGAGCTGCCGTAGACGTACAATTTTGAACTACAAACTTGTCAGACATCAGTCAAACTGTAAGAACTCTCACGGGTATGTCAAACTGCCATCTGGCAAACAGTGGCTATGAAGTACAAGAGGAACAAACTAGTAGGCTGCCTATGGATTTAATGTTGCATTTCTTCCATAGCATTACTGATATTAGGAAGGAACAAAAGAGATAATTAGTGCTGAACAAGGTGCTTTGGGCTCATTATTTTGGCCACGTAATTAATACTTTTGCTATACAAGGTGGAGTACGCTTTTCATGACTCTGACTTTGACAACCGATAGGAATCAAATCATTTTAAAAAAAATGTCTTGATAAGTATTGCCTCAATTGATCAATTATAATATACAGGGTTTTATAGTTTTAAAAAATGTAACGTATACTGTAGTAATATTTCTAAAACAATCCATTGTAAAGGAAATATTACTTCCCTTTTTTAACTTTTGATATCTACAAAATTTCGACCAAATATCTCCATGCGTATTGAATCGAACAAGAAAAAATATATTTGAGCATCGTGTAAATCAGCAAAGTCAAAATTGCTTATAAATCCAACTACGGTAATTTTTAGAAGATTAATACTTTCCATATATAAAATTATGCAAGTTCGTCAATGAGACCGTTCTTCCTTCATGAAGACATCTGAACCAATTTTTAACAGTGGAAACAGTGGTAAAACATGCAATTTCGTTTCAGAAATACATGCTAAAAGCGCCGCGTTTTCGGGCTCAACAGGGTCAAATCAAATCTAATCAAAGTATGTTTTACTGCCACATAAAATTAAAAATATATTTTATGGACAAAGCCAATGGCACATCAGAACATAGGCAAAAAAGTTAAACAGATATAACACAAACACTTTGTGTTATACAAAAAAATAGTTTGTTTTTGTTTGGTTTTTTTATTTGTGCTAAGTAATAAACTTCTGCGACTGCATACTTGCAAAATTACACAATATTATTATTTTTCAAAAATATAAATTTTAATTATAATTCAAAAACGTTGACAGATACGAAAGAGACAAGAAAGTTTCTAAATTGAACAAGGAATTTATGAAAACGTCGTTAGACTGCAGTGGCGCACGACACAGAAAGTTAAAAGTGATAAAAGAAAACTGCACCAAAACAACAGCACTTTGTACATTCTGACAAACGTTTAAGACAGTCGTCGGTGTAGAATTTAGAGCGCCCGAGGCAAAGTCGAGGGCGTCATGCACACAGCGGCGGGCCTTCGACTTCGTCTTGCGTACTGTATGTATACTATGATCTCTTCAGAGATATTTTCTTGATCTCGGTGGAAACTAGCTGGGAAAAGTATAAGGTTTTGAAAATGTTGTCAAAATAGTCAGTAACAAGTCAAGCTGTCAGCATGTGTGGCGAAAGTAATTACTTTCCACACCGGAAAAAAAACTGAAAGGGGTAAAAGTGAAGGGGGAAGTGATAGGGGGTAAAAGTGAAGCTTTTGCCACTGAAAACAGTGGCAAAAGTATGTAGGTACTTTCCACCAGGGGATCAAGAAAACGTTTTTAAATATTAACTTAGCAATTCATAACTTTAACTGAAAACCTAATAATTCAAATTGTAAGCAATGTCGAATTTATGTGAAAAATGTAAAAATTGTCGATTGATTCAAACGATCAATGATTGATTATATCAAATCAATTGATTGATTCAAATGATCAATCAATTGATTTGATTCAAACGAGTGTTAAGACTCTCCAAGTAAGTACCATTTTTGAAACGGAGCGTAAAACTCAAACCTTCCAACGAATTTTCCATATTTCTTTTGCGACCACATAAACAACAAACGCAAAACAAAATTTCGCATTTCTTATATAATAAGTCATAAAATTATCCAAATCGCGCAAAAACGGTTGCCAACAGAATCCAATCTCCTTAAACGAGGCGCCACCCAACAGTCCAACCATAGATTGAAATGAGGCAATTATATGTGAAACCCCATTTTTTTCATGCAAAAATATCACTACCGAGCTATTTATCCAAGGTCGGCTTGATGCAAGTGAAACTGACAGAATATTGTTGTTTCGATTTTGCGGTATGCGGCGAATACTTCACGGTGTAAACACTGCAAAGCATCCGCTAAACGTAGTTATCCGCTGTGCTGACCAGTTTAGAGAGAGAATGAAATTTGTCGCTTAAATAAAACAATTACTAGACATTTGATTTGATTGGTCGATACTAAGCGTCAAAAAAACGTCTTTCCTCTTCCGTTGACAAATGACAAATACACAGCAGTCACATCATAATCAATCCTCAATTAACGTCAAACTGTCAACTGTCAAGGACTTAGTGAGCAACTTAATTTTGATTAGTCGGATCATGGGACGGATCTGGTCCGATTGCAAGCCGGCGCCTACGCCCATGTTTGATTGATTGCACGTTAATCAGAATTACATTCGACGTACACAGTTTACGACGGCAATATAATTAACATTACCGTTCATTCATAAATAAAGCGCGGCTATCATTCGCTGGCCGAATGGTATCGGCTTGCGATAACATAAACGGTTACAAAGGGCTTTTATGCAAATATCATTTATTGAACGAAACTGATTACATTGGGGCTTTTGAAACAGCATTATTCTTCTGCAGCTTACCAGAAAAGGGTGTGGAGATAAAGAGAAAAGGTTGTGTTTGGCTCCTGGTTTCTAGAAGCTCTACATGCAAATAATAGTTGCATTTTCAATGGGAAAGGGGGGCCCAAAACCTTAAAATCCCGCTTGCATCCCACAGCCGTGATCGGATTGCAAACTAATTTCTTTTAAGTACTGCGACAAAGCAGAACTTGTTCGTCCCTGATAAATAGTATTATTTACGAGACAACCGTTGCCAAAACGTAAAACGACCGGATTTTTGGCATACTCCCGAACCTGCATTATAACGTCCATGACTTACTACGTAACACTGATGAAAAAGATAAAAAAAAAACGGAATTTAGATGCTGATTTGCATCGTTTTCAGTATGTTTGCTCTTTCAACTGTATCAATATGCCGCTAATGAATCCCACCAAACGCCACCAGTTTTATCTTAAAGTCCTCGGCTATCAAAAGCCTGAGACCCAATTTAAATTCAAGGTATTTTCAAATGCCGATGATTAATGAGCAAAAAATGTGTTATTCACACTAACGATACCTGGATACTGTTAAGCTGTTGGAACTTAACATTCCTTCGAAATCCGTTGTCGTAGATCTGGGATGCTTACCTGAAAAAAGGAAAGATTGATATTAGTTTCGCTGGACAATCGCCCTTAGAACATTCGGTTGACCGAAAATAAATTTCTTAACTGCATGGACCTTTTCCTGCCCTTGAACGTGACATTTGCCGTTCAGAACCTTGAACTGACTTGATTGCAAATCGATTTTGCAACTATCTAAGCTACTATTCCGAATGAAATTACGTCCTATTCCGCATGGAATGCCGCCCAGTGCAAAACCCACATCGAAAGATTTATAAGGCAAATATTGCGTTTCGCTTGTTGTCAGGGAAAGGCCACAAGATGCGCATATCGATCTAGAAAAAATCCAAATCTCTCACCAAGAAACATTCATTTATTTTAAGTTTCTATATCCTTGTGTGGAGCATAATTTACACTCCTGCATCTCGCTATGCATCAACAAAGCGAAACAGCTATAAATACGACTTGTGACTTTTTTTCGCGACTAAAACCCACCTCATTTCCCCATTTAAATTCTGATTTAATTAAACTTATATGCGTCAAAGATCCATTGCCTAAAAATAGAGGAACTGGTCCCCGTACGATTTTCCCCGAAATTCGATTTCAATGATAAGCAATGATTTCAAACCGATATTTTCGGTGACAATGGCATGAAGATTAATGATATGCTAAATTGAGTAGCCAAATGCAACATGACCAATAAATGTCACACGTACATCCACAAAAATACCGATAAATACAACTGATTATTTTCGTTAAAATAGGCAAGATTTAATTCAGCAAACTGTTCTTTTCACATTCACAAAATAATATTACAAGCAATAATTACAGAAATATACAATAAAGACAATATTTTCTAGAGAATTTGGAAATTAAATTGCCGTACTAAAATGTTTACAAGAAAGACATAAATTATTCTCAAACTGATAAGAAGGTTTCAAATTAATCCCATAGCTTCCTGTCTGGAATCTGAGGGTCAGATGGAAATTTTTTCATCAAACTCGAATAACATGTCATCTAAATACATACATCAATTACATGCTTGCAAAATCATCCAGCTGAGTTGGATTCGGATGGTTATTGTAATATGAATAGACCAAACTTTCTCTATTAACCGGATAATTCACTTTTACCGTATTTCAGCATTATTCCTGCTTATAAAGGATTGGTGACTGCTTATAATGTTTTCACAAAAATAAGAAAACACCGATCATGATGATGAGGAAGATGTAAAGTGAAGAAAGAACAAAGCATCGCTTTCCTATAACTACAAGTCCACAAGCCGAAGACTTAAATCTTCTACCTATAAAATACATGCTAGAACAGCAAAGCAATTTGGATACTTTTCTAGCGCTAATTTCAATTGATTTGTAAAAATAAAACACATTAAAGTTTGGTTTAAAAAATCGCGGTTTTGACCAAGTCCAACATGCCACTTTTATATAAAAAAATTGACTGAATTGAAATGATAATGATAATCCTACTTCACCCAGTAACAATTCATCCACAAATTGTTTAAAAATTGACGATTTTACCCAATCCACCCAGTCATCAATTCTTCCATGCGATGGAAGCTTATTCTTCAATTTTCTCCTCCCCACAGTGACAATCTTATCTACTCAAAAGAGCTCGTGGCTTAAAATTAACAGTTTTTTTTGGTTCCAATTGAAAAATTCCCCCAAATAAAACCAAGAAAATTATTTATAGCACGATAAGACGTAAGCATCGGACTGTCGCCCATTCAACGCATTATCACAGCCCATTATCTACTTTAGCAGTTATCATGAATTTAGTTCATAACGCAACGTTATTTTTAGCTCAAATAATAATAATAGTAATCTTCGAGTTTATTAGCCTTGCCTGCCAAACGCAACATTGCATAGAATCCCAGATAGCACGGACAATTTAAGAAAAAATCCGGGTGACTTGCACTAAGTCACATAATGATTTACGTGCCTTCTTCCCATATACACACATTAATTATCCATTAAATGTTCCTTTGTTATTCCACCACATTTTTCCAAATATCGATTAAAAATCCATATAGATTAAGATATAAGTAATTATTCCCAGAAACGAGATTCTATAACGACCCATTTATCGTCCTGTAAATAAATAACGTGTCTTCCAACAACTGAACATATTTATTTGAGTCAACTGTAATTAAATAAGTAATGATTACTAGATGTGAAATGCCTCATTTGAGCAGACGGTTTTGATAGGATATAAGATTCGAGAAATCGTCATAGAACTGTTTAGAAAGTCAGTTTTTCGGAGAAAAACACTCAAACAAAAGCTTTAACACTAGCATTTGAGGGGCAAATGCAAAAAGATCGAAGTTAACGTTGTCATACATCCGAATAAGGGTTTCAAGTTCCATTGTTTGGAATAAACCGTAAACATTTCAAGAGCATAAGTGAATTAGTCAGTTCTGGTCTGAAAATCTGTTTATTTGTTCAAAGAACAGTGCATCTTTAGAATTTTGAGATTTATAAACGAAGACCTTTTGAAA
Source organism: Dendroctonus ponderosae (assembly GCF_020466585.1). Taxonomy (NCBI): domain Eukaryota; kingdom Metazoa; phylum Arthropoda; class Insecta; order Coleoptera; family Curculionidae; genus Dendroctonus; species Dendroctonus ponderosae. Next base: position 8,238,925 of record NW_026018715.1, read on the forward strand.
AACCTGGCAACCTTAAAGTTCGTTCTGCATCAGACCCAATCATCTCGTTGTGAACAGTTTTAAGGTCAGTAGCTCTTGGTGCGATAAGGTAAAAAAAGAAGCAGAAGGAAAATGGAAAAGACCCACACAAATACAATAAGAAGTGGTTAGATGAAAGATTGAATAGTTTAGTGAAAACTCTTACTGTGAGATTACAGGTAGATGGTAGGCATAATAAGAATTACTGACGGTTAACTTTCTAAAAATTTTGACTGAAGAAGCTACTGGATAAATCACATTAGGGGTGAATTATAATAAGCATTGCAACAGCCTTAGATACTTTTGAAAATTAAATAATGAGCATCTTAGATGATTTGTATAAAAAAGTGATTAAGTACCACAAAGTTTGGTATTTTATATTCCAGTTTAGAATCAATGGAAAACGAATACATCTGTGGGCCAAAAAGTCTAAATAATTCCAGGTTTAAAAAACCGTTTGGTGACTGATTCATCTAGCACAGTAAACAATTCCGGTTAATAAAATAAACACGTTTTATGTAAGCCAACGTAATACATATGTATGTTTTATAAACAACTTGGTTGGTTTGTTACTTTTCAGCCCAAAATTCGGCATCGAATTGAGAATCAAGTTATTGTAATTGTTTGAACAGACAACGAGAGCAAGACGTGTAATAAAGGTGCAAACTGCTATTGTAGTGAGCCAAGTTCCTGCTTTTAACGATTTATCGGGAATTTCCAAGGATTTTTTTATTAGAACAAACGATGTGATCAGTACCGTGGACTAGTTGCTTTTTGATAGCCGAAAATTGGGTTTATTATCAGCATAAAAACATAAATTGGGCCAAAAAAACTTTTTTCAATATCACTTTCAAGAAGTTAACGATAACCGCGTTCAAATTTCCTAGTTGAGTTATCAAAACAACATGAATCAGATGATTTATTTAAAAGATTCACTCTAAAAGTGATCTAAACAAAAACAGCAGAACGAATACGCTAAAGCCTGCTTTAGTTTCCAAATGCCCAACTGATCAAAAGCTAACAGTAGCAGAAAGGATAGTTAAAACACAACTCAACAATCACCCCTGATGAAGCACAAATAACTGAACTGATAAGTTGAAAACCAGCAACATTTTTGAAAATTTCTACATAAAATTAGCATCAATGCATCCAGCAAGGCCAACAATTTTCCCAAATTGCATTAGATTGTCTTCCTCAGCTAAATTTAGATGACCTTTGCGCGAACTGCAGAAATGGGAAATGGCGAAGATTATCCAAGAGATTTGTGGGCTTGTTAATGGCCAGCGATCCATCTTGTGCAGGAATAAAACGTTTGAAGTTGAATCCCGGCATTCCTGGGAGGCGACGGAATTTTCGAAAATTTTCGCTATTTTTAAACGCATCTTAAATGAGTGGAATCGCTGACAAATGTGAGCATCAAATTCGGGCAGTGGCGTTACTAATCCATGACAATAAAAAAAAAACCTGAGAAGCATTTTAATAGTTATTGGCCAGTTATTCTTAATTTGTATGATTTCACTTCAACAGTTAACGGATTTTTTTCTCAGGTACTTCTAACTGAAGGCGACTATACGAGGTTTTCCGCTGATTTACAAAGTTATATTTCACGTAGAATTGAAAAAAAGCTCTTTTGGAGGTACGCCTTCCACTTTCTTTGCACGTTTTTATTATTCTTGATATTGAACCAACTCTTTCGACTTATAAGAATTATTAATAGAGTACCAATCTGTTGTAACAATGTTTACTATTTTCTTCCATTATCAGACCAAGAAGCCAGAGGCGGATTAAGACACTAGCAGGCCTAAAGCGCATTTGCAAACATTTAACGGACCATTTTCTTCTAAACAATTAAAACTACTTGGGATTATTGTATTTTCAACCACCGCCATCCAACACACTGCATTTACTCACTGTTCACCCGAAATTGGGCCGAAGATATTTCGCCATAAGCATTAAGCCTCAATATACAGTGAAACCGCGGATGCAGATGTCAAACAGGATAATGGTACAAAAACAAATTTGCATTATTAACGATTGTTGCTACTTGTAGCCTCCGTTTTAATCGTTATTAAGGTAAAAACTACGAGTTGCAAAATGTGTCTGCAGTCGCACTCATGCATGCCGCAAATTGAAACGAAAGTTTGTCAAACTTTTATTGGAAAACGAACTTAAATTGGTTTGATCGTCAGAACAAAAATGATTACAACAACGTGTAAGGAAGATCTGGCCAAGCTAACGCCCGTTTCCGTGTTTAAATGTTTTTAAACTGCAGGACATTCCTAATGTAAACTGAGAAATCTCAATATTGCCCTAAAACTCCAAGTAATTGTTTTACATTCTAGAAAACACACTAACTGAGCTTTGGAAACAGAACCTGTCCTCATGCCAATGACTTTAAATGCAACTTTTTAAATTTTAACTGGCATTTTCAATTTAAAATCAGTGAGGAGAATTGAAATGTTTCAAAATCCAATAGAAACTTGCTGGAAACCCTAAACCATGAAGATGACCAGGCAGTGACTCCGTTCTTGGTGACGATTGCAAGTAAAGCATCCGATTCCAAGAAGGCAGCCTATCAAAATAGATTCGGAAATGCTTGCCGGCTATTTCAGGCGTCAAGACGAAGCCGCAAATTGCTAATGTTCACATTTCTAGAAACACGTGAAACGTTGCCTTGTGGTGTAACTTGATAGTGTGCACACATTGAACAAGTTTGTCTACTTAGTGGCAGACATCAGCAAGAAGAAACCAAGAGAGGCAGACAAATGCCAGTTCGAAAATAGAAACTGCAGGCCTGCAGGAATGGGCAGAAACGAAAAAACGATGTGGAAAATTAAGCCTTCATTGTCACAGCTGCGCCCATGAAAGTGATAGTGATATTTAATAAAATCCGCACTAGTATAGTACCCGGAAAAAGCGGGGACGGCCAATAAATTATACCTACACAAGACAGGTTTCAAATCGATTTATGAATGAACGTGGCCATAAATTACGCCAATGATCGAAATAGAAACTGACTGGTCGCCCACGCCCCACGTCGTCTCATTTTCAGACCAAGTGTCTTGTCGGATGGGCGCGAATTAGGATCCATTTCCCATTATAATCGAAAGTCTATCAACAGCTCTTCATATCTGTAAATTATTTTAAAATAGAACATTCCCTGGCAATACGCAGTTGTCAGGGAATCATAAAATCGGTTTTGAACATACAATAAAACCACAACCAACAATATGATTATTGTTGTTATTATTTCTATTATCTTGGTGAGTTCATTCAGCAATACGTTTATCTCTGGTTAAATACGCGCCAGCCAACGGATTTCCTGACGACTTATCGGCCAATTTTTCTAAAATAGTGCTTTCCAACAATTCCTAGACACACGAAGATTAATGGGATCCCAGTAGGAAATTTGGAATCTTACTATTCTGAAAAATCGCAAACAGCTACCGAAAAGGAGGTCCTAGAATTGGACCCAGCACGATCTTTCCTTCCCCATATATTCGAGTCTTCCGCAAAAAAAACCATACAGTATCTAGAAACATTTCCTTTCACATTTTCTCCCGGTAGCATCCAAACCAAAAATAACCGGTAGGATTATCTTCACAATCTTATCAGAATAAAGCGAATGCAATAAAAACGTACATTCATTGAATACTCAAAAGGTTGCCATTGCGGAAATTTTCGGTGAAAAATGATTAGATACGAGAAAAGTGTATGTGCAACCAAATGGGAATTTAAAAAATCTATTAAAATTAGGGCCACTTTTAAAAGGAAAAAGTGTGTCAATCAGCTGATCAACTAAAGAAAAACGCCTTCTCTTTTTCGATTTCTCTAAGACCTTTAACATTTAGGTTTTCAATATTTATTCTAACTTTTATTTCAATACACAGGCACTTGATTGATTTGTTATGAACATAAGAAAATGCACTGGTTTCTGACGAATCATCGTCAAAATGTCGTTGTTGAACATTAAAAATCCGCTCTGGAGCAAGAAAGGCCCCATCCAACAATCCAGAAAAGAAGAAGTCAATGTTTGGAAATGGATTGTTGTTAATCGCGTAATAAGACCGACTTTCTTTCAAGGAAATCTTAATTAAGGAGGAACTAGTTCCGAATCTGGTTAATCGGATTTTTGATCCGGTTGAAGCCGATGTTTCGAATAGAAACATCTGATTAATATAAGATGTTTCAAACGAGAAAAACTGAAAATTTGATATTAAGTACACATGTGTTACTTGATACATCATTTAAGAAAAGTTACGAGAAACCTAGTATTGTCATAAAAAAAAGAGTTGATCAAATTATATCGGTGCACACAATTTTCTTACATCAAAAAGAMCGCAATTTAAAATACAMATCGACGCCGGCGAGCAAATTTTGAAAAAATATATTCACGTATTTGATTTACTGAATTTATTCTAAGTGAGGGACGCAAACATTAAACTACAGCAGTGATTACAAAATTAGGGGTAAAAACAAAAAAATTGAATTAAATGGCGAAGAAGTTTCCAAAATTCAAAATGTAGTGTTTAGAAAGAACTGTTTCGGTTACGATTTCAGGTAACAAATTGAAAAATTGTATACGCACAACAAAAACTCTGTCTAATGGGTCTGTTTTGGACAACGATTTCAAAATGGGCAAGAAAGGAAAATCTTACACTTCAAGTTGAATAGTTATTTTTACGAAGTTCACAGACGAAAAATGCACCTTTTAGAAAACCATGAAGCAAAAAATGCAAATGACACAGTAAAAAATAAATACATTTGGCCACTTGGTAGTTATAATTAACCAAGATTACAAAAATTGAAAAAAATATTTTTTTTGCTGCAGAAATACTTTCATAAATTAAAGACTCAAGACGCAGCAATGAGAGAACTGAAAATTATCAAACCTAATTTATGTTTTTTATTTATTTAAGATTTATGTTGCACAATTATTTCACACAGTTTAGATTGAAGTTGTAAAACCATGAACCAAATCGAATATMGAATTAATTAAATCAAGATGATTTGTCGAATGAAGAAAAATCTTAGTAATGTGGTAGGAATTTGTTTTATTCAAAATATTGCAACTAGAGGAGTACATTTTGAAAAACCTGAAGCCAACATTAACACTCAACAAATCTTTTAATTAAGAGAAAGTTTAGCCGAGAAATATTTATTATATTATTAGCCGAGAAATAAGTTTGCAAAGTTGTTAATAAAAAAAACTAAAACTTAAAGAACCCAAACATTTTCGAAATTTTATCAGGCAGCAACAACGAACTTCACAACAAGATCCTAGAAAAAAACTGGAAAATGCCTTTAAAATATATGCAGATGTCTTTGAAAAAATACTAAGTCCAAAGTAGAATAGTTATATGGCAAATGCAAACAASCAGAATMAATCTAAGGACAAAATATCTAGTACAAATCTACGCAAGTAATAAGATGCAAGTTCAATTSTAGCTCTATGTTGGCGCAAACAAATAAATTAGAATGTTTTGGAAATCGAAGTTGTTTAGAACTTCCGATTTCATGAATAAAACTGGCGCAGTCGGCAGGAAAGCTTTCGAAATTCTGGAATAAGGGACTTGAGCTTTGATTAAAAAAAAGAAACTGGATGCATTTGAGCATAATCAGGAAGCAGACCGACGATATGAAAAAATAAAAACCAGCATTTTCCTGAACTGGTTAATTCAGTCAACCAAAAATTTATTTGAGTTTGCTTTCCGATTGCAGCACCTGATTATGTAAATCTCGTTATTGACATGAAATAAACAATATATTTTACGCGTTAATAATACACTGTTTCAAGATCACCGTCACAGATTTATTCCGGCGCTGATGGCAAAACTCGAATAATTTATCATTATGATTGGCTTGTAATACATCGACGCATTTATTAAGTGCGTCGTAGTAAATTAGCCATATTTTTGTAAATATGTATGAGAATGTCGTAGACTCCTAAATAAATAAAAAATAATCCACTACAGAAAGTTTAAATGAAAGGTAATTTTCTTTTCGATTTAAAAATCCGCTCTCAATATTTTGCTGATTTTATAAATGAATTGACCGGAAATTGATTAAAACAACTAAAACTAATTGCCTACATCTGCGTGCTTGTAATTTCGTTCTGGAATTAATTGACAACAGTTGGAGTATTTGATAAATGCCATTGATACTTGAACAATTTGATCAGCTATTTACTATTTCACACGTGCCCACCGTCCATATCCCTCCTATTTCGTTAATAAACTAAGTGGTTAATATTTGCATACGAGTTGCTTACTTGGTTGGTATTTCCAACTAATATCTGAGAAATAGCAGGATAACGCTTCAATAATCATTATGAAGTCATTGCCAATCAGACACTCCTCCTCGGACAACATGCTAAAAGCACACTCAAGCGTTTGCTATTGTAATTAACCTGCATTTAATTAATTTTCCTTATCATCTATTCCATTATTTACTTTACATCTACAAACCAACTACCTAATCATTGTTGCAACATTTCGTGCAACTCAAAATCGTTTATCTAAAACAATTTTAAAAAAAATCGATTGGAATGGACGCATCCAATTGCTCGTTTTTGCAGTCCTGATGATTGATGGATGAAATTTCATTAGCGGCAACCATTGCATGAATTCATTAGATGTAACTGTACAAGACAATATACATAAGCATCACAATTCGGGATCAACGATCGAAAAGTGGTTTTTATCATTACAATTTTCCTAATAGCTAATAAAATAAAATACCAGTCCACTACCCAATTACACGCATTCCTCCTCTAAGGGCAAAATGCTCTAAGGGCGCCGATAACAGCACGATAATAGCACCCAATGAAAATGTCAGTTTTATGTCGGGAATTCTGGGTCAATTTTACGACGAATGGCCTGCTGATCCAGACGGGGAATTTCCATATAAATTGTACGCTGTGAAACTTCAAATCTTTGCCATAATGGAAGGAAAATTACCAGCAAATTTGTAGATAAAATAAAACACTAGTTGGGAGCGTCAATATTTGGGGATGTTGATCTGAAGGTCTAACAAATAATTCCGTGGAACTTTGGTTGATTTGGGTCGCCTTTGCTGGTATAGACACTTACCAAACAACAATAGATTGCGTTGAACACTAGATAACATAATTATAATGCTTTCTTAATTGCACATTGTTTACTAATATTCCGGGTAATCGATATTTGGTTCTTGGTAGTTTGGGAGCACTTTATTAAAAAGCGGAAGTCGAAAACTGATTTATTTCAGAACCAGCAGACTGCGAAACAGATGAAACGATTAGAGGTAAACGTCGAGGAAGTGCAAAAATATCTGGCTTTGACTTTGATCTCTTAATTGGTATGCCGGCAACGTCTCACCCGATCGCCTTGAGATTCCAGTGAATGGACTGTCGGGTGAGACTACGGACCAGTGACCACGACTGCACGATTGACTCATAATATTTAATGTTTTAATAATTTGATGACCCCAAAAGCACGTCTATGAGAATCGCTTTTCAATATAGACACAAAATAAACATTAAATCTCCTTATTTAACCTTTTAGGTTGGTTTTCAGGAAGACTAAAATTTTGCCTCAGCTGCTTACATCCCACTGATCGTTCAAATCACAAGTGAGTCCAACGTAGCGTGAGTGAGATCACTTGAAAATAATAAACTGAAAGGGATTTTTTTTGGGGCTTAAGTGGAGAAATATTTGTTTGGAATAAGAAAATTCACTGTTTTTGGCGGGACAGGACCTAGCTTTGGGTAACACTGTGTTGAGTTGCATTCTTGAGTTGTTGCCGCTCTTTGAGTTACGCAGTTATAACTCATAGGTTAATGAGTTATAATAATTCATTGATTAAAACTTTACGAAACCCATCTAAATCATCAAAACATCTAAAAAAAAGATCATCAACATTTTTTCTTAGTAACGTTAAATGATTATAAACTTTCACTTTTTCAATTCCGGGAAATACTTTGGGAAAAACACCTAGAAATAATTATTAAGTACGGTTTTGTCCATAATTCCAAACTGCAAAAAGTTTTCCAATCAAATTTATGTTATAATTTTTCACAAAAAATACCTGAAGATTTTTCAGTCAGTATTTTAAGTAAAGCTAAAAAATAATGCAATTGTTGCGTAGAAAGAATTGCTTAATAGAATCTTTGTTTAAACTGGAATGACCTGAAAATTTAAAGAAACTTTAAAAATCTTCAGAGCGATGAGGGCGGTGAATTTTCCAAATAATTGTTGTACACTTTTGAAACGTTTTTTGAAGATAATCCTAATTACTTTCGGTAAAAAACCTGAATTAAATTACATATTTGGTTTTGGTGCCAAATTCGAAGCTGAACTGACTTTTCCTTGCAAACCGATGAATGAGGCGAATTTTCAAGCAACATTAATTTTGTAATTTTTGGCTGAAAATACCACATTATTGTCAGAAAAGAAGAAAATCATCAGTAAATAATGCTTTTTGCGTTTTCGATTAAAAACTTTGTTTTGTGATCAGTTTTGGAGTCTGAAAAAGTTTTTGTAAAATTTTTACCAAGCTATAAATTTATCTTGTTATTCTTCGCGTAACAGTCCTGCAGTATTTTTAAGCGAAAGTCTTCAAAATAGAGCGTTTTTGAGTAGAAGGTAAGGCAAAAAAAGTTAAGTCAAAACTAAAAAACCACATTTTTTAACAAATTCTATAGTCTTCAGAGGATTGGTGATTTCCAAATATTCTGTTTAAACTTTCTCTTATTCTGTTTGTTTTTTGATAACAAATTATTTGATTCTTGCTCCAAATTCGAGGTTGGAAATGGATTTCGAAAGTTTTTACAAAGCGACGAAGGATTAGAAATTAATTTCATAATTTTTCGCGAAAAATTCCTTAAGATTGTCAGCATTTTTAAGTCAAACTTTAGAAAATTGAGCATTTAGTAGAAAAAGTAACTTAAACTGGAAAATTCTAAAATTCGAAGCCATTTTAAAAATATTATTAATAAATGGCTTTAAAAATAAATCTAAAATAAGTAAAAAAGTCATCAACATTTTCCCAGCAACGAACTGAGTTACTGCGTCGATGCGATGGGTTGGCGCACCAAGCCATTTGCGCCAACTCCTAAAAATTCACTTACCCAGGCATACTGCGACCTCCTCCTCATGGAGGTTCCGTATCAGTTTAAAATTATCGGACACGACAAAACTCTTCAWTTGAAAAGAATAAAACTATGTTGSGCTAATGCCAAAGTGAAAATACTTTCCGCGCTTGACAGAAAATATCTCTTAATAAAACTATCAACCTGGATTTTGCTGCTCTTTTCACACATACAYCAGGCGTCATTTAATTACAAAATCGCGTGAAAGAAAAGTGGGAAAAGGATATCAAGATATAAATCTATGGGCTAGGAAAAGCTTTCGGCGAAAATGAGAGCAACTTGTCAATTGGCTCAGGACAAAAACCTAATTAAGCCAGCTCGTAAAGTGATCGAATGAGTTAATCAATTTTTTCCGAATTCTGAAAGGAGAATGCTAAAAGTTTCTCCAATTAACCCAATAAATTGAGAAGACTGTTCTATTCAGGATGATTCCAAATTTCGTTCTGCGACTATTTTGCCAAAGACATTAGGCTTTTCTCGAAGATGCAATTTAAACACTATTTTAAAGCAGTTCAATAATCATTTGCCAAACTTTCATTCGAAAAAAAAATAGTTTCTATTAGTTTCATTACTATATATACATCATTAAGAACACGATGAGACATGAATTCGAACATCACCTTCGAGGAAGTACTCAAAATGCGCTCCTCAAAGATTAATGAATACCAATGTCGAAATGCATTTCGGCATCTCTACTGGTTCATGGCTGTTCTTCCACCTTCAACTTGATCTTTGCAAAATGTCGGTTGAAGAAGTCGGATATGTATAAAAAGAGAACCTGCATTATTACTGAAGGCAATTTTTTCAAATTTAAATAAATCAGCTAAACCAACACTCATTCACTTTATAGAAAGCAGACGTTCCACGATAAACGAAATTTGCAATTAATAAAATTAACCTTTAAAAAAAATAAATTAAACTTTTACCCCAATTAGGGTTGTCCTTCTCTACCGGTTTCATTGACACTCCGCTGGAAGAAATCTCTTCCTCTTGCCAACTTCGCTGCTTGCATTAATTTAGTTTCTGTGGTTTTTTAAATGGGAGCATCAGCAAATTTTTGATTATTTTTTGCAATGTTCAAGAAGTTAGGTCAGATCGTCTTCTTTCGAATCAAAGTATATCATGGGCTTACGGAACACCCTGCATAAGAACACCAATTACCATTCACCTGCAACGTTTCATTACCTTACACATTGATGATAATAATGGGGTCTTTATAAATGCAAGTGCAGATTGTAGACAGAAATATTGATGGGCATTGGAGCGCAAAAAAATGTGGGTCGTTGTTATGTGCAAACCGGCCAATGGAAGCGTTCGTCTTAAGTTGCACGAGAACCTTTTCGCTGGCAGGCGGTTAATAACAATTAATAATCAAACGGCCCCAATCGCTAACTTTATCGCATTTCATTCGGCTCGAATGATTCATCCTGCAGTTCACTACCAAAACGGTAACTGCTGCTGGCACTGTGTTTTAACAATGTGGTAAGCTTTCGGTAAGGCCTGCACATGAGTCATATTAATTATTTGTGCGACATACTGAAATGGCAAAATTACGTGCTTAATGTACAGGGAGGCGATTTCCTCTACATTGTTGCACTGCCAGGCGCCAGAGTGAACTTTTTGGAGATATGCTTGATTGTCTTCGGTATGACGTACTTGGAAGACGAAGAAACCAACCTTTTCCATTCCCCTCGTAGCGGTTTTGATTAATTCCATTCACAGATAAAAAGTGGGTGTTTGACGTCAATGACTCACCAAGGAATTCTCGATAGGCACCAGTGCATGACCCCAATTTCTTTTGTTCGAGCTACAGCTAATGATTCATTGGGTGGAACTATTGCGATCCCATATAGGAAGAGGGAACGCGCCAATCGAAGGCTTTAGATTGGTAACTAGTCGATGTACGCACGTGAAGATGGAAGGGCAACTAGCAACTATGAGCAAAGATTGATTGCTTTGCTTAAAGTTCAACATTTTTGCTCCACCTTAAAGAAGCTGTGAAAGCGTGATGGAAGGCAAAAAACTGCGAAGTGCCACTTCCAGTATCCTCCAGTATAAAAAATCCCATGTCACAAGAACTTGAGGAAATACGAGTAAACAACGATTATAACACAGCAAACTGTTATCAAAGTCGAGCAAATATTCGCGCTTTCTTGGACTTGGACAGCCGATTTTGTATGTAAATGTGGTCTTTGGCGCAGTCGGACGGACGGTTCACCGAGGAATGTTTATATTGGCACTCTACAGACAGATTCTATTTTACAATGGCTACGGAATGGTGAAACTATATGCGGCGGAAGACGTTCTTCTTTTCAATAATGAAGTGGCGAAAAGTTGCAACAAATTCAACTTTGGCCAGATTGGGCGCGAATGCCACAAATCCGCCTTCATCTACGCTCTGATTTATAAAGAAAAGTGGAAAGTTCAAGGCAAAACTCATTGATTGCTCAAATATGTATTACCATCTCAACTCGAGGCACTGGGCGCATATTTATTCGGGATTGTTTATATTCTAAGGACGCACTTTTTGGACAGTTTGATGCCAAGTCCATCCTCGCGAACTCGTCGGTCAAACTCTAACTAGACCGGCGCCAGACGGTCCCCAGACTATACAGTGGGCCCCGTTTTAACTCGTTTTTTCCTCTCTTTTTACCGGGATATAGTTTTCGCCTTTCTGCAACGGTTAAACGCGTGACATCGACCAAACCCACGGGATCGAAATTGTTCAGAATGTTCGGGCGCTTCGGGTCAGCGCTATAAAAATCCGGACGTGGGCTTCCATCCAGCTGAACTTTGGATAAAACCAATGGCGATTCATTGATATGGTAACGGCCGCCGCGCCAACCTGACCCAGCCCCACGGGATTACATTTTCCCGATCAGACTGAAGTAATTTTCACGAAAAAAATATTGGATGATTTGCAACTGAGACCTCAAATTAATTGTAGGTACATTCTAAAAGCAACAGCAGCTCACATTTTGGAACGCAACACTTGCTTTTCTTATGAATTCTTCAGGTTTGAACGGTGATGTGTTAGTTAATGATATGGGTAATTCTTCACCTGTTTTATGGCTAAAAATGCATCTGAGCATAGACTCGCCAACGCTTCTCCTGACGGGGTGTTGAACTTTAAGATGCTTCTTCTTTCCAACTTGTGCAGTTTCTGTGCTATTCAACTCAGCGTGGGAATAGCGCTTTCGTCCGCATATCTGATACAAACTGAGCTTTCAAATGCATAATGTGAAAACTAAGGGGACATGATCCGTAATACCTCCATAGCTTTTTGCACAATATTCAAGGATTCGAATTCATGAAGCCCATGGTAAAAAAATCGTCGTCTAATGGTGTGTTTTTCTACGGAGAACACAGCAACAAAGTCGGTAAAGGACCGGAAAGTTTCGACACAAAAGGAAATAACGATTCTGCAATTTGTTGGGAAGAAATGAGAGAAAGATCCTAAAAGTACGACCCACTAGATTTTAGAGAGGAACTTTAACTAAATAGCTCATCGACTGCAGAAAATTTCCATATTTAGTCATAAAATATTCTAAAAAATTACTCGTTCCAGTTGGTCGATGATATTTAGAAACACCCTGCACTTAATATGAAATTAATTTCATGTAGGTACTTAAAATAATGAAGCATTTCACGCCTACTCATCGATTGTGAATGCGAATGTTCTATTGTAACATAAATCTATTCGTCTACTCATTGAAAAATCCGACAGCAGGCATTCCGCATCCAGTGATCTGGCAAAATCGTCCAGATCTAGCTAGATATGCGGACGATTGTGTTGGGGACATAATTCAAATGAAATTAATTTGCAGTTAAGCTGCACGTTATCCTTATTCGTACGGGGTAAAAATAAACACAGACACGCAAAAGGAATGCCGCCAGAGTTCACTGAACAGCAGTAAAACTCGACGTAAAGTGGTTTTCAGTTGCTGATTGTAAAAATGAGTGCGTGCTCATTGAAGAAACGGTATGGCCTCTCTTGTGATGTCAGCAGCATAGGCCAAGCATTAACTCGCTGAAAAACCCTTCTTAACGAAGACAAAAAATTCTGCAGAATTTCCAGTGTAAAACGACTTTTTAATTAACGCTATAAATAAATAAAATGCTTGATAAAACCACTGAGTGTTATTAAAGAAAACCGAGTCAGCAGCACCGATTGACGTCATTTGTTAACACAACCAACAGGTAGGTACCCAGTTTCGCAAACACGCACGCACGTTTAGGTGATCTCGTATTCTAATTCAAACAGTACAATGGGCAGTAATTCATATGCAAAACCCAGTTTTGGCACAAGGCATTTCCTCGCCAAGATTTCGTAATATCTTTCACTCCATCACGGCGGAACCGGAAGCCTCGTCACGAATATCCATCACACCCAGTATACGAATCTCGACTTGGCAAGGTTATCTGGTCATTGAAATTTGCGCCGACAACAATTAGAAAAAAACGAGGACATGTTTTGGAGTTCTTTATGATTTTAGTATGGGAGCTTATGCTGCGGTTTACCAGCAGCAAATACATAGGAAGGCCATCATTATCTTAAGAGCTGCATGTATTTCGGTGCATAAAAAACATAGTATCTAGTAGTTTTAGCTTGATCTTTGTTTGGCCAAGAAAATGAAACTGATGGTCAATATTCTGAAATAGTTACACCCCAGAATTAGTTTACGTGAAAAGAACATTCACTGTTCTTCTGAGTTTCTCCGTCCGAAAAAATTGCATTTTCAAGAATCAAGACAAGATTTTCTGGCTTTTACCACTTAATTTAAAACAAAACTGTATGCTCATAGATGCTTTGCTAAACGTTGGAAATCGACCGAAAGTCCACCACGAATGAAACAGAAGAAAAATAAAAAAAATGCGGGTGCTGAGTTGAGATTTGAAGGAAATACTTAAACAGGGAATATCTAATTGACAAATCCTGGTATTGATGATTCGGCAATTACAAATTTTGCAGATGAAGAATTGCAACTTTATTTATGAATCAGCCAGACATTGGTTAAGCCGAAATTATTTGTAATAAAAGAAAGTAAACCGAATAATCTAAGCTCTATTAAAGAGAAACCAGCATTCATGCGTTTAAATAAGAACAGAAGTAACTAAATTTCTCAGATCAAAGATAGACGAATTGAATCCTTAATGAGGAAACTCAATAAAAACTGTTTTGCCTTTGGAACTGTTTGTCAGTGAGTAAATTATGCAGCTAAAAAAATCACTCCATTGTGCGAATTTGGGTAATGAATTCTGTGACGCAACCATTTTTATTATACAAAAACACTCAACTAAGAATATTTTATAGGATGGGATTTAAAGATACTTGTTGAAGCCAATTTAAACAATCTGCACTTTTCATGAATTGTATTTAACTGAGATAAATCCTTCAAACATATGTATGAGAACATTTAATCACACAACAACAAAAAATGGCAACTTTTGCATTTCATCAGACTATGAAGGCAAATTATTCAGGGTTTAGTGGAATAAATTCTTACAAGTCTCAGCTTAGATGCAGCAATTGTTAAACGGGATGAAACTATTCAATAGTAATTTAATCTTCTTATAGAGTTTAAGACTTGTACTACCTTTATAAAACAAAGAAACCATTTAAAATATTAAATGATGATCAGGAGTTAGCTTGATTGGAAAGACATTTTAAGGGTTCTTCGTTTCAACTGTTAGACTAGAAAAATTTAAAGTCGCTAGTTCATACTAGGGAATTTTTCCCTAATTCCAGAGATTTTTCTCAGGCAAAAGGAAAAAGAGATTTGTCAAACCTAGGAATAAAAAAATTTTCTCGAAAGAAAATATTAATATGTATATCGGACTACCATGATACCATACTAGAGATTTTTCTCAGACAAAAGGAAAAAGGGATTTGTTATAATCATCTAGGGCTTTTCAAAATTTTTTGTTTATTTACAACAAAAATTAATTCCGGGATGAAAGTATTAAAATATCGGACTACAGAACTCTAACAAGTAGAGAGGAACCACAAATTGTTTTAAGAAATCTCTAAGAAATTATTTAAGAATCCCCTTTAAGGTCTTTACATATTTCCAATTGGAAAAGCTAAACTTGCTTGATCACTATTAGAAATATTAGAGAAAATAATTCTTTAACGACCAGATGAAAATGAATTTACAACTTAATTATATCATGGAAACTAATCCAGCTGTTTTACAAACTCTACGTGTTCATATGAAAAAATACTTTGCTTTACATACGAAGATAAAGTTCTATTATGGTCCTCCGAAACTAATTCGCAATTCTATCTTTCTTTCGATCTTTCGATCAACAATAAAAGAGCAGTTTATCGGCCATCTGCTTTGAAAGCCGAAGAAATCCCATAATAAAAAGCTACAAGAGAAATAATCCAGCCAAATGCAGTGACGCATTTTTATTTTCATACCTCCTAATTGGCCATTGATAACAGTTCCTGGTAAATATGATTTCGCCTCTAAATTAACAACCAACCAAATCGGTAGGAAATTGAATAAACTTTTTTCGGTGATTAGGAAAAAAAATCGGCGAGCATAAAACGGATCGCTGAATGTGAAGGTCGACCAACAGAAGAAGGTCGACAATCGAAAACCTGACTAACTGAACGACTCTTACTGTAAACTCATCTACCCTGTATACCTACGCTTAATTATTCATTAAGTTACTAGCAGTTTTTTCCACCACAGACCATAAATACTTTCTTCAGATTATAGGCCGTTGGTACATTAGGAAAACCGCTTCCAACCTGCATCAATTGCTGACTACATACTGACCTCGCGACTGTAATCACTAAATTACTTAAGAATTTCCGTTCAGACCTCAGATTGAGTCTGTTATTACCTGGAAACAAGGCAGGTGATTACGGAGGATCTGGTGTAACTTTAATAATTAATAGTACTGGAAGTACAGTACATTAGCCAAACAACGAAAATGAGTTTTGCATTAAGATTGTTTCAAGCTTAATCAAATATATCTAAACATTGTTAAACATTTTAAGTTTCCTGTATCGTACTTAATTTGCTTTAAATTATTTTTAAATGCCATTTCAAGTGTGCAATTTTCTTTAACGTGGTTTTACGTTAAAGAAAGGGGTGACAATTTTAGTAAATTTTTCAAAATGCGTGAGCGTAATTGAGCCATTTTGAAGCTGCAAGCCAACTTTTATCCTTTAGAAACCACGTACGTACAAGTTCCTTTTGATGCCGCGTTACAAAGAACATTTGGATTTACTTTTTCCAAAAATTTCATTACGATAGCAATTTCTAGAACATTTAGACAATTTTTCAGTTGGTGTTTGTAAATGGACGCTTTGGGTCATTTACAAAAATCAAATTTTTCCAAAACCGCTCAAAATGCAGGATTTTGTTTAACGCCGTTTCAAGCTCACTTTGGTTTACGTTGTACAAAAGCTTGTATTTAACGTGTTTCGAGGTAAGTACACTTGATAAGTTTTTCTAAATGTGTGCGTATTAAGACATAAACTGCAAGCCCATTTTGAAAACTTCATTCTGAAAAAACCACTGACGCTTGAAAGTTTCTTTTGATGCCGCGTGACAAAGAACATTTCGATTTACATTTTAAAAGTTCCACTTCCATAACAAATTTGACTACATATTGACAATTGTAATTGAGCCCTCTGGTTCATATTGAAAACCGCTGAAAATGCCGGATTTCTTTTAAAGCCACTTTAAGAAGCAAACTTTGGTTCATGTGCTACAAGAGTTTCAATATGCCTGCACGTTTTGGATAATTTTTGCAATTTTTTTCGAAACGACTGCGTGTAAATTGAGCCATTAACTGCAAGACTATTTTGAAAAATTCACTCTTCAAAAACCACTGACTTTTGAACAGCTAAATTCATATTTTCCGAAAGTTTTACATCGATAGCAATTTTGAGCAAATGGTGACAAATTTTCGTTGATTGTAATTGAGCCATTGGGGTAATGATCTGCAAAATTGGCCCTTGATCTACTTTAAAATATTGCTTAACAGCAAATTTGTAAGGGAAGTAAATGAAAATTTATACTCTCCCAGTAAGCTCTTATTAGCCATTAAATTGAACGACGATAATGTTGAATCACACTGTATGACGTTCATTCGTAGAAACCTGGCAGAAGAAACGGTTATTCAGCAACAATAAGGGTCTGTTTCCTTAATTGCCAAAGATCCATTATTTCTTTCATCCTTTCTAAAGCAGTAAAACCATCAAGGAATCCTTACGGTTGCTCATCAAGATTATCAATTATTTAAAGAAATTGCGCTTTCACTTAAGGCATTCAATACACTAATTACTCGAGATGTTAGGAAAGTTTCTAATGATGACTTTTCCCGGTTTTAATTCCCCTGCCCCATCTACAAAGCGCATTTTGAACGGAACTCGTCACGTATTTACTTAATTAAATTATCGCTTGAATAAAACGAGAAAATCATGAGCTCAGATGAAATTTTGTGGCAAAAAATGACCAAAAGAAAATTTCTATTCCATTCTATCTATTAAATTTGTCGCTTAATTTCCTTCCGGTTGAACGAGCAGCTGTTTTTTGAATATACTCTGAAAAGAGCGATGTAAAAGTGAATAGACATCAGGTGACTGACTTCCTGCCAAATCAGATGTATTAAATAACTATTTGTGCGGCTCAATAACCCCCGATACAAGGATGTTTCAAGCTAATGGCTTCATAAACTATTATTGACAATAAATCTTCTCGATGGCCCAATTAAGCGAACAATTTACCATAAGAAATGGCACTTAGAATACAGTCCATTAAATGCATTCCAAATGGGAACATCGTGATTGGTATTTTCAATTCACTTTCAATCTTCTGCATCAGAATAAGTTTGCTTTTCCGCCGAGAAGTTCCTGATAAAAAGTTTTATTAATATCTACAAATGCCCCCACTCTACTCAGCCATGTAATTTTTCACGGTTTGATCTTTGCCATTAAAAACCGAGATAAGGACGATTTCCTTATCCTCACTAATGTGCACGAGGTCATAAGCACTATCAGCCAAGTAAAACGGAATTTTTTTCGTGTAAGACCAAGTGGTTTTGATTTCAACGGTTTGTGGGGAAATTAACCCTCAACTTAACCCACTCAGAGAGCAAACTTGAAAGGAAATGTTTTTCTATAAGAATATTGACACCACAGCATCCACTACAACATTCCTGCAAGTCGCCACTGCTGGTTACCAGAGCTATTTTTAGATTCCGCAAGAACCACGACCTTGCGAGAATACCGGTTCAAGAAAAGTCGATTTCCATTTTCTCGGATTGTGCTTAGACGCATACGAAGACCCAATCAAATCGAGCAAAAACAGTGACAGACCCAGCACTGATTCCAACTTGTAAATACAAAAAGTCTGATAATGTTCCCGCTGATTTACTCGAGTTGGCCCAGTGCCCGAATATTATTTACTCAAAAATTCATTAGAAAAAAACCGTAGTTTTCAAAGCCTGGAGGCGCCGTCTAATCTCCGAAAATAACCGAGCCTTTACTATGTGAAATTGAAAACAAAAAAAAATAAAATGCGCTTGGCACGCTGCTGACGTACCTACGGTATTATCTAAACAGTCTACAGGTAATCCTGAATTTATTTGTTTAGCAAACCTGGCTGAGGAATTAATTTACAGCGGTTTTTAATGGAAATTTAGCGCCTCACAGCTGGGACCCATACTGTAGTAACGAGGGGTTTTTCCAAACTGGCAATTTGCTTTCAATTAATTGGATGCTAGAAAAGGCGATTGAAGACAGAAAACTTATGAGTTTTGGGGCACAGTAAAATTTCAAATTCCAACACTTCCATTAGAAACATGACTGAATGGATTTTTGAAAATTTGGATACCAGAGATGATCAATTTGGACAGACTTTTCAAAATAAAAAAAGAACATTTAAAAATAAGTTTCCTTCAAGCGGAAATGCAGCTACAAAAGTTCGTTGAAGTAGCGAAAGGATACATTGTGTTTTAAATTTAAGGATTTTCTTTAAAAAAAAATCTTCTTGATATAGTGCTGTTTTTCGAAAAAATGCCTGTAGTCTAAAGTAGTGTTCCACCACGAGCTGCTGCTGAAAAATGTGGCAAATATGGTTTTAAACAAAGGAAAATGTGCATATTCCCAAATCAATTGGCTATGGAGGTCAGTAGCTAAAATTAATTCAAAAACTTAGAACGTAACTAAAAAACTGTATTTTTGAAAATCCAGAAGTTCACAAAACGATTTTGTTTTGCGGACGGATTTTCCCAGAAATTTCGAATTCCGTAGAAACAAGAATGTTTTTTGAATACAGAAACGTTAATGTAATGCTCTTCAGCGAGTACCTACTTAAAACCAGTTTTCCAGGATTTATCATTACAAAAAACATTTGTTAACTTTGCACAATTGAGACATTTGATGGGGAAGAGCAAACTGAAGAACTCCATGCTGATTTCATTTTATTTTCTTGAGCTTATTCTCCACCATTCATTTTATTGTGGGATTAGCGGATGAGCATCTGCGATATTCCTGCCTTTCGCTTTGTATATTCCATATACAGTCTAACTTCCTGTTTGTTTAGACCACACATATAGAGATAGTTTTGTAATTTGGGTAGTTTCCGAACTTGGTCCATACGAACTTAATCGAGAAGACATGATGGGATAAGATAAATTACGTACACAAATCACAAGCAGCAATTTGAAACTTTTATTAAACACTGTATTTATTTCTTGTTTTTGTTCATTATAAGTAATAATATGTACAAATACAATGTAAAAATGTAGGTAATTAACTTGGTCAAAATCAAGACATTCATGCTAATGACCACATAACACTAGAATAAAAGTGAAAG
Organism: Dendroctonus ponderosae; assembly: GCF_020466585.1. Classification (NCBI taxonomy): domain Eukaryota; kingdom Metazoa; phylum Arthropoda; class Insecta; order Coleoptera; family Curculionidae; genus Dendroctonus; species Dendroctonus ponderosae. The sequence continues at coordinate 8,258,914 of NW_026018715.1, forward strand.
CAATGTACTTGAAGAAAAACCCCCAAAATTTTTGAAATAAAAGAAACAGATCGATATAAAGAACGCTGCGTTTAAGGGACCATGATAATATAGATAAGACCATGATAAATAGAAAAACCTGTACTTACTTCCAATAGCAGTATACCAATATTGCGTGTTTCTCTTGATATTATTTTCTGAAATACTATTTAATAATTTCGTCTGACATCGATAAAACTTTAAATTTCCAACCATATTATCTTATTCACAGAAGGTGATATAAGGATAACTCCTTTAAATAACAATAGATAAAAAAAACATACAAATCACTTTCAATTCGAAAACAGCATCAACACAACTACTAGAAATCAGAATTAAGTAATACATCCTTAGTATTATAATCCTTTTAAATATTTTACACTGACTGTAACACCCTTTACATCATTTCACTGGGCTGATAAGCACCAATAAATTGCTCAATACTAGACATAAAAAATGCCCACTGTTTTTTAGCAATTGCTCATTTTTTTGAATTTCTTTATGTTGTAAGTTTTTCGTCCATATTTTCATTCGAGTATCTTCACCAGTGACTCACCACCTTTACTGTTGGGGCGCATTTTTAACAATGTTGAGAATTTGACGTTACACAAAGAAAAAGATAAGTTTTAAAGTCGTTTACTTATCTATACTTAAATACACTGTACAAAAGAGTTTGTGATAATAATTTTGAATCTAAAATAGAGTAGTAGGTATATTAAAGGATTAATTACAACTCAATAATAAGAATAGTTTGAAAAAGTGATTCGAGCTTGATATTCTTGATGACACAAGTACCTACTTAATTATTTTTTTAAATGTATTTAAATACTGATTTCTGTTAAAAATAATTTGTAGTTAAGGTCACAATAAATCGTACGATCTATTGCGGACTAGAGCATGTTGGAAATTATTGCGGATTATGGGTATAGTATGGGGTATGTTTTCCGCAAAATTAATGATGGTTTCAGTTAAATTGCACCAATTTATCGTGAGAACAAGCACGGCGAAGATGACCTTCAATAACTGGCCAATAAATCGCGCAACAGTGCGTAGAGAATCACTGGTCTGTCACTTTAAGAGTCACCCTGTATAATGGCAGATCTGAGTCTGCCTGTATAATTCTGATACTACACTGTGACTATGCGAATGAAACATTTATTTGTATCAATCTACTAACGGCCGAATGCGTACTTTGCGATTTTTTCCATAGTCGGTGATCAATTAAAATGTAATTAGGTACATAGAACCGGTTTTTGATAATAGAAATAGATGTTCCAGGAATTAACCAATGATTTGGGATTTATTGTGGCATTCTGAGAGTTTTTCGTCATGGCAATTTTTTTAATCTTCTGACGAAATTATCATGTAGGCGCCAGGCAACAATACACAATCGATAATGTGACGTCAGGCAGGACATGCGGAGAGCGGAGAACGTAGCAAAGGGTTCTTATGAAAATTTGGTGTAAAAGCCCGGTTTAGAGGCGCAAAGTTATGCGTTCGCGAAAAGGACAGAGATAGGGTGACTGAGGCAGGCGCACATAAGATGCCCTTTCGCAAAATGGTGGACCGAACCCGGTGTTAGGTTAGATTGGAATATGTTGTTGCCGAGAACCCTGCGAAATGCATTTAAGGGTGCGTGAAGCTGGTACTTACCTCTTCACGCCGCTTAAGCCATCGGCCGCACGGACTTTCCTCCAGAATTTCGCTTTCATCTTCGGAGTCTTCGCCGCTTTCCCTGGGCGATCTGTGTTCCTGTTCGTTATTCATATGCGTTCCCGACATTATTTCAACGAAATCAAACTGATCCTATCCCGAACGAGCACTAATATTGTCGAAATATAGGAAGTGGTTATCCAAAAACAATGGTATTCCATTAAGCATTATCTTCGCTGAACACACAATTTGCAAACCGATATTACAAATTCGATTTCAACATCCAAACTATTTCTGGTGTGGTACTTGGTCGCGTCAACAGTTCCGCATTTTCGCCAAGAAAATAAAAGGATGCAGCAACGGTAACAGCACTGGAATGGAAAATTATCCAACAAATCAAACAGATCGGCTGTACACACCGTACGACGATAGTTTGTCGTGATTTCTGTTGTTGTCCGACTAACCTAAACGCACTTTATCTAGGTATGAGCGGGACGAACCACTTAAACATTCAATAATATTCCTAGAACGGCTTCTAAACCCGTAGAACCAAACGAAGTAACGAACTGATCAACGTAATTTCCTCAGGCTGCGAACTTTACCTACTGTCAACGAAAAGCGCAGGCCAAATGTCACTCAGATAAAGTCGCGTCTAGCGCCATCTCCACCACTACTCCGCAACTCTGGCTACAATTCAATACTTTCCATTCTCCAATGTTGCCATTCTTAACGACTTTTCTGCATTTTGACGATTATACAGAGTGTTCCGGGAAAACCTGCCCGAAAGGTCCCGCGACAATATTTGACTGAAGAAAACGATCTAACTCAATTTTTAATGGCAGCAAAATTCAAGTTTCCACTGCTTGAAAATGATGGTATTCAAGGCAAAAAATCCTGTTTTTTTTTTAATTTTTTAATATCGCGATTTTGTTGCAATATGGATTTAAAATGTTTTTCCTTCACTGGCTAGACACAGAAACTATAGAACCTCTTTATTTAGTTTATAGATAGGGATATTTTTTTCCTAGATTTTGTGCTGTTTTTAAACTCTTCTCAGATGAGATATGTTTGCTTCGCTATTTATAGATCATTTTTATTATTGAAAAAATATCAAGCCAATTCCCTATAGTCAACGTAGAGCCACTGAATCATCTAAACTTCTCATCTATCGGGCTCCATTATCCATTGAGATTTAACATTTTATGTGTTCCCGAAAACTATTAAGGTTTCCGCAAAAACTAAAAGTTTTTAATCAAAAACGCAAAAAATATACTTTTCTGACAAAAATGGGGACTTTGAAGCCAAAAATGACAAAACTGATTTTGCTAGAAAATTCGCCACATTCATCGATTTGCAGAGAACTTTAGAAAACCGTTTTCAGCCTCGAATTCGACACAAAAACCAAATAATTTTATTCAATTTTTTACCGAAAACAATTAAGATTATCTTGAAAAAACCGTCAGCGGGCAAGTTTAAAAAAAAATGTTTTGAAAAATTCGCCACTTTCACCGCTCTAGAGATCTTTCAAGTTTCTTTAAAATTTCAGGTCATTTAAATTAATAAAATAAAATTAAAATTTCAGGCTACGCAAAAAACGTATTATTTTTAGTTTTACTTAAAAGACTCTTCTCAGGTATTTTCCTTAAATATAAAATAAATTTTATTGGTTCCTAAACAGCTTTCTAATTTTTTTCTGGAACCTTTTGCAGCTTCGAATTTTGGATAAAACCCTAATATTTTTTTCTAGAATTTTTCCCAAGAATATTTCCTCGAACAAGTGTTCTGTTACAGTTTGGTCTTCTTAACAAATTTAAACACAAGACACCTTAAAAATTGATTATTTCTCTCTGATGAAAAAACAAGATAGACATCGAAGAAGCAGGATGGGATGTGGAAGACTATAGAACGGAAGAAGCAGACACCAACACAAATAAGTTAAAGTGTATTATACATAACGTCCCAAGACAACAAACAGCCGCCTCCTTAAAGGTAAAAAATCTAATAACCGCATCACAGAGTGCCGAATATCGTTAAACTAGCATATCAAGGGCAAGACTATTGGGAAGAGTTTAAACCAGCACACATTGCAACGACTCGAAGCGAAGCAAAGCAAGGTGGAAAAATGTCCGCATAATGGACAGTTATTAGCAGCTCATAGTCAAAAAGTGGATGCTTCTGATATGGAAAAGGCAAAGAAAGCTCGGATAATTTATCTAATCTGTGGAAATTTCTTGAAACTAGTGGTCAAAATTAGCAAATTTTCAAAACGAAATGGACACACAGCACAGTTTTCTATGAAAATCAATGGAAAATGTTCTCTTCACGCCGCGTCAGTTCGCGTCGTTGCAATGCGCGTTGATCCTTAGAAGCCATTTACACAACCAAACGAAAGAGGAACCACTTTTCAACGCCTGGAACAAGAACAATTAAACGGTTATACCTTGAAGCCAACCATAATTAACAGCGGTCGCTAAACGAAGCTCTCTGCAGTGGGAATCACTTCCATATCGTCTCGATACTTGGGTATGCACAACGTGACGCATGTATGCTCCCAAACATCTTGAGGATATTTGCTCTCCACTGTCCACGTTCGCTTCTCGATGTCGTAGTACTCGATATTAGCAGTATATTTATCGATCATTGTATCACTCTGGAAGCCGCCGATGAAGTATATCTTGGTATCTACCAGTACTATTCCGGCATGGTAACGAGGAGTGGGAATCTTGGTCACAACCTGCAGAACAGAGAAAATGGTCCAATACGCTTCTTCGAATGGAAAGGAAAACGATCTTTACCTCCCACACGTCTTTTTCAGGGCAGTAAAATTCAATCGTGTTCACCAAAACTCTGTTGTTCTCATCCGAGGTCCACCCTCCGCATACGTACAAACACTTTCCTGCAACAGTCTCAATGATTTACGTTCAGGCCGAACCAGCAGAACTTACCTATGGCCAACATGACGTGATCAGCTCTCGGATTGAGCAAAGGAGCGCACTGTGTCCAGCGTTCCGATTTTACGTCGAAACAGTAGACGCTAGACACACATACATTGTCCCGATCTATTCCCCCGCTGATATAGAGTCGACTTTCCATCAAGTCACTGATTCCTGCGCCAGCATGCTGGCTTATATGGGCGGGAAGATCTGGCATCATATGCCACGTATCTCGGCTAGATTATTCAAATAGAAGAAGCAATTTTTAGGCCTAAATAACCAATCTTTCAACAGGTAACAGTTACATAATGCAAGCAACACACATTCGCTCATCGTCCTCTAATCACTCAGACATTAGCACTTGTGGATAACCGAAGCGAAGTGCCGAAGAAACGTTTCAAGGTTCGCTTCCAGTTAGTTCAACAGAAACAGAAACAGTTAGTTCTTCTCCTCATCTTTTGCTTAAAACTAGAACGCAGCAGGCAAAGCGCGGTGAGGTGCTGAGGATGTGATGCTTGCTGTGTGCTTCATCTTCCGTGATGAACTCAAATTCCTTCGCTTGTTTTCGGTGGGTTTCTGCTAAGAGCGCAGCTCCAATTAGGAGAATTTATACCGCCCATGCCGATGCTGATTCGCAAGTTGGTGCTTCCTGTTCAGCAGTAATAGAAAACTCTGACGAATCAATGCAAAAACTGCTCTTCTGAAGAGTTCTCTCAAACTGGTCTTCCTTTTGGTTCGCTTCAGTGGTCGTTGAAATGGCTCACGTTGTTGCTGCTGCTTCTGCTCGCGCCTCTGCTGGTTTCGGGAGTTGCTTGATTGCGTTTGTAGCATTTGTTAAGATCGTTGTTCACAAGCACAAGCATTCACCTTCTAGTTTTGCCTTTACATTCTTGTGGTTTAAACATGGATGGAGAATTGAGAACTTGAATTTTTTTTTATTTCTTCAATATATTTGCCTATCTATAGAAATCGCGCATACCAAATATCAGCCCTCAAATCGCAATATTTATTTTGCAATAAACATTTAAAGTTGTGATGGCAGGCTATTAATTTGAAACGACAATAAACGCGCGGGAATGGTCGTGACGTCATAGCGCTAGTTCGATCGGACTGCGCAATGCGGGAATACGGCTTGTCGTTGAATTATCTGGGTGTTTGACTGTTCAGAATTCGTTCTGTGCTTTATTAATAATGCAAGCAACACAAAAACAATATTACAAATGCTGTATGGTGCCACTGTGTTCTAGTGCAACCTTTAAAACGCCAGATAGGCTATTTATTCGTGTACAAAGGCACGCAGAAGAGCTCACAAGGACCCAGGATTGTCGTCATTTTGAATTTTTTCTTTCTCTTAATACACTATATAAACGTTCTAACGATAATATCAAGACTGAGGTTGCATATTTGGATGCTCCGCATTGCAACCGCCGCTTGATGTCACAACTGGTCCGAGCTAATGACGACGCGTTACAAGAATGATTTTACCTCTACAGTTTTTAATTGATTATATTAATTACAGAGAAATAAAAAAAATGTTTTGTGGTCAACTGTGGTGTTTTTAATAGTATTAAGTTACGATTGGGAGTAATATTTTTCAAATTTAATTTTTGTGCAAGTTCCCAATGACAGCGGCTGCCCGTGTGTTAACTATTCCAAATAGTACAAAACCGCCCTCAATTACGCTAAAAAGGATAAGGTGGATGGAAGAGCGCGGATCACTTCTTTTCGGGTTGTTCGATTTCATTCTTGCGCTTGTTCGCTCTGCTCACCAGCAATGTTGACGCTCCTGTATAATCAATATTATGGTATCTCCTTTTAGCCGGGAGAAAAGTGGTACTTTTATTTGGCGCTCGAGTTTCAATTCGTTCAGCTAGAGCAAGCCATAAAAATACTTTTGATTCATTTAATAAACTTTGCTGCGCAAAGTCCAATTTACTCTCTTTAAAAAAAAACCGTTCATCCGATGACTTTTCTCAGACGGGCTTCGCTTCCGTTCGTGCTAAACTTTAACTCCCAGAGCAAATTACCATCTTCGCAATGACTACTATGGAAACGTACCTGGGATTGTAGCATTCACAGGTGCTGGTTTCATAGTGTTCTTCTTCACTGATGCCCCCAACTGCATACAACAATCCCCCGATCACATTTAAACTGAACCTGCATCGTTCAATCTTCATCGGCGACATTGTCGTCCACTTGTTTGACCTGAAAATTCGCTTAAATTTTAGCTTTTCATGCACAACTCATTATTAGCTGGCATTACCGGGGGTTGTACTTGAAGCCGAACGGATGTATGTTTTCCTGCAGCGATTGGTTGAAACATCCCCCAACTATATACAGCTCATTGTTAAACACGGCGGTGCCATAGTTGCACTGCTCTACATGGGGAATTGAGGTCAAATGCATCCATTTCCTTTGCCAGGAAAAGCAGTAAGTGATTTCGTTGGTAACTCCGCTCATACCAAAACCGCCGATTTTAAGGATTGCTTGTTCCATTCCCCTGCGGGGTAATTAGATTCATTCCCCTGCGGGACAAACATGTGCTAGCTTACCTTGAATTAAGCAACACTCCATAGGACCTAGTTAGCGACACTGAGTGGCCGTTGGTTTGGGCAAAGGCTTCGTGCAAGATTATTTTCGGCCAGACCGGGCTTTGCAGCCTTCGGTCCTGCAGGCACACATGCAGGATGTTTTCCAGCTTCTTGCTGGAAATTTCCTTGAAATGGATGAACTTCATCATGCGTCCCGCGTCTCCTATGCAGACATCCAAACTATAAATAAATCAATTACAATTGTTAACATCAGTCTGATTGCTGAAAAAACGGAGAAGATTCTCGAACTTACTCCTTACTATCTATATGGAAAAACCAATCAACAACGATCTTGAGGACATCTGCCTCCGAACAATCTACTGGAAAATCATAGGAGAGAAGATTCTCCAACTGCACTGAGGATAATCTATAAAATTCGGCACTGTTGGAGAATTCGAGCAAGTGGCCACTCATGAACCTGTACACCTTCAAAACACGTTTAAGACGGGCACAAACGTGCAAAGTTGATCAGTTACCTTGAGTTTGAGCGATTTTAGCGAGTATGTCTCTGCAATGGTTGCAATATCGACGCAGTTATCTATATCAATCTGGGATTGCAAGTAATTTGAGCAGGCGATGATACAGTTGACCATCTGGACATGGGAAGCAGCTGCCAAGACGTCCTGGACGTTGGCTAAGTTAAGGGCTAAGCGGGCAGTGTAGGCGTATTCCAATAGTTGACGAAAACCTAGCCAATTCCTTTAAATTATTACATCAATAGCGAGTTAGTCTAGTGAAACTTGCCTCGAGCACTGATTCCATTTAAGCAGATCTCAGTTTGCCGGGCTTCCAACATATTATCGGTGAACATGGCTCTAAAGTAGTCGCTGCAAGCAGCCAGTACCGCTCTATGCGCTCGGAATACTCTCCCTTCTACAATGAGGGAGATATCCAGAAGCTCCCCTTTCTGCCATAGCGAGTTCAGACCATCTAAAAGGATGCCCTGATGGGACGAGTGCTCGTAGAAAATCGTGTTGAGGGGTTTGTCGTGTAGGAATGTTTCCATGGAGCGGGCCATTCTTCGAACATCGATGCTCATCTTAAAAGCGGAAGGCTCCAATAAGATAAGCAATTTTTGAGGATCGCAACAATGTCCCTACTGATCACGGCTCTACCATTGAGAGTACGCAGATGCTCTGAAAGAATTTCAAATGTATGCAATGAGAAGAGAAATCGGTTATTTTCTTGATAGGCAAAAGTAGAAATTAGTAAAAGTGAGGTCGGATGGATAAATGCGTAAGACAATGTTGGATGCTGACGTTTTGCTACCACATGAGACTTATTCGCCTTAATTCTGATGATTTCCTTTTTTTCTGACAATAATAAGATCTTTGAAGCAAAAAATAACAAACTTGATTTTTTTGAAAATTCGCCTCATTCATTGATTTGCAGAGAACTTTAGGAAACCCTTTTCAGCTTCGAATTTGGCACAAAAACCAAATAATTTTATTCAGTTTTTTTACCGAAAGCAATTAAGATTATCTTGAGAAAACGGCAAGAGAGCAAAGTTTCCAAAAAATAATTTGGAAAATTCTGATAATTGATGATAATGATAATTTGAAAAAAAAAAAATTTTCAAGTTTCTTTAAAATTCCAGCTCAATCCAGTTTGAGCAAAGTTTCTATTAAGCAATTCTTGCTACGCAAAAAACGTATTATTTTTGGTTTTACTTAAAATCTGACAATCTTCAGGTAATTCCTGTGAAAATTATAAAATAAATTTTATTGAAACACTCGGCTCCTGAACAGCTTCGTTAATTTTTTTCTGGAACAATTTGCAGCTTCTAGTTTTGGACAAAACTCTAATATTTTTTCCTAGATTTTTTTCCAAAAATATTTCCCCGAACAGAACAAGTGAAAGTTATAATGAATTATTCGGAAAACTCGCCACTTTTGTCGCTGTGAATAATTTGGTTTATTTAAATTGCGGCTTCTTCACTTTTAGGTCAATATTTCTAAACAAACCTATCTCTAAATAGAACAACGCCTTTTTCCTAACGTTTTACTGTAAAATACTGGCAAACTGAGAGTCTTTTATGCAAAAAAGTTAAAAGATGGATTTGACAAGAAGTCATCGTTTTTACAGTTTGGTCTTCTTTATCGTCTTTTTCGAATACCCGTTTCACCTTTGAATTTGGGACAAAATCGATACAAAGTTATTTTGTTTTTTTTCAACAAAATTTAGGTTTTCTCAAAAACCTACCAGAGAAAGCAAATGCATATAATCAATATTTGGAAAACTCGTCACCCTCATCCTCTGAAGGTTTTTAGTTTCTTCAAAATTTCCGGATTTTCCCCCGTTTTAGACCAAATAGTTTCAAGCAATATGTGGATTTTTTTGGCCATGAGTTATAACTCATTAACCAATGAGTTAAAACTCATTTTTACCCGAAAAAAGCATTCTAGCGTTACTCGCTACCGTGACCGAAATTTTTGGATTTGAAATAATCGATGTCTGAATTTTGGGCATTTCCATGCTTCAGTATCCCGAAAATGAATTTTGAGAATAAAAAACAACCAATTCAAAAATAAACCAGATATTTAGGAACCAATTTATGCTTTATTTGGACTTGACAAATCCTCTCGTGTTTATCAATGATTCATTGCATCATTCTGAATGACTAATTAATGGCTAAAAGCTCCTACCTTCAAGAAGAAATACTTGGAATCATGATCGCCTTTCGAAAAGAACCGAACCGACTGAAACAAGCAAGGTCGGAAAAATCACTGCACTCCCAGTTATTTAATTGGCACACATTGGACATTTTATTATTTATTAAATCATAGTGAAAGTATGCAAGGAGTAAATGTTGGACTGCTAAACCACCTCAGGTTCTTGCCAATTCACAACTAAGTTCCACAAGCAAGTCTTCACCTGCTTTGTGTTCACAGGCTGGTTTGATTTCATCCATCTAACACTTTCCATGATCGAAGAACCAGCTGAAGACATTGTGCGTGTGACCGTACACAGTTCTTCAAACCAAATTCTCTTTAGCGTTTTAAGTGTTTCAACCCTCCAAAATACAACGAAAAATATTTGAGGCTCTAAAGTCTTTCAGGCACATTCTGATATTTTTCGTGATTGTTAAACAATGACTGCCTGCCTTAAGCTAATGAGCATTTTCTAAAGCAATGAAGTGAAACAGGTTAAATTAGCGGCACTAGCGCAAAGTTATTAATCCATATAATAATTGCTATTTGTGCAAACATAACAGGACATAGACCAGTTAATATGTAGGCAATTGGATCTTGATTGTTCACTTGATGATTAAAATGAACATAATTGTTAGTTTCTGTTACAATTGAAAAAGTCCGCTGAATATTGGTAGTGTGAATTCTAACAGTTCTGGTAACCTGAGGACTCGAGGATGGAGCCTTTCTCACTCTCTTTACAAAAAACTATTGGTTTTCAACAGCTTTGCGTTATTGTTTTATTTAAGACCAAGGCAAAATGAGATCATCAAATACTTACACAAATAATAGTCGTTAGTACCTAAACCAAATCAGCAAATATTAGTAATATAAAAAGTAAAAAAGAGAAGATTATCATTTAAGTAGCAAAAAGCAACAAAAAATCGATGTATCATTTCATTATTAAATTATGGTTGGAATTTTATATTTCTTCGCCACCTATAGATCAATACATATTAATTCAATAGAAACTATTCACTTTTAAAAAGTTTTAGGACTTAATGCTCATTTCTAAGTTGCAACTTCTCACCCTGTATGTTGTACAACTTTGTACCAAGAAGAACTAAGGACGTAGAAAAATAAATCAATACGAACGTTTCAGTTACTTGGATACCCATAAACAGGCCCTGATTGTTCATTTAACATTAGCCTGCACCTTCTTCAAAGGTGCAGATGTTCGAGTGACATTGTCGAGTCAATTACCGCGGAAAATGGATTCCGAGCTTTCGCTCGGATGCGACTTCAATTTCGATTTTGTTCAAAAAGCTTCAGCTGAAAATGTCCTGGATAAGATCACAGTGAAATTCTACACAACGGATGCCAAAGTCTTCACGCAATCGTTCCCGTCCTTCTACAATATGGAGTTCATTTGCAGAAACCTGGCCAAGCTCTTCAATTGTCCTCCGGATGTAATCGGGCTGCTCTATCGGGAAGAGCACATACCTACAGAGGTAAACTAGGCGTCGATCAAAAAACTTCCTGGATTTAAGGACGCTTTTCAGACCAGGCTGGATCAGTTCGAGCCAGACAAGTTTGGTATCCTGGAGTTCAAGCTAATCAGCACTGATCGCGACTTCAAAATTCCCATTGAGAACGCCTACAAGAACCTAACAGTACCGGATATAATTACAGTGCAAGTTGAAAAAGACAACGTCGTCAGTGAAATTGTGGTGGAAATTGATAACAAAGCAATCGAGAAGCCTTTCCTAGGTGAGCAACTGCATCCAACAGTAGGCAAATGATAGAAAACCTCCTGCAGGTGGGTACCGGGATGCCGAAACGGGCATCCAGTACCATCATGGATACACCCAAACTGGTCCCCCCAAGCCAAAAGTGCCCCCAGAAATGAAAAACCACCGCGACACTCAAACTTACTACACCCGGAACAGGAGAACTGAAAGAGAGTATGCCACAGCCACTCAGGCAAGTGCAAAATGTTGCTGAAAAATTGAAAAAACTCCATTCATTTTCCAGGTTTCAACCAAAGGCATCTATTTGCCCAGCGTGTGTGACAAAATCCTTACAGCTGGACCGTATGAAACTGCAGAAGAGCGCGAGAAGCGCCTGGATGTAGAGGGCAAAGTCCGCACCATCCAGAGATACTTCAGGTAACACTTCAGGATGTGATAAATCAGAGAAGCCAGAAAAAACTTTCCTAGGGCCTGGAAGATAAAAAAGCGCCTCAAAGAGCTGAGCGCTGAATTCCACAAACGAATGCGTCTGGAACAGGAACGCGACGAGCAGGAGCGCAAAGACGACGAGGAAAGAAAGAAACACGACCTGGTCCGCAAAGTGTTTCCCATGCGATCCGAGGACTTTGCCATGCTCTACAACATGGTGTGCTTGCTAAAGCAAAACAACCATTCTCAACCATTTACTAGGCGGTTTTTGTAGGTGGATAGATGGAAAAAGTCCGAGATCGATCGCATCGTATCCATGTCATGCGGAGCAGCCAAAATCGCCGAGTTTTACCTGCTGCTGGAAAAGGAAATCGAGATTCTTCAATCCATCGATCGACTTCGCAGCAAAGTGAAAAAAGATCTGGAAGTCAAGAAAGTTATCGACTTCTTCCAGGCGATCGGTAACCCGATTGAATGGGACAGCGACTACAAGCACATCCACATCAGCATGGACACTTTGGAGACGCAAAAAGGACGGGAATACTTCGATCTGTATCAACGACTATGCAACAAATACCTTAAAAAGGACGAGAGGCTGGAGATTTATGCGAACATCAAACAGTACCTGAATACGCACAATTGTTCAGAAAGCCAAGAAATTGTGGCTTTAATAGACAGAGTTTGCGAATTGATTGCCAGGGGAATGTCCAGTAATTACTTAACAGGTAAGTGTAGATCACCCTACCTTAATCCGCTGAACTTATTCGCTTGAGGACATGCAAAAGGTCAAGATCTACTCCACTTTTAAACAGAGATGATTTAGTTTTACGAATACAGCAAATATCAGCTGCAATAAATTCAGTAGTTAGACGATGTCGAAAATGTATTGAAGTGAGTGAACTACATTGCGATCAATTTGTTTAATTTTGCTCTTGTGACACAACACCGATTGAATTTGTGATTTTAGTTTGTTTAAATTTCATGATTATCCGTTAATTTTTATTTTAGTTATTATCAGACGGATTTATTAAGTAACTAGCAATTAAAGAATCGGTTTTTTTGCATTGAAGTGTGTATTGTATTAATTACACACTTCAATAAAAAAACACACACCAATTCCTATTATAACTATCAATTATTTTTTGCTCAAAAATGCTGGCTAATTTCTAAGTTTTACTTGAAAAGGCAAGGTTGTAGAGAAAATTTGAAACAAAATTGTTTCTTTTGAAATTGAATCAAGAAGCCAAATGCGATATTTATTTGATGAAAAATCAGTGACGCAGCATTTTGGTTTAGGCCCAAAAATATTAATAGATGGATTTATTAAAAAATTATCAATTCTTAAAGCGAAAATTTTTCAAAAACTGAATGAAAAACATCCATTAACGTGAGAGTTCGGACGCCACTCAATTGTGCTCCTTCGTTGGCAGTGTGGCAACAATTTATTAAGTTTTTTTTTCAGTCAAACTTAAAGACCCTATATTTTGTTAACGAAGTTTTCCTCAAATGCAGTTTACAATGTAAACTCATATTGTTTTTCGATACTCTATCGTCCCCAGAAGTTTTCCATCTGGAAACTGGACAATCTACTTAAATGTCTGTTGGCTGAAGCCGTCGATAACCAGGCTTTTTCAGTGGGATATTTATAAGATATCCTCAGGACATATTCAAACACAGATTTCTCAGCACTTCCTCTAAAACGATTTGGCCGGCACTATCACCTGATCTGACCACTTGATTTTTGGTTGTGATGTGACGTTGATGATGGTTTCTCCAAAAGGAAACGTAGAAGCATACAGCTGATCACGTGTTTTTCATGCTGACTTAAAGTTGCTTTATAAAGTGTAGTCGATATTGTTACTGCTTTGGTATAGAATAATGGGTTTTTTAAATTAAATCAGGAACGCAAAAGTGTCCTCAGTTTGCCTCACACACCTGGAGTATATACGCAAAGAAACACTCTGAGGACACGGAACATCACACTGATCATGCCAGAGCCGTCGCATTTAGAAGCTTTCAATGTTTTTTAATTAAGTATATTAAAGTCCTACAATATTTTTCCAGGGTTACAAAAACGCATTGAAGCCCTAGTGCTGCACCATTTCAAGTTGCAAGATTGCAACGAGGGAGTAACTAACCATGCGATGAAGATGAGAAAGGAGCACATGACAAAGAACTTGATTTATTGCCCCAGCTGCCAGAAGCTGAAGCCCATAGAAGCGTTCACCATTCATGCTAGGTAATGCTGCCTTGTTGGTACCAAGTCAGGAGGGTAAGCAGTGCTTTTCAGATTGGACAAACTGAAGACTTGCACTACTTGCAAGTGGCTGGACAAGGCCGATGAACCATGGGTCGATCTGGCGCCTTATAAGTTCACTTTGAGGCAGATCAGAAACTACGAAAGGCTACATCAAGGGAAATCGTCTATTGCTTTTATTATGCAGGATAGAGATGTGCATTTTCTGGTCACCTACATATGGCATGGGCATTCAGCGTTGTCGGAGTGCAACGACGTGTACCAACTTCGCCTTGTCAGGTAGCTCAGTAACTTCACTTAAATCCAGCTACTAATTGAAGTGGTTCAGGTGGCAGCAGAGCGCTGAATGGGCTCCATGGAATTGTATTCTACTAACGGTGGAAGAAGCCAAAGAGCATCTGAGGGTGCAAAGCCTAGAAGACGTGTACGAAAAGGAATTCCTTGATCACATTTTCAACAAACACGCTCTGGCCAAGAAGCAGTTTAAACACTTGGCAAGTTACGACCGGCATTTTACCGAATTTGCCAAAGGCGATCCGAAGCTGGATGAGAATTCGGACTATTACAACAAGCCCAACAAGCATGAATGTGATATAGAAATCCCCAGCAATGAAGCCAGTGAACACAATGAAGAAACCGATCAGTCGAGAGATTCACAGATGATTGATGAGCAAATTGACATAGTCGATGAAAAAATTCGACAACGAATTTATGAGCAAGATGATGATGAGGATGAAGATTATGAGTGAAATTTTTAATTAAGGGGATACTTCTTTAATAAATGAGTGTTTACAATACTTAATTAAAATTACACAACTTAAATCATCCGAAGGAGGTATGAAATTATAATAATTTAACCCCCATTGGTTCAGACAGTAAACGAATTTATTCTGTTTCTCTAGAATGTACACTTTCGTCTATAGCTGTTTAAATAGTGTCGTAATGCTGAAGAAATAAAATTTCTTCTTGGGGCAGTGCGTGTAAATGATAAAATGTATTATTTGGCTTGAATTATACCACAGACAAACTTTCTTTACAAGCCCTTTCGCTTTCCTCCATTTTAGACCTTTCCATACTCCGTAGCAAATACTATAAAAACCAAAACTTAGAACTAATGCCTTCTATTGGCCAACAGTATGCCCCGATTTATCACCCATTGATTGTCGTTGGTACTCGATTGAAGCAATCGCTTTCAAACTCCTACTACACTGTTAAATAACGACGAAAAGGGTCTACATAGAAATCTTTTTTGTTTTGAATATGGGCCCACAAATAAATTCTGTTTGCAAAATGTCTCTTTGCTTTCCCCCATGTAGAATCTTTGCATTGCCCTTTGGAAACGCGTTTGGAAAAGAGCAACACCTTAGGAATGCAAAACGCAAACTTATTATCTCCCATTGGCCATCAGAATGCCCCGGTTTATCGCTCATTAATTTGCCAACCAATCGCTACTTTTACTAAACTGTTACATAATTTATAAAAAGGGTCGGCATTAAAATTTATTTTTCGCTTTAAATATACCATATTGCCACGCAAATACTGATAATCGACATAAATTCATTCGTGTATTTGGAAAATGACTGTAAATAAAATGCCGCCGTTCTTCTAATATAAGCAAGTAAATAATAAATTCATAAATTCAATATGGGCTGTGTTTCGGTGTTTACGATAATTAAGCTAATCAACTTAACCATTTTCAAAAATAGGAAAAAATGTCTAATCAAAATTTTCAGCAAGTCCAGTCCTGTGAAAATATTTAAATTTGATTAAACATTTTTACTTAGTCGGTCGTATGTTTCTTTATTTGTCTGAAGTTCAAAAATATATCCATTCTATGAACTGAAACATCTGAAAGCAGTTTAAATTTTGAAAAGAAATGTTAGGTATATTAAAATGGATCCTCAAAAGCTGAATAAAAACTAGGAAACACATTTTTCTTCTTCAAGTTTTCAAAGTAACTAAATAAAGCAGGATATTAGGCAATTCAAACCTAAAAGTTAACTTTATGTTGTAAAAATATGTTGTTAGATTTTCAAGTTCAGTAAATTTTCAAAAAAATGTCTTGTTTTTACTTTCTCAATGATACCACGACCTGTATCATTCTTATTTAACCTTTGCTGGATACAGAAACGTGACATTTTACTTTTAAAATCGGCTTTATCTTCACCTAGGAAAACTTGCGAGAAAAAGTGTCAATGAGAAAATCTGTATATGTATATCAATATATTTTTTTTAATGAATGTAGAAAGAAAGAAATTTGCAGTAAAGCAAATTAACAATTACAAAATTTCAAACATGTCTTATCATACATATATATATTTCATTCATCTCTTTGTGAATAGCAACACAAAAATAATTAAGCCAGTATAGAACTTAGAGCTTCACTATTAAAAATTGTATAGTTGTTAAAACTTTTTTTTTATGTTTCAATTTTATGGACATCAAATTCTGAGCTTAATATTAATATTCGTAATGTAACTTTCTTACCGACAATATTTGTTTCTGTTGGCAGTTTTATTTTGTCTATTTTTATTGCCTATTGTCTCATTTTTGCCAATTTTTTGTTAACTTTCAAGTTACTTCGTTATAATAATTCAACGATAATTTCCGTGAAATAACGCTTTATAATCAAGTACATAATAAAAAACCTGAATGTCGTTTTGGTAATAACATAAAGGATAAACTACATGTTGTAGTATTAAATATGAAAGCCATAGAAAACGTATTAAATCATACATCCAATAGAGCCAATAGAGCGAGGTTTTGGGAATAAAATAATCGAAACAGCATTCTTTCAGTTAGTCCTAAGGTTTAAGTTGCAAATTAAATTATTAACTTCGAGCAATATTGTTAGGCTTCGAAAGTTGCAAATTTCGCAGCTGACAACGGTGTTCCAAGCTTCTACTTCTTTATGTTTTTCGATCGCCTAAACTGGCGAATTAAATGGCCCTAAATATATGTACAAGAATTGAGATTGAGAAGAAGTTTCGAATTAAGATTACTTAAGTACAAGACGAATAAATCGCGGGAAAGCTCGATGAATAATCATAGACAATGAGTGATTAGCATTCGTTCTCTAAGAATTCCCAAGGCATTATTAAGAAGGAAATATAATGAAAATTATAAAGGAATTAGGAGAGGGTGGTTATTCCCCTTCGAGTACCCCCTTTCTGAAGGACATGAGGTTCAAACACCAACATTCAACCAATTAAGCAGTTTTATTGAATAAATTAAATACAACTGGTGGTTCTTAAAACAATCGTCCTGGTTCCTGCTAAGCAGCTTTTCGACTTTCTCTTTTCAAATAGGTACCCAACTTGGCAGTTCTGCATACATTCAAAGGCCAGTTGAGCAATTTCTATGGAAAACAGGTCAAACTTACCCTCAGGTCAACACGCAAACATCCCAAGAGTAGCCAAAACCGAACTAAGCGTCCTCAGGCTGCCATAAACAACACAATAAACCCAATAAAGTTGTACAAAAGCACAAACTTACACATAAACAATAACCTCAATTCAGGATGAACTTTTGACTGATTCTGCCTCCCTCTCTAATAGTTCTTCTCTAATAACGATGACAAATCGTCAGCTAAATATGGATCTTAAAGCATTAATTTAATTTTTAAAATTAAGCAAAGTATACGAAAATGTTGAGGAATAAAATGTGAAATAAACTGTATAATAAAAATTTTAGATAAGAAACTTGAAAAAATATTTATTATTTTAGGGGCCAACAATTGGCAACGTGAAGAAGTCAGTTTGTAGTCTGATTATTCCTTAAAAGGTTATGTTGCGCAGTGTCGAGTTTGAAGTTTGAAAGTCAAGTGGGAGAATCGTGTTTATGTTTTATTCACAGTTTTATTGTAGCAGTTTTTATGGTTTTTATAGTCATTTTATAATTTGATACGTTTAGTGAATATTCCTGAACTTTCGAACATTGCTTCCAGTCGCGCATGATTTGATTGAAGCTGCCATAACTTTAAGCATACGTTGTTAATTTCCTGTTTTTGTTGTGTGTTGTATCTGCACTGAATCTGTCCGTTTTCAAGTATTTATGTTAATTTTTTACACTTGGACAGCTCAAAATGAAGACACTACTGATAATTGTCACAGTATGTGTAATAAAGACTGTGACTTCTTCGGTTGCATCCCAAGATTGGAAAGACCCCCATGATATGAATACAAATGCTAAACAAAAATATCTGCGTTCGTCCTCTTTGGATTCTTCATTTGGAAATGGTGCAGAAAAATCTCAAGCAACTGACTCACTTAACACCTATCTCTTCAACCTGAAGAGGATTGTGTCTGTTCTGATGAAGGCGGCACATATCGACAAAGAAAACCCGGACTTGTATCAGGGACATATTAGATTTGCCATTAAACCCGAAGATCATCAGTTCCTACTCAACTTTGGAAAGGAAGATATAACTTTAGACACATTGAGGGACCTCAACGCCATTTTTAGTGAAGGCTTCCAGAAAAGTTACATCGATGGGTATTTGGACAACGTAAAGTCCTTCCAGTCACAACTCTACTCTGCTGTTGTAAATATTGAAACTCTTTGGATTTTCGGAACAGCTTATATGGTGTATTTTGTACATCAGTTGATGAAGAATGGTTTCTCCTTAGCATATATGTCGAAATTTATCATCCTCTTAGTTCTAATAACTGATTTTGGATTTAGACATTACCATCTAGTTCAGGTAAGCATCAAGGCGATTTCACTTACTTTTTCTTATTACAATATATTTAGCGAAACTACATCAAATTGAGTGGCGGGTTTACTTATACTACTAGCACTCATTTCTTAAATTGCAAGGTAGTGCTATTTATTCAGTCAGATTTGTTAGGTACTAAATGGTTGGCGTACTTTTTATGCATGTAAATTCCTGTTAGATGCGTATTAACAAGCCAATTTTTTCAGGAGACCGAAGAGCATAATTTCAAAGTGGTCTACTCGAGTAAGTGCGACACCACAAAAATGTCATGGACTGAATGGACTAAATTTCTTTTTGGTAATTGCGTTGTGTATAAAATTCGGTTCTGTGCTGATCCACTAATGCACTTTAAGGTTCTGAAGAGTGTGAGAAGCGGTCTGTAACACCTTTGGATACTTTGCTGCATCAAGTTAAGCATCTTATTATTATTCCAATGCATGCGGTGGGAACAGGAATGGGTGGATTTGGAAGTAACATGTTTTGTAAGTATATCCCAATGATATGTTGCCGAACAAAGTACTACATTTTATTATTGATGGTTTTAGCAAATTTGCCATTTCCCATAAATTTTATAATGTGGCCAATGATGTTGATATTCACTCTACTCTTGGCCTTGATCACGCTGACAGTGTTGAGTGGTCACCCAATCGAATTCAACATCTTCCATTTAATTAAAATGAAGTTTGGCGATACCGGGAAAAATTACAACAGCTTAACTAATTCAAAAATGTTTATGGATAAAGTTGAGCAAAGACCTATAGTCCATAATGTCAACATTTCTCTAACACCTGCCGCACCTGCTAATAATGAATTGAAACAAGAGAAAATGCGAATAGACGATGTCTCAGATCCACCATTAGAACACACTTTGGCTGAGCACGCTGATCGATTATGTAATCCACATGCTGAAGACAGCGCACTGGAAAAAACCCCAAAACGACAAAACTTGATCAAAACTGTCGCAAAACAAATTTTGGCTGCAGACAAAGACCTATCATCTAAACAACCTGCTGGAATCGATTTCAACATCTTCCATTCAATTAAACCGAAGCTTAGCGATGCCGAAGAAAGTGATAACAACTTAAGTAACTCAAACAGCAAAATTTGTGTGGATGAAATGGTGCATAGAACCATAGTCCATAATGTCGACGTTTCCCAACCACCTGCTGAACTTGCTCATACTGAATTTAAAGGAGTAATGCGTATCGAGGATGTCTCGGATTCACCATTAGAGCACATTTTGGCTGGGGACGATGATCTATCATGTAATAAACCTGCTGAAGACAGCGCACATGAGAAAACTTGCTCTCCTGAGGCTGATGTAGATACCCCAACACCAAAGAACTTGTCTAAAACTGTCGCAGAGTCACCAATAAAATACATTTTGGTTACGGACGCTGGTCTATCATGTAATCAACTTGCTGAATACAGCGTACAGGAAGAAACTGGCTCTCATGAGGCTGATGTAGATCCCTCAACACCAGAGAACTTGTCTAAAACTCTGGCAGAGTCACCAATAAAACAAATTTTGGCTGCAAAGGATGATTGTTCATGTAATCAACCTGCTGAAGACAGCGCACAGGAAAAACCTGGCTCTCCTGGAGCTGATGAAGATGCCCAAACACCAGACAACTTGTCTAAAACTCGCGCAGAGTCACTAATAAAAGAAATGTTTGTTACAGAGGCTGATTTATCATGTAACCAACCTGGTGAAGACAGCGCACATGAAAAAGCTTGGTCTTCTGAGGCTGATGAAGATTTCCCAGCACCAGAGAACTTGTTTAAAACTCTCGCAGAGTCACGAATAGAAGAAATTTTAGCCACAAAGGCTGATCCATCATGTAATCAACCTGCTGAAGACAGCGCACTGGAAAAAACTGGCTCTCCTTTAGCTCATGTAGGTGCCTCAGTATTAGAGTATATAAAATTGAATAAAACTTTCGAAGAGTCAATAATAAAACAAATTTTAGCTCCAGAGGCTGATCTAGCATGTAACCAACCTGGTGAAGACAGCCCATATGAAAAAGCTTGCTCTTCTGAGGCTGATGTAGATTTCCCAACGCCAGTGAATTTGTCTAAAACTCTCACAGAGTCACTAATAAAACAATCTTTAGCTACAGAGGCTGATCTACCATGTTACCAACCTGCTGAAGGAAGTTTACATGAAAAAATTTGCTATCTTGAGTCTTATGTACATTCCCCAAAGGGACAAAAAATTAATAAAATTGTTGCTGATCCACCAATAACGAAAATTTTGGCTCTAGCTTCTGCATTATGTAATAAACTTGCTAAGAACAGCTCACAGAAAAAAACTTGTTCTGCTGCAACTGATGTAGATCGACCAAAAGCAGAAAACGAGACTAAAACTGTTGAAACAATTGATACATTCGATAAGGTGATCTTAAATTCCCCCACAGCACAAAGCTTATTTGAAAATATGGGTACCCATTTAAAATATGACGATGATGATGGACAAAGGGGAAAAGTTATATTTCCTGAAGGCAGCAATACATGTTATATTCCCAATTTGAAAGTGAAGTTAAAAAATTCTAGGATTGTGAAAGGTCTTGGAAATCTTTATTAAGCAGAGCCCCAGTTCAATCAGTCAGGAAAAGACGGATAATGCTAAAATTGATTTAAAATAATTGTTTTGCACATTTTATATTTTTAATGTCTGTTTTGATGATGTCCAATTTTATATTTAGAATGCTTTATAATATATATATATAAGTGAAAATCGTAATTAATACTTTGATTTTGATAATATATCTGATATAACACTTTTCATTGAGTTTAATTTATCCCATCCAGTGCAACTGTTGCACGACGTATTCCCAAATAGACAATTTCAATAGTGATAAATCTGGTGAACGTGGAGGCTCAAATAATTTGCATTTTTTTTAGTGAATAACGATGTTTATTAAATTGTTTTAATATGTATTAAAAAGTTTTATCAATTGCTTATTATTAACTCATATGTCCACTTACAGATGTTTTCCGATCTCATTCGCATTTCCTTTAACTTAAGTAGAGACTCAATGGTTTGTCAATCAATCATTATACTATGAACAGGGTTTTTGAATAGCGGTATTTAAGTTTTGCAATATTGAGTCCGTGGAAATATCGCGAGCACACGTTGTCCTTATAAAGTTACTTATGCAAGCACTTGTATCAGTCAATTGTCTAAAAAACGTTTTCGCATAGCCAATGAAACTAGGTAATGCGATTTGGACTTGATACTTACGTGCAAATTAGCGTTTTATTTGGGAATCTGTACTCTGAACCGCTAAATTGAATTAACTCAGTTTTAGGCCCACATTCGGTAACAAACTTCTTGATTCCTCTGGTTGATTTTAGTCTTTGCAGGCAATTAATGATTTCACTGTCCGGCTTAACTACAACAGTAAGTGAAGGAAAGTCTTGTCCAATTTTCCTTGATTCTTTCGCACGTACTTTTACGCAAATTCAGGTGATTATAGGCAAATTCCGCTAAGGATTCTGCCAAAGAAAAGATAAACTTTGGAAGGAACTTGATATCATCTCTGAGTGAACATTTTTCTATTTCTTCTTGGTAGATTTGTGTGCAGTTTTTAAGCGATTCGATATATTCATCTTTAGGGGTAACGAACAACTGATTACTTCGTGCTATTAAGCAGGACTTTACCGAGTTTACAATGTTCTAAAATTATCTAACTTTAATTATATAACTATTGTTGGCCAATTATGGATAAATCCGCTTACCGACAGGTTGACCGTGACGTTTTTTCCTCCTTTGTCCAAGCATAAATCCTTAATTGTACGATCAAATTGTGTTACATTGATGGTGTTTAAGAGTAAATCCATATCACGCTTGATTCGTCCAAAATTTACATCTAGAACGGGAACATATGGATCAATCAATACTCAATATCAGTTACTTACCTTCTCAATTGATGAACGTTGGAGTGCTTGCAAGAAGAACTGAATTGAGTTTCTAAGTGCACGTGAGGAGGAGAGTTCGAATGATAGCAGTAATAAGTAAAACTCAAATTTAGGGAAATTGTGTATTAAAAAAGAGATGTTTTATAATAATTCTGAGACAGAAAGACTGTGGGTAGTTCAGAGTAATATTTCTAACATACTTCTTTTCTTGATGTTCTTACAAGTCAGTTTCTTCACGTATTTGAACAGAGCATCTACTATATTGGCTGGTGTGGTGTCTTTGCAGTTGGATTCCAAGTCGTTTACTACACATTGTTGAATATCTGATAGTTTGCTAAAAAATGCAAGACAAAGTTGCTTAAAGCATTCGTTTAAACGTAGAGCAAATCATTCATTCAGTGACTAAATTCAGGATTTGGATGGTTGTATATTTGGCACAAATTGTAATTTGCATGCTTCACATAGGCTCAGATTTCTTTCTAAAAGGGTAAATCTGGATGTGAGCTAAAACTTTCGGGCTGACTTAATTTCATAGTTTTTCACTCAACTTTTGAATAATTTAAGTTACAACTGCACGAGAAAGAAAGATTCGATTTTTATCGGTTATATTTGAAATTTGTTTGCAGCCATTACTCAAGTTTAGATTTTTTTGATATTTTTGCAACCTCATTAAGCAAACATCACTCCTCAAAGAAGTATTTCCAACGAAATTAACTGCGAAGTTTGAATTTATTGGTATCGAAGTACCATCGGTTTTAAGTCCAATTTGGATATTTAGACGAATCATCCGAATGATTTTGAGGTGAAAATTTCAATAAATATCTAGTTGAAAGTCTTTTTACTATAATCTTTGAAACGTGGATGATAATGGGATCGGTCTGTTGTGGTTTTCAGGAAAAAACTTCTGAGCAGCTTATCAGGCATTTGGATAATGTCAGAGTAAATTTACTGTTTGAAACTGTAAAAAAAAAATTGTTTTCTAACGATTTTTGTAGGTCGTCTAATATGCAATTGAGTGCATTTATTATGTATTTAAATGAGCCTTTAAAAGCCGCCAACGAGCTGGATTTTTAACAAACATTTCAAGTTTAAGATCTGCATTCGACTTTAACCGGAAAGTATTCAAAGACAAAATATATTTTTTTATTTCTGATTCAGTTGCAGGCATACGCATTTTGAGGATTCAGAGTTGACCCTCCTGAAAATTGCCCCCGATAAAGATGCACAAATAAGTTAGTTAATAAACAAGTTAGCACACTTTTTGAAGCAGCAAGTTGGGTTTTAATGGAGTTATCATATAATATTTAGATCTGATTTATTTTCCTTATTAGTTATGATACTCTTATCTTTCCTTGGTCTCAGACAATGTGTGAAGTAAAAATTTTTGAACATCGTTTATTTCATTACGTTTCGACGAGACCACAGCGCCATCATCAGATTTAAAATTTACACAAATTCATGATTGGTAAAATCAACGTTCTTTTAGGTCTTTGCCTTCTTGAGAGTAAAGACGGCACTTTACGGCACCTAGACATTACAGTAATCAACAATTGAAAAACTGCATATTTTGTATTTTTTTCCTATTTTTGTAGCTCTCAATTATTTGTTCAAGGAGTAAACTTGCGATAAATCTTGTTGCGGCATTTTACCGATTTTCCCTGGAATTTAGCCATTTGTATAATTTGCGGCAAATCGTATTGTTGAGTCTGATTTTTTCAAAATTCGGAAGAAATATCAGCATCTTTTTCTTAGATTATGTTTATTTGCTAAAAAGTGCATTTAATGGTGGTAATATACATTAAAATAATTAAAAATAATCGGATTTTTATCGGTAGTTTAAACAATTATTAAGAGAGTTAAATCATTCAAAGAGCTTGAAGAAACCGGTCGGTTCGATGCATAACAGGAAGAATTTACTTACTCGCATTTATCCTTATCAATTTTCAATGAAAATGGAAGAGTGGGCAAGGAAGTGAGACTAAGATTGCTGGTATCAATTTTAAAAGTGCCATTGACACAGTCTTTGATTTGCTCGGTACGGGATGACACACATTCCACTCCTCCTTCAGCCACAAACACTAGAAAACATTGATTTGTAGGAATTGAAGACTTCGGTCCCATAAAATAATTTACTTGCAAGCCGATCTCCGTCTCTATAACAGGCGAAATCTGCAATTTCTTCGATGACCTTTACAGCGGAGTTAATATGGTTGATTTCAACTTCCTCCAGACATTCTTTGGTAACATTGACAGTCTTGAAGATGCAGTTTTTGTAGTCTTGGCGCTTGTTGCAGTATTTTCCAAAGACCTCGTCCATAGAGCCGGTTTTTTTCGCCTCTTCCAGTTCTTCCTTGATTTTACTCGGGCTGATTTGCCCCTCAAGACATGTACGTGTTTCATTGATGGCTATCTACAGTTTTAACGTATTTATTAGTTTGTTGTTTCTGGTCTTTTGTTTACTCCTAAGGTTATCAATGTCTATAGTTTTATCAGTGGTTTTTGATAGGAGCATATGCACAAAACTGTACGCGATGGGAAATTTGTAATTGTAATGAGATTAATCTATCAAAACAATTTTCTTTTAAATTAAAATACAGTAAATAAAGGTAACAAAAAAAATTTAATGTGACTCAGTTATATAAATATGAAATTTAAATCCTACCTTTACACGTTCGTAGGTATCACTTTTGCCTTTTTCCTCGCATCTTCTCTTAATTTCTGGTATATCATCTAAGCTCATGGGAATGTTCGGAATCTCAATTTCCGCCCAACAAACTCCTAAAACATTTTAGGGCAGTTAGTTTCCTTGCTGGCTTTTTTGCGAGTAGGTACTTCAATATTTTCTGAAAACAATTTTCTTACCTAAAAAGAAGACAAACAGCAAAGTGCACGACTTCATTTCAAATATGATTAGTGTCGGCCACTTTTCCCAGCTTAACTGGCTTTGTTTGGTTCAAGCAACCAAAGGTCGAATAAATGATTGAGGGGGATTTTAATCGCATCAGGTTATGACCTTACTTCTTATATTATTTTCATCCCATTAATTGTTCTGATAATGTACCAACAGGAAACATGGGCGCGCTAATAGAAATTAAAATATGCAGTCAAGAAACTAGACATTTTTGTGTTTTAAGTACAATTTTCTCCTTAAAAATCGTTTAGTTCGGAGCCTTTGATGATTGCTTTAGTAACTGAAGGCATTTCAAGCACAATATAACCAATCAAGTGGGAGGAAACGTGGATTGTTTTCTCTTTAGAGTTTCTGAAGTGATGCCTATGTTGATGAATAGTAAATCGCTTATTTGGTACTATAGGCTCTAAAAGGATTTTTAATTATTCTAGCAGCCGTTTAATAGCTGCTTCTTTGTTCATCCTAATTAACTCAAGGAACATTCCGTTGATTTCAACAACATTTCTGGTCGATTTGCTATTTATCACCATACGTATTTATCTAGTATATAAGAGTAGTAACATTTGAAGCAATTCATCGTATATTTCCAAAATATTTTTGTTCTCACAGTTGCTGTTACAGTGATTTTGAAGAATACTTTGTTATTTGCTCATGGGAAATCCATGAAATTTCGTATGAAACTTTTAATATTAAAGAAAATAGTATACTGTTTCTTTTGGCTGCTTCCGCTTTTCGCTTCATTTTTATATTTGGCTTCTGTATTTACTGCATTTCTATACCTTTTCCTGTTTCACATGCATTGAAGCAATAAGTTCTTTTTAGTATCTCGTTAGTTAATTTTACTTTAACTTTATTTATTTGTTCTTTTTAAAACTTCTGATTATAAAGTCTTTCAATCTGGTTCTTGTGCATTAGGCGTATTAGCTTAATTGCTTCTTGTTTTAATACGTTTGCTATTATAGTAGTTGTGAGCACACAATATATTAAATAATTAAAATAAGTCTGTTACTTTGAGACATAGATTCAAGGAATACTAATCGTATGAATTTTTCTTGTATCTCCCAATTTTTTGTTGTCAATTTTTTGTGTCTATCATTTAATTATCATTATTGATTTGTCTATAATATTTGCTTTTATATGTTCGCTTTCGTAACCTTTTCTATATGGCTTGCTTTTTTTACCTCTTAAATTCTATCGTTTGTATCTTTCAAGGTTACTCAAAACTACTCGAATCTCCTCACTCATGATGTTATGACTGAATCGAATTTTCTTTATTCAACGATGCCAAAACGAATTATGTTGCTTAAATGGGGCTTGAGAAACTTCGAAAAAAGGAGGCTATTTAGTTCTCTCTGGAATTATCTAAAAATAAACGTTCTTGCTCAGTTTTCTTCCGAGAAATGAGCAGAAAGGGACGAAAAACATGAAATTTTAACAGAATCTTGCACCTAAGTGTCTGATATTAAAATTTCGCTTTCTGGGTCAAAACTACTCGAATGTCCTCACTTATATTGTTGACTGAATCGAATTTTCAATATTCTAACCAACGATGCCAAAAGTAATTCTCTGGCTCAAATGAGTCTTGAGAAACTTCGAAAAAGAGACTCGAAAAAAAATTACGCAAAACTCAAACTTCTTGGAAGTCAAGACGTTTTTGAGAAAACTGCCAACATTTACTTATCGATGGATCACTTTCTAAAAAGGCCATTTAGTTCTTTCTCGAATGATCTAAAAATGAGCGTTCTTGCTTATTTCGCTTCCGAGAAATGAGCAGAAACGGGACGGAAAACATGAATTTTTGGCATAATCTTGCTCCTCAGTGTCTGATATTTAAATTTCGCTTACTGGGTCAAAACTGCTCGAATTTCCTCACTCATGTTGTTATGACGGAATCGTCAGCAAAAGTCTTTATTCAACAAATTTTGTGCCTCAAATGGGGCTTGAAAAACTTCGAAAAAAGAAGCATTTTGTTCCAGATACGCCTGTTATTGTTTGCTTTACTATTTTGCGATTTGCAGTTCCAGCTTTACTTTCCTTTGATTTAAATTGCTATTGCTGCTTTAATTGTTTTCCTACTTTCCTACACTCCTCAGTGTTTATCAACTGATCTGTGTTTTCATAGAACATTGCAGTATATTTTTTCAACAAATCCTGTTCATGTTTTGTTGTGCGTTACAGTTTGTAGCTCTGATTCATATTGTTAGTTTTCCTTTAAATTTTCTTTGCTGTTTAATCAACTAGTTTCGTTTTGGGTCTTGATTATCTTTTCCGTGTGATTTGTAATTTCTGTTATTGAAAGTTGATTCTTCCTGCGCTTATGCAGTTTAGTTGCTTCTTCATGTAGTTGTAGATATATATCACCATATGTTGATTTCCTTCTGAAAACTGAATCTTCTCTAGATTTCCTCCCTTCTATCAAAAGTTGGTGGCTTTTTCTAGTTTCGTTCCTTTTTTTCGTTTTTTAAGCCTATATTTAACATAAGTCTTTTTATTCATCATCACTTAATTGCATTTGAATTCGTGTGATTTCTTCCAGTTGGATGAAATTGCAAAACCTTTGTCAATTTCACTATCTCTTGCTCTGATTCTAAGAAGTCAGATTGACTTCTAGGTCTTCTATAAAATCAAATACATGAGCGAAAAAAAAAACAAACACTCAATAAAACCCGCATATATTTCAAATATTTTATGATGCCAATTTAAAAAGCTTTTAGTTAATTGTGGGTTTTATTGGAAAGAAAAATGTGGGCAAATATCATCGACCCTGCCTCAACTGGTTTAACCAGCTACTAAAACGCAAACTCTCCGATATGAAACCAATAAAGCTAATTATAAATATTTATATGTGGTTGCCCAAAATTTTTCTTCTTGCAGGTTTTTCCGCTACAATTCTGCAGCTAAATCGTGTTGTCCGGACTATTGGTGGCTTTGAGATCGAATGTTTCCAAACCGTTGTTTTCTTCGTAACAAGCACATTGAGTCCTGGAACAGTTCTTGGACGGGTAGACCAAACACTGATCCATACACTGTATATCGGCGCCACTAATTCCGCTGAATTCACCTACAGCTTCACATGTTGATCTGCAAAACAAATAGTGTAGGAAAACAGGGTACAGTAGATTTAAAGAAGCCACATTTGCTTAGTTTGTTTTGATATACAAGGAGCTTAAGTGTTAGAGGTTTTTTTGTGTAAAATTGGGATACACAGAGAGACTCAAGTCCGGAGCAATTGCACCTGAGGTTTACTGGAGGGTTTAAAGGGAGTACATAGAAAATTACAAAAAAATAACTGCAAAAACTGGTACATTTGCAGAAAATTACATCAGAAAAATTCTCATTTGCTCAACTCAATTTCACATCAGTTTTCATTGCCTATAAATATGTTTGGATCATAAATCATAGCTTGAGGTCTCGGCGAAAAATTTGTCAAAGCGGTAGAGCAGAAGCTTTTCTTCAAACTATTTTGATACGCAGTATCTTTTAAAGCCCGCGATCAAAGAAAATCTGTGACTCAATCTCTGGGGAACTCAATGAATTTTAAGGACCTGACGCAGTGCTACGTAAATGGCTTGGTGCGCTAACCCAACGCACCGGCGCAGTAACTCAGTTCCGTTGCTGGGAAAATGTTGATGACTTTTTTTCCTTGCTTTTGATTTATTTTAAGGGCCATTTAACAATAATATTTTTAACAGTTCTTCAAAATTTGAGAATTTTTCAGTTTTAGCAAATTTACTCATTTTTCTATATGCTCAATTTCCAAAAAAAATCACTTAAAAATACTGAAAATCTTAAGGTATTTTTCGCCAAAAGATATGAAATAAATTTTATTAGAACACTTGGCTCCTTTGTCACTTTGTAAAAAGTTTTGAAATCGTTTTCCAGCTGCGAATTTGGGACAAAAGTCAAATAATTTTGCGAAAGTTTATAATAAATTATTTGGAAAACTCGTCACTTCCATTCCTCTGACGGCTGTAAAGTTTGTTAAAAAAATGTGGTATTTTAGTTTTTAATTAATTTTTTTTACTTTCCTTCGAGTCGAATTCGGGACAAAAACGAAAATAAATTTATCCAAAAATTTTTTTTCCCAAAAACTATTAAGGTTTTCGCAAAACCGAACACAAAACTAAAACTTTTTAACCAAAAACGCAAAAATTTATACTTTTCTGATGATTTCCTTCTTTTCTGACAATGGGGTTCATCGATTTGCAGAGAACTTTAGAAAACCCTTTTCAGCTTCGAATTTGGCACAAAAACCAAATAATTGTATTCAGATTTTTTACCGAAGAGCAAAAGTTTCCAAAAAATTATTTAGAAAAGTCTCGACCCTCATCGCTCTCAAGATTTTTCTATTAAGCAATTCTTGCTACACAAAAAACGTATTATTTTCAGTTTTACTTAAAATACTTACAATCTTCAGGTATTTTCTGTGAAAATTATAAAATAGGTTTTATTGGAACACTCGCCTCCTGAACAGCTTTCTAATTTTTTTTCTGGAATCTTTTGCAGCTTCGAATTTTGGACAAAACCCTAATAATTTTTTCTAGATTTTTTTCTTAAAAACATTTCCCCGAACAGAACAAGTGAAAGTTTATAACCAATTATTCGGAAAACTGGTCACTTTTGTCGCTGTGAATAACTTGGTTTATTTAAATTCCGGTTTCTTCACTTTTTGGTCAATATTTCTAAGTAAAACTCTCTCTAAACAGAACAACGTGTTTTTCCTAACGTCTTATTGTAAAATACTGGTAAACTGAGAGTCTTTCATGCAAAAAGGATTTTACAAGAAAAGTCGTCGTCTTTACAGTTTGGTCTTCTTTATCGTCTTTTTCGAATACCCGTTTTATCTTTGAATTTCGGACAAAATCGAAACAGAGTTATCTTGTTTTTTTTCGACAAAATTTAGGTTTCCTTAAAAAACGACCAGAGGAAGCAAAAGCATATAATCAATATTTGGAAAACTAGACACCCTCATCGCTGTGAAAATTTTTCAAGTTCAAGAAGTTTCTTCAAAATATTCTGATTATCCCCGGTTTTAGACCAAATAGTTTCAAGCAATCGTATGAGCGAAAGCCATATGTTGACGGCTTTTCTTGTTAGATGTTAAAATTCCGACCTCGGCCATGAGTTATAACTCATTAACCAATGAGTTAAAACTCATTAACTCAGAGAGCGGCAACAACTCAAAAGCGCAACTCAACACAGTGTTTCCCAGGCCTAATATCTTCACAGTAGTCTTCAAGTAAACCATTGTAATCCCCTTAAAAAAAAAGCTATTTTGGCGTAACACTGTAGAGATATTGGAACCCAAAAAATTCAACTTTGCATATATGGAACATCAAAGAGTTACTATTAAATTCATTCACTATCGTTAAGGGTTCATCTGAAGATCGAAAGTCATGTGAGTCAATTTTCATTTAATTCTATTCTAGATCCTCGTTTTCGACCAGTTTGCAAACTTCCGCCAGAAACCCTATAAATATTTGAAATAAATTCATAGACTTACGGACATTCGCAGACTTCCGATGGACAATTGGGAGGATACCTCAAACAATTCGTCATACACCAATCGTCTATTCCCGGTATCAGCCTGTAGAGACTATTGGCAACACAAACTTGATCTCTTACCACCAATGGTAACACGTTATATGGAGCGCTCAGCCTGTAGTCTTGGTAGTACAACTGGTAGGGATTGTCTTGGCCAACAAACAGCGGAGGAATTGCGCCTGCAAGGAATATTTCCAGAATTTTCTTGATATTTTGTTGGTGGCTAATTCTGACCTGCTGCGTTACTGGTAATGGCAATATCAGCACAGTTGATGAACGTTTCGGACTTTCCACATCCGACTGCATGGGTGCCGTTATCGCAAACGCCCCATTGGTTACCAGTATAGTAAATCCATCGTAAAACGCATTGGGTGCATGTTACGTATGGTGGCAGCTGCACTTGATATCTGGAAGCAGACGTTGGAAAAAATGTGTAGCTCCAATTTTCTCTTTGTCAATGGCGAGTTGCCTACCGAAACACCGCTTTTTTTACTCCATCCTCCGGGATAACAAAGGCCACATCTTTCGTCTCAGTTAGGTATAGAGGAAATCGCTCAAAACACTCCCGACTGGCCTCCTGCTTGTAGTTGTTATTCGGGCAAATAAAGACCTCAAATCTCCCATAATGGTTCGCAGTCAGTTCCACCTCTATGTCGATTTTCTGCCCAACACTGGAAGTAATCTTTGAAAAAGGCCCCTTTCAGTATCTTCCATTACCTGTAATGGCGAGTAATTATTCCTTTAGCGAACATGCCGCCAGCTTCATGAGGTCGCGGTTCTTGAACATGGAAGGCATCTCCACATAGGCCACATTTGCCTTCGTTTTGCTCCCACTGTACTGAAAAAAACCTTCTTGCTTCAATTGCTTCAATGGATTTGACCCTTCATTCAACCAACCTGTGTATCCACCGCAATACAATTCGTTGTCATTGTAATTTACTGGGTTCGGAAATCCGAATCGCCACATCGAGTTTCTCGCTGGAGGGTCCATGAGGCGTCCATGTGCCTCCACAAGAGTAGTTCTAGTGACATACCCGAGGAAAAATGGTAAAAGAACAGTCCAAAGCATTTCAGATTGGGGCTACTGCATCTGGAACATGAAGAGTCTTTCTAGTGAATGGAGAGTGAGAAACTCTGGATTTTTATAATCGATTTGATACGCATTTAAAAGCGCCGAAAAGCTTATAATTGCTTTGGAATATCCAGAATATTGTTGTTTAAAACTTTCCAATAAAAAAGGTGCTTCCTATACATAGTTCTAACAAGCGTCCTGGTTTAAAAGGTCGGGATGATTTGTCTTGAGGTTCAAACAGCAAACAGGTTTGCATTTTCTTTTTATTACGTCTGTATGCACCGAACTTTCAGTATGTTCCTGCACACTTGCTTTATTTTCAAAAACTTTCGGTTTGGAAATTTGCCAACATTTTTGTCTTAAAAACATAATTTCCACAAGTTTTTTTAATACAGATTGATAAAAAGTGCTTTTATTTCACAATACAGTTTTTTACCCATTTGCGTTACACACATTACGTTTCTGACTGTTTACTTTTCTCGAGCTTTAAACTTAAGTTTTCTAAAATACTGCTAAAAACCATTTAGGGTCAGATTTGCGGCGTTTTTTGCTACATCAACTGAATATTGAAAAATCGCATTTACACGCAATATATTCTGTCTATTATTTTGCATTTATTTGTTGTCGTTTGAACGATATTTGCAATGTAACTAAAGGAAGAAGCAAAAGTAAAACATGTTGGAACAAATTTTGCAAGGCTTGAAGACCGAAGCTGAAGCGTTCAGAAAATTGGAAGAATTGAAGTGAAGCACGATACAGAAAAAAAACGTGCTTAGAAGAAAAATAAGAACAAAGCAAAAGAACAACAAACTATTAGAAAAACAGGGAAAAAAATCAAACTCAACGAAATGCGTGTGTAAGGATGAAAGGATTTAATTGAACACATTGACGGTGACTATCGAAAAATGGGAGGTTGGATGGTTGGAGCAACTGGAAGAAACGCACTTGAGGAAAATTAATTAATAAAATACAGTAAATCGTCTGAAACACAAAGCAAAGATAATTTTATAGCCAGTAAATCTGACTGTTTGATGCAATTTCCAAAAAACAGACCTACTAAATGAAGAATTGTTGAAGACGTGTGAAGATGTAAACAGCCCAGCAATTGTTGCATGTTTCAGTAAAACAAATTGATTACACTATTAGTTGTTGAACAAGTGAAGAAAATCACTCACACACAACTGCAGAAGTAAAGACGGAGAGAAGAGACAAGTTCTTATTAAAATCTTCAACTATTTATTTAAAGGAAATGAAAAGCGAGGTGTTTTTTCGAAAATGTTCAACCAAGACAACATTTGTTTGATAAACTATCCAAAGTCACACAGACTCGAAAAATTTAACATAAAAATAACTGAAACTTTCAAATTTGTTGCCTGAACAATGCGCTGGCTCTTCTTTCAATCAGGTCCAATCGTCAACTGGATTTATTGTAACAAAAGCTGAAAAAGCGAAAAAAAAATTCTAAGTTTTGAGGGCGATCGAACTGTGAAAAGCTTAAATCTTTGCCTTTACTGGCAAGCTGGTTAAGCTGTTTCTAAAATGAATATCGCAGATCAAAACGTCTTTAATAAATCAACTTTGAATGATTACAGAGGGCGTTTTAGGGAGAAAATTAGCCAGCAGACCTAGAAGTCCTAGACAATAACAGAGCTGTTAATAAAAATGTAAGTAATGAATCTGATCTAGACCCAAACACTAGCGATAATTTGGCAACAAAATCCATATTTTAGCCCCAAATAGGAGAATAATAGAGCAATAAAATTTACTTTTATGAACCACTTCAGGATCAATCGGAGATGCCACTATGTCTGAAGTGAATTCAAATCTGTAGAAAAAGCATCCAGTGCCCATTTCGTTACAAAGTTTTCCCAATTTTTGTCCAGAAAAAAACATTTTTAAGAATTGACCATATTTCATATACCTACCATAAAGCTGTGCTACCTTTTCCACGGCTATAAAAATCCGAAATAAAAATTGGTGGATGGATAGGAATGTTACATAGTTTTGTCCAAGAAGTACTTTAATTATATCGACTATAAATTTGGTGAAATATACTCATTGATATTTAAAATAAGTAATTTGTATCCTTACAGCCATGATAGTAAATGAAAAGCACGTATTTCGTAATGACGATACGATATAATTGGGTCAAACGCACGAATTGAATTTTAAACTTGCAATTGTCTTTATCGAACTAAGTAAACCGTTCTAAGATGAAAATATTTATTTAAAAGTTTACTACACAGTCAACACTTTGTTTAAAAATAAATTCAGATTTCTGGGATCAATGCTGAATCTTGCTGCTAGTTTTTTAGAGCCCTGAAGTACTCCTGAGGTATCAAGGCTTCTGACTGTAGGACTAGGCATCAATTATTTCAGTTTCTTCCTATATGATGAAACATTTTGTTACCATGTTGACCACATTGCAGGTTTTGATCATTTTTCTAAATATTTTTTTCTACCTCATTTTTTAATATAAGTTTAGTTGTAATCAAAATGTATTTTTCTTTCTCAACATATTAATTGCATTTTGACGAATTTTTATCAATTTTTTTCAGTTGTTTCTAAGTCTTTTCGGTGTTATTTGTGAACAAATTTTTTGCCTGATTCAGCGTAACTCCATTTTTGCTTCAATCGGACCTGAGAAACTTGAGGCAACTTTTCCTTAAACCATCCAACCTTGTGGCTTCAAATCTCCGACCTCAATTGTGGATTTCAATCTAAATTAATTGACCTTTTCATTAATTCATCCAATGGCATTTAGTGTTCTATGATAAGCCGGTTGTTCCTACTTACAAATGAAAAAAAAAACTATATCATATTTTGCATTGTTTCCAAAGTGAAGTTCAGGGATCTTACGATCCGGTATCCGAATTTGATGGATCAGCTGGCTTGAAATATTTTGATCTTTTGCCTCCTCTTAAGGTCGGTAACTTTTCCGCCCGAACACAAAAAGCTGTTGATTTGGCGACATTTGCTGTTATGTGTAATAATAATTATGCATATATTTTTGATTTTAATCCGCTGGCTGGACACACCTATGCACCAGGCTCGGATTTTGGAAACTGCGCAATTATTTTCATAGCCTGTTGAAAAAATGGGAACAAATTAAAAGTTCTGGCATAGTTGACGATAACTCAAAATCAATTCAGGTATATTCGTGCCACCCAGTGACCACCAAATGCACGTTACTTTACGGAAGAATTCATTAAGCAAATGAGTAATTAACCCGAAAACATCAACCAAAACCACTGTTGGTTTATCGACCTCTTCTGTTTGGACAATGATATGAAAGATGGACTGGAGCAATGGCCGCCACATTTCAAGGAATCTCGAAGCGTAGGTGACTATTTCGCATGATAAATTGTATGTAAATTTTTGCATTGAATAATTTCATTATTGTCATTGCCAGAAATTTGAGCGCTTTAAATAACAATGCGGAAATCTGCTTTGTGGTAAGACCAAAGGTTACACCAGGTTAATCCAAAACTTTTACATTTATTTTCTTTGAACATTTATATTATATCTGCCAGGATAATCTGCTGGTACTGTCAGAGAACCTTAGGTCAAGTTGTGCCACCCTGTAAACATTGCAATATATTTTTTACAGTCTAAAATGTGGAAATATATTTATGTAATTTGTATGCCCGGATTTCTGGCAAGAATGTAAGGACACAAGGTGAGTGCAAACGATAGCAAAGAGGCAGTGAAAAGTTATGAAGAAAACACACGAAAGCAGAATACAAAATATTAATTTACTGACTGCAAACCATTGCAGACAATCAAAAGAAAAAACCGTCCGAACATCATTTATGAAAGAAAAAATCAATAATCGATTAATAGTTGAGAGACCAAAGACATCGACTACTTTGACTCGAAATAGAGGTCAAAGCACGGGACCAAACCTCATTAGCAGGCAGATTTTCACTTTTACCTCATTTATTGTGTACTTTTCAAATTATTGAAAGAATAATCAAGTGATATTGCAAGCAAAACAATACAAAATTGAATACATTCAGAGGCTAAAATAACATTTGCATACCATAGTTTTTTGTATAGTAAATGTCGAGTTTCTAAAACTCCAGGATGTGTTCAATTGTAAATTCGTACCGATCCGCACGTGTATTGGATACCATATAAAGTAGGAAAATCAATTTTTCAAATCTCCACGACTTACGAAATAATTTGACTAATTTAAAGACATTGATATATAATAATATAATAAGGCAAATAGAGTTTGAGCCATTTCCATCTTTCGACCTGATGTTGCACTATTATTGAAATTGTGTAAGTTTTTCCCACAAAACTCTTTTATATATAAGTAATGGATATGAGGCTTAAGCAAAATATATTGTGCTAAATTTCCCAACTACGATCTAAATTGTGCAACATCGAATAAAAGATAGAACGTGCTTCTATGAAGATAATCTAAGGAAGTTTTTATTATAGAAAAAAATATCCAACTTTAAAAAATATATCAACCATATGCAAAAGTCCTCTTAAATTATGTTCATTATTTTTTTCCAAATTGAAATTAATTTTACAGTTCAGATGATTTCATTGCGTTTATATTTTTTTCATTTATATGAAACACATAGGTATTGGAACATTACTAATCTACGAACCAAAATAAAGCATGCAGGTAGATCGATCAAGCGCGAGTTCAAGTTGTTTCTAATTATCTCCTGTTCTGTACATGAGTTTTGTCAATGTGAGAGCGATTATTAAACTAAGTATTGTTATTTTCTGCAACGCGTTGTTGCAATTTTCGAATTTATTAGGAAAACACCTTGTAAAATTAATACTCATCGCCGGCCAAGCAAAGGAGAATCGATTCTATAACTTGTAATGTTTAGCGTGAGAAGGAAGACAAATTAAACTTAAGAAAACAGCGATTTTGAAATAAGTGTATGTGTTTTTCGGAAATATTCTTTTGTTCAAAACCATCCAGCCATCTGTTTAAACACAATTTTAAACTTTTATTGCAACCAGAATACAAAGCTTGAAAAATAAAACTATATCGTTCAACTAACCCTACAGTTGCTGTTTTTTAGGGAAAATCTTGTGATGTATTTATAGAGAATGTAATGAAAAGCAACGAAAATTAAATTAAAGTTTTCATAGAATGGCCCCAAATTATCGACTAAGCCTGGTTTAATAGAGAAAGTCAATTAACATTTCAAAAATAGTAAACTGAGTCTTAAATTTACAACTCAAGCCACTTAATTATCAAACGGTTAAACGATATTGCAAGTTTATTTTGATAAAAAAAAACATATAAATCTGCCGGTCAATGCCGACGAACTTCATTAAAAAACGTGTTACAACCGCTTCTACCAATGTTTTGAGAAAAATATGGGAAATTATTACAGAACATAGAAAAGACAAAACCTGTTATAAAAACTGATCTCGATAAATTGTTTACTGCATAATCAGAACGCTTTCAACTTTGAAATCGGCCACAAAATATGGAAATTATAGCAATATCCCTTTCCTATGCTGCTCGGTATAAAAATCTTCATTTACTGTAAAAACTGCAGTCGCAAACAGAATGTAAATGCTTCACCGTGTATACTGGTTGTTACTTTATTTACTAACTACAATACATCTTGTTCTATAACGTTAGCATAATACCTATAAAGCATGAACTAAAAATAAACTAATAATTCAACAAATATTAATGGGTTATGGAACTGCAGTACATTATTTAGATAAAAACTACAGCATCTGCTGGGCAGAATCTAAGCAATAGAAATTTTTTTCACTTACGTCCTTATACAGAGTACGATGATAACAATGCGCGATTTCGAAATTTAGCTACCACCGCAAAGCAAGTGCTATACGATCAGCAAAAGTGTCTGATAGTAACTGAAGAACGACGGCTGGTTGATGTCTAGGTCGCGAAGAAGGCCGTGAATTTTAACGAGGAACCAATCAGCCGAATTGGTGAGTAGTCGTCAGTCAAGGTATAACTAATGGGAAAACGGGCAAAGCCCGTTTTTCTTGTTCAATTTTTGCCGCCTAGGAAAACAACGTGACTTTAAACAATTATTCTCATTCGAGTTTCAGCTTTTCGTCAGCCTTCAGGCCCACTAGTTCTTCGCTTTTCTCCCAAACCGATTCAGCAAACTTCTTGTTCCAGGTTCCAGGAGGAGAAGGAAACAGTCGACAGTCCCAGAAATGTTTTCCTGTTATGTCCTTCAGCTTGTTGCACAAAGCCAGATGAATGATCGTTTGTGCGCCTTCATCAACAGTCTGAAACATTCGGAAGATATTGTCGGGCTAACCAATGACCATCCTGTATATTTACTCGCACCTTTCCATAAGCAAATAGCACGGTGTTTTTGAACAGCTGAACTAAAGATTTCAGTTGCAAGAAGTTGCCGGAGTTCATGTAAATGTCGGTGTTAACCAGACCTGGATGGAGGGAGTTGGAGGTGACGCCACTGTTTTTCAGTCGGTCTGCAAATCCATTGGCGGCAATCACGTTGCATAATTTGGAGTTGCCATAAATCAAAGTAGTGCGATAAAGGGACATCGGGTGTCCATTCGGGTAGTTTACATTGTCTGCCGTCAAATTGGTAATAAAAGCGGAAGCAGAACTGACGAAAATTATTCGGCTGGGTGCCGATTTCTTCAAAAGACCTGCAAATGCAGAGGAATTTATTTAAGGAGAATGAAGCAGCGACTGGAAGCGCACAAGTTTGGCTAGAACAAAATTGCATCCATTTCAAAGGACGCGAGTTATTTCAAATTGTCACTATACAGACCAATTTGCTCCAAGGATTCAGTCACTAGAAGTTCTTACTGCGAATTGCGAATTACTGCGGCCTTAAGTTTGTCTTAAGAATTTTTAAATTGAGCAAAAAATAAAAGCTGCAACTAAACTCTAAGTTGGCTGCATTTCCAAAAATTTCAAGTGTTTGCCGAACCAATTAACTTGACCACATTGTCTCTTGGCTCAAATTTATTATCCTGAATTTAAATTTACATTTGAAAAAAACTAACTGATTTGTATTTCATCTGTTTTATCTAGAAGAAAAAATATTTGGTGCTATTAACCAATATCATTAAATGAACATAAAACACATTTTTTGCTAAGATTAATTTCCTGAATTGTTCTTTGTCTATATGAAATGTTAAGCGAAGCTTGATCTCAACATTTTTATAATGACGGCTTTCTTGCCACACTTCAACACACTTACACTACATTTAGATTTCTGTTAAGTCGCTTTGTTCTTACGCAAAATACAAATAGGTTTTTATGCTGTTTTTATGTAACTATAAAGGTATTTGTTAGATTTTGTTTTTGGTTGTTTTGTTTGTTAATTCCTGTCCTTGATTGTCGTTCATGATTTCTGTTTTATATCGTATTCTTAAAACACTTTAAAACATTTCCGTCTAATGCATTAGAATCTTTTTTGGAAGAAGTTATTTTCCTTTCGCTTTTGGTTTATATTTCGCCACTAGGAATTCATATATTCATGTTATAGAATTTGCGTATAATTATTTGCACATTTTAATTAACTGTTTTACATGGAATAACAGTTAACAGTCTATTACCTTTATAGGCTTTGTAATTTTATTTTAATCTGTAAAAAAATCAAGTTTTTTTACTCTAAACCCTCACATTTTTGTACCAGTTTCTGTCTATTTCACAATTTGCATTTGTTCGCTCTGTATAATTAACGAAAATATACAGAGAGTGCAAGAAGAAATGTCTTGTAGAAATGGAAACTTCATTTATATTTCAGCGGACTGTTTCTTGGAAAAAAGCTCGGCACCTCGATTTTAACTTGTAAATATATTTTTTTATACTAAATTAATTTACACAGGGTGGATCAATAATAAGGTTACGACCATCAACTTATTTTTTTAAATGGAAGCATTTGCTTTTTATCTCCATTCGAATTCTCTATTGAATTCTAAGTATGATTCAATAATTAATGGAGAAAATTTCTTTAAAATGTCTGTAGCGCTGAAAAGGATCGATTTACGGTATACATAAGGATACATTTACGGATTGGCAATATCCAAGGCACTGGTTAAACTCTGGTAGTGGATTTTCTGAATTGGCTTCATCCTACTTGCACAAGTTAAAATAAAGTGGATAACAATGTCACACATGCACAAAGTTTATCTTTGTCGGGGAGACTAAATAGACCAAACCTTCTACGGAAGAGACGCGCGGAATTCAGGGCATTTTGCTTATTATCGGCAAATTAATTCTTCAGAGAAAGTAGAAGTGAAGTTGTTGAAGAAAGCGAAAGTGGCAGCAATAAGGCACAACTAAGACCGTGTCGAGTTCAACTGAAACAAACACCAACACCAAGCATCGAAATCCATCTAAGCGCATCCTTGCTTGGAAAAACCTCCGCAGCAAGTAATAGTTCGCCTGACGACTTTTCCATTGTTTTATCAAAACTAAATTAAAATGTTTTACTTGAATAAAGCTTACCTGTAAGCAAGTGTGTTAACAAAAAGGGTCCCAAATGATTAATCTGCATGGTCGGATGCAGTCCATCGTCAGTGTATTTATTCCCCACAGTTCCCACACCCGCATTATTAATGAGGATGTCCAATCGCTCCTCAGTGGTGTTGATGTCTTTGGCAAATCGCCTGACAGAAGATAATGAAGCCAAATCGAGATACTTTGTAACAATATTCGTGTTGTGTGTCTTGTCTATTATCTTCTTCTTTGCCTTAGCGCAGTCAACTTTGTCTGCTAAGATCACTCTTGCGCCTCTAGAGGCCAATACTAATGCGGTTTGAAGACCTAAGCCTAGCAAAAAATCCATAGTCCTCAACAGCAAAAACTAATAGTAAATTACTTACCACTGCAAGCTCCGGTGACCAGCACAGTCTTACCAATTAAGCACACCATGCTCCTACATTTCCCCACACTGAATTTTTGAAACAATTTCAACACAATCAGCGCTATGATTGGTAGTGAAGCGACTATAATAGCCAGAATGGCATATTTCAAATAGACATAGTAAAACGAGTGTCCGTAAGCCATTGCAAACTTTTTCGGATTCAGTTAGAGGACCAGAACTGAACTTTTCGAATAAACTCTTCGTTCTGAAGACGCTGGTACATCCGGCCCATAGAGAAAGCTTTCAATGCGAAAGAAAGCGCGGAATTGGAGAAATGGTACTTGTTCTACGGGAAATGGTGCCTTGGGTGTTGATGTTTGAAGTGTGTAAAAATAATCGCTTTTGTGTATAATTTTAGATGTGAATGAACCGAAATGGAACTTTCACTTTGGTGGCAACCACATGTCGTTGACTAGGTAAAAAAGGTTTGGATGTTAAATGTTTGCATAAATAATTATGTTTTTCATTATTAGCATTGTTAGGCATTAATGTTTAGATGCAAATTTTTTAATTTCATAATTTTTATGAAAAAAATTTCGAATAAAATTGATTGACCAATTAACTTAGTTCTATTCAACTGTGGCAGCAATTTACTAATAAACGAAAATATATGTAACTATGAATGAACAAAAACAAGGTGACTTTTAGGCCTCTAACGCTTCTTATCGGCCTTAAAATGTTTAAAACGGTTAGCAGACTTCCATCTCCTGTCGTTTAGGAAATATGCTAGTTCTCAACATTTGGAGCATTGGCTGCAAGAACTCAAAATTAATCCTGCACTTTGTAAAGACTTCTTTAGCAAATTGCTAGACGAAACGCACACAGTTAACTGAAACAACCCACTTTCAAATAAAACTTTTTTGATAAAGGAACTGGAATTTGGGATTTATATGGAAACATTAACTTGCATTCACTTTTTAAGATCTAATTTCTAATTATAAACCGAAAATCTAACTTTAAATAAAAATAATTTAATATCTAAAAAAATTAATTGTTATGTCCCATAACGGTCTACTTTCTATTCATCATAACGAATACATCATTAAATTTGGTCGCACTTTAATGACGTTAGTTCACTAGGCCATCAAGTGCTTGGTAAGTAGGCAAGCGCCACTTACCTCAGCAGTTTCGGTTAATTAATTAAATTATTAATTAAGAGAAAAGTAGCTTTTGTTAATCTGAAGCTTCAAAACTAGCAATTTATGACGAATATTTGCTTCGTTTTTATGATGCAATTTCTTTATTAGGCCATTTTTATAAGTACCTATCTATGCTCAATTTTTGTATTTCCTTCGGAAGTAATTGGTTCATTCTTAGTGTTCGTTTGATTCCCTGAATGGTTTATTATTTGTATAACATGATATTTAGTTTCTTGAGTTGCAATATTTTTTTCCTGGAGATACGTATTTATCTTTTCAGCAGTGTATTATACTTTTTCATCTTCTTTTCAAAATTATGATCTTTACTAAGTTAAATGTTATTCATCCACTTCCATCAGCTATAGAAACCCCTTTACCAAAATATGGTAGGAAATATAATTTAAACGAAAAAGTTAATGTTGGCTGATCGTTGATAAGTTAGTATAACTTTTAATGTGCAGAAACGAATCAATATCAAATTTTACTGTAAACTTGGCAAATTAGCTATTCTTTTCGGTTATTCAATTACCCGTACGTCGTTTGAAAATTAACTTTTTTCCTAGTTTCCTCGCAAAAATTTAAATACAAAACTTACCTTTCCTTAAAGTTGTTGACGGAAAAACCAAAGAGTGTCTCGAACGTTACAAAGTTTTTTATATTAAGCACATGGAAAAAGTGAAGTTTTTTCACAAATTTATAGTTTTTCTGATTATTTTATTCACTGATTCTTCATATTGGGACCGCGTTATTTATTTTACTCTTTTGTTAATCCTATTTTTTTGTTTTTTGCTGCTCTTCTTCACTATGCATGCATGTTTTCGTGTCATATAACTGTCGTTTAATTGTTTGTTTAATTTAGTCGACTCTTACATTTAGGATGCATTCAGCTCCTGCTGTGCTGTTCTGTACACATTTTCCCTTTAATATTTCTCTAGTTGGAGAATTTCTTGCCTCTTAGTGGTCTTGCTTTTTACAGCCTGCATATGTTTACAACATCTACTGTTACTTTTGTTTCTCTTTCTATTAAGTAGAAAGACACGTTTTTATTTTCTGTCATTTCTGTTTTGAAAGGCTTTTTCCCAGTTATATTTATAGGTGATTTCTCCTTTTTTAAATTAAAATTATTTGCCATGTTTTATAAGGATTTCACTCCAAATTCTTCTGCTCCCCCCCTACAGTTGAAAGTTTAATTTATATTGCATAGTGCTATACTAATGGAGATTTTGTTTGCTTAATAAAAAATAAAATAACTTGAATTTGCTGAAATCTTAGAAAGAAACCTTGAACTTTCAACGGGATGAAGGGTTTTCTTAACAAACACTTATTTAAACGAATTAGTTAAACGTACATGGTTTTATTATTTTCCTTTAAAATTTCATTTCTTTGTCTGACTGTTTCTACGGTAAAGAAAACTGAATTAAATTGATTGATCAAATGAGTAAAATTCACAATTTTTAAAAACACCTTTGACTCTTTTGACGCTGTTGAGGTGCCAAGCAGTTAAAATGCTGCAAAAGTTGCGAAAATTCGTTAAAATGTTATAATAAAACACATATTTTCCTGTTAACTACAAAGCTTATATTTGTTCTTCATGTCTGTAACTGTTTGATCTCATGTTAAAAGCTCTTAATCTGTATTTCATATCAGTTATTCGTGACTTGCTCCATCTGTTTTTATTTAAATATTTTTTGTCTTCTTTTTTACCTGG
Source organism: Dendroctonus ponderosae (assembly GCF_020466585.1). NCBI lineage: Eukaryota > Metazoa > Arthropoda > Insecta > Coleoptera > Curculionidae > Dendroctonus > Dendroctonus ponderosae. The sequence goes on from NW_026018715.1 coordinate 8,303,064, forward strand.
TTTTCGATTTTCACTGGGAATTTACTTTTATGTAGTCACCATATAATTTTCCTGCTTTGCAATTAATTTAACTCAGTTTATGCAGTTGTAATCGATTTGAATTTTCCCTTCTGCTTGTTGTCTTCCAGCTCATTTTCCGTATTTACTATTTTAGTTTTGGTTTTTTAAGAATCAGCAGTTTCTTCCTTGTGCGACCTATTTTCGCAACTAATGGCTAAGAAAAACCATTGAATAATTTATCATTTTCCAATGTTATCAGACTAGTAATAAAAAACACAAAAAAACAGTTAAACACAAAAAGATTTAACGATTTAAATAGAATATTTCAACCTCGACAAAATGCTTAATTTTCAACTTGACTTGAAATAGGTCTTCAAGCATTTATTTAATCTGATTGATTTTATTAACAGTTTGAGAAGAGTTTATGAACTATATTTGTTGTCCAGTTTTCATTAATTTTTGTGTGCTCTCGTATTTTCCATTTATTCAATTTCATTCAAGTTTTTTGGCTCTACACTTTTTTAATTACGCGGTGTTACTTGCATTTTTTGAAATACAATGTTAGTAACGCTTCCCTTATGCGAAGTCACTCGGACATTGCTTACTAATTGCATTACCATTATCAGATTTAATCAAACGAAAAACAAAACAGCAAATCACCATAAAAGGAGTCAAAGTTCAGCTTTGACTCGCCTTGAAGTTTTGAACGAAACGAGCCAAACTTTGCATGTTTTATAAAATTGGGGCAACTCTCCCAACGTATTTAATTTCTCGGCCTGATCTAGATAAGAAAGCAATAAAGTAAGCAGGCATAGAAGTATGGTAAGCCCCCGCATTATGATCGATTAAACCCAGGATCGACCAACACATGCTAAAAAGTTTGTATCGATTGTTCCCTGGCAATTTCTGAGTCATAAAGCAAACTTTCCGGGGCCACATCCGAACTTTCGCAACTTACATTTTAATTTGATCAAGTTGGGAAGGAAAAAAACTTAAATAAGACTAATTTTTCAGGAAATTGTTCACCAAGGCGTGGTTAAAAAATGTATAAAAAAACATATAAATCGCATGTAAATTTTCCATTCACCTTAACACTTAATGACGAATATAATAGTCGTGCATTTCTTTCGGAAAATTTAGCTCTAATTCCCCACACCCTTAGGAACGTGTATTAGGTAACTTATACGATCTAGGGGTTGTTTGGACGTGGCCTAAGGGAAGCCCATCAGCTTAATAGTCTCCATAAGTCTATAAATACAAACAGTCCTTCAAAAAGTGCGATGTTTGAATATTATTGCTCAGCGATGCCTGAAACGGAAACAAAAAGTACCGCACATGCCACCCGAATGTTCTGAAATTAACACGATATTGGTACCAAAATAGAAAAAAATGTTTTTTATCAAAATTCTCATAGGTTTGCTCAGTGTCGGTTGTGGTGTGAAAGCTCAAAATATCACAAAGCTCTTCGGATCCTCTGGTGATGTGAGTGTGGTTGTGATCATCCACGACTGTGATTTACTCGAGTTGAGTGCTAGTAGAAAAACGGTCGTGAACTCGGCCATTTGGCTCACAGAGCGAATTAGTTTTTTGGAAATTTTACATCCTCTTAAACTGGGTGTTTCAGTGTATCAGGCGTGCTCAGAAGTGGACTACTTAAAGACTCTTTTGGAGATTTACGAAAATGATGCTACGTATGTGCTGGGAGTGGTCACCTCACAGCAGCCGAGTGAAAAAGTGAGGAAGTTTAGTGAAATTTTGCACTTGAGGAGCAAGAATATCAAGACTTTCCCCGGGCAGTTGGTTAAAGCAGCCGTTAAATTGTTGGCGTCGGCAGGCTGGAAAAGAAACGTCGTTCTACTAGCAAAAGACGATCAAACTGTTGATTTTTTCTACCACCATGCCAAAGCATCGCGAGTCTGTGTAAAAAAGTGTTTCGTTTATGAGTAAGTAAACTGAGCCACTTCTTTGCTTGCTTTATTCTCAACGTAAATAAAAAATATTTCTTTATTATTCGTTCACATATTCAGTTATAGTTAGCTAAACAACCGAGTTCTATTTCATGGGAACAACTCAAAAGTATGCTTTTCTCAATTTAACAGCAATAATAATAATCTAAAATTAATCGACAGGAGAGTGAACAGTATTACATAATCATGGAATCACAATCCCTAAAATTACACCACGTTACTTGATCGTTATACCAATTATAACTGGAATATTGCGTATTTTGTTACGCTGACCATTCGAGGGTGTTGGTGATTTACACGTATCTTTGCATTTTTTTACATACTTCTTTTTATTTTATATAAATTCATAAATTCCTCATCTTATTGCCTTCCAACTGCAAATGAGAAACTTATTGATATTTCTAGACAGTTGAACGAATATACGGAGTAGTTAAAAAATACAGGAAACTTTCCTTGGTTCGACGCGCCGAAAAAAGAATATCTCAACGTCCGAAAACGATTCTTTTCCACACGGCAATTAAAGAAATATTTATACGCAAGAAATAAAAATATAAAAAGGTATATACAATTTAAAAATTTAAATTTTTGCCCACAAAAGTCAGACTTTTAAAATATTTTCTGTTTTATTCATTTATTTATTATGTACTCATAATAATAAACTAATATTATTTATGTACTCAAATTAATTTTATTTTTCACTTGAGTAAATTCAAAAGCAAAGTGCGTTAGAAAATCTCTGATTTTAGATGGTGTCTAATATTTTTTTCAGTTCAAAAAATACTGATAAAAATTTGTTAACTGCTTTTGTTTAGTTATTAATGGTTTTCAAAAGAGCATATTTTCAAAAACTTACTTTCTGTACTTAGAAAATAATTGTTGAAGTTATTATATATATCTTAAAACGAAAATTACTCAAAGAAAAATTTAATATTTACTGACCAGTTATGATTTTTAAGCCCAATTTGGCATTAGAAGCTTTCTGATTCTCTAATTTTTTCGCCATGTTTTTTATTTAACTGAAAATAGCTTCTAAACAGAAAGAAAAAGAAGAAACCTTAAAAGTGGTTCTTTTCTAAGGATTGATCAATAAAAATTAATACAAAGATTTAAAGGTCATGCAATAAAATAAAGGAAAAAGTCAAGGTTAATGTAAAATATTTGGTAATGATTAATGAAATGCGCTTTAAATAAACGTTGAAATAAATGCATTTAGTAAATGGCATGATGAAAAATTTAGGTTTATAAGATCAGTGAGTTGTCTTATATATATTTTAGATTATATTTTATTTTAAACCCGCTAATTTCTCGCAAAATAAATAAGTTTGCCAAAACTCAATGGACAGTAAAAACATTGGACAATGGAACAAAAGCAATAGACAGTAAAAAAATGTCACAAGCTAGGAAACAATTATTAAGGTTATTTCAGGAGATTCTACATGTATTTTTGGGAAAACTCAGTATTTAGAACTAAATTAGAATTTTAGTCGTTTTGGACAGAGTGGAAATAATTTGGTTCAGAAAATATCAATTTGAATGAGAGTAATATTCTTGAATAGAAATACTGAAAATATTTGTTAAATTTGTTGTATAATTTTCACAGGATTCTATGAAAGTTAGAGTACTAGTTAAGTAGTACCTACTATTAGAAGAATAATTTTCGAGAAAGCAATAAAATAAAATAAAAAAACAAAAAAACCGCAATTTTTACCGTTAAGATTAGTTCGCACTAAACTTAAAACTTATTAATAATGCATCAGGAAATGGTGTTCAAGATAGCACCAGAGTGAGATGAACTTGCAGAGTAAATAAGGTTTTTTAAATCTAATTTCCATCCAAAAATAAAATGCAATATTTAATAATTGGAATTTGTATTTTGTTGATAAAAAGTATCAATTTACTTTTTTTCTTGATTAAATAAAAAGAAAAACGGACCCGGTTTTGCCCTGTTCTCAACCAGATGAAGAACATTTCAAACAAATCGTGTAAAATTCCCCATCCAGTTTTTATATGTATTTTGCATTTAGATTGGAATATTGATGCAGCTTGCCCATGGGCTCAAGAAATTAAAATGTACATGCAATTAAACTAAGCACTTCAGTGACTTAAAACGCAATCTTTCCTAACATATTTCCAAATAACGCTAAGCTTTCTGCATTAAGATTGTTTTAACACTTGGAAGTGAATCAAATACATTCAATGGCACATCAGTTCATTGCATGTTCCATGATAATTAGATGAATTTTTCAAAGGTACCATTTACAGAGATAGCCGGTCAATAGCCTTGAATGCATCCGGTGAAGATCCGCTGGTACTTTTTGGTACCGCATCCGACATCGATGGATTCATTGCGAATGGCACACATTTTGAAACCCGAACCTCCAACAGTCGACTCGTCCTGGTACCGTTGGATGGAGAGGTTTCAACAGGTAATAATTACGCAAATTGGCGATAATTTGGTGCACATTTTTTTAAGCTTAAAATTAGTTGGGTTAAATAATTGTTGTTTCTCTCGAGATTCATTACCAAGAATTACTAATACTAATATTCAATTTTTAATTTTTAAAACTAGCCAAACAGGCACCAACATCGAATGTCGCTTACTGACTAAGCTAAGTGAGTTCAATGAGGTTCTATAGCTTTTTGTAGACCTTGCATGAGACACAGAATATTTAAGCGCTCTCTGCGCACTGGCCTTAATAAACCACTATATAGCTTCAAAAGGGTTCTCTTCAATCTGAGGTACCAATTCTGATTATTTTCTCCTTATTATTATATTTGATTTCTCTACATCACGTGTGTTTTCCTGTTTAACAGTCAAGATTCCCAGGTTCTTTCTTTGAAGAGTTTCTTTCTTCTTCTTTTATCCATTCTTTGAAGATTAATTTTTCTTACAAACCATAGTGCATCTGCTTTTTCCCGTAAAACTTTATATTTCGGACCTTTGTGCTTTTTGTGCATCCCCAGATCTAAATTGCATAAAGCCAATAAGGTTTAATAATTTGCATGCCTTCAGCTGGACAAAAAATGTTCTTTTTTATTCTATCATAACAGACGATAAGATGACTCAAAAAATGTTAATGAATTTTTCGCTCATTTCGTTTATTTACAGGGCGGTCTAAAAAAGTCAGATTTTCATAATATACTGCTTATGATGACGCTAAAACTTTCTCAATCATCATTTCTCATGCATCGTTGCATATCGAATTTTCGTCTAAAATTCTCCACGAAGTTTTAGCTCGAAGATGATTTTTTTTGAGTTTACCCTATAAATATAAGAGATGGCCGAAAAATTTAAAAACCGTTCTGAGCTATTTGGTTGACCTGTGCACTGTGGCTGAGGTGCAAAATTTTTGTTTATTCAGGAGTATGTCGAACGTTGCAACATGTTTCATTGCCGCTCTGTAGAAAATGTATCCGAGACATTTAATTTTTGTTATAAAAACTGACTAACAAAAATTAAATGGTGCTACATAAAGCTTCAAAAATAAATCAAATCGCTTTAAGGAACTAGAATTTATCCAGGTTCAAAGTTATGGTAAATTTGGCCGTGAAACGTTTTCAATTTTAACTTTTTTACATTCTTTCTGACATCTTACTTCCATCTTAATTTAGTGTCCAAAGTATTTCATTAGTATTTGCCTATGGGACGCCGATTCATTAATAATAATTATTGGAAAATATGTCCATTTTTTGTTGGTAAAGTTAATATAAGTCGAAGTAGTTTCGTTTAGTTTAAATATCCACTTGGAGGTTCATTTATGACATCAGTCATACTCATCAGCTGACATTAATACTGTGTCATCCGCAAATATATAGAGTAAATATAGAACAGGCCCTAGCACGCTCCCTTGAAAGTACAGTTGAAACCTTTCTTTCAACTCCGAGTAAGCGTTTCTTGCTTGATTCTGAATAGCTAATGGGTATATAGAATGTTGCGCTTGAGACAGCATTTTACCGATTTTATAGACTACGCCTTCATGACATGAAAAACCGACTAAACATACTAATCTTTCCTCTAGTAATTTGATGATATTTTTCTGATCCACAATCGATCCTAGAGTGATTTGATCGGAATCTCAATTAATAATCGGGGATTAACTTTGTATCTGTAAAATTGGTTTAAGTTTAAGTCTTTCTAGCATCAGTTTTTCAAAAAGCTTCCAAATTATTGGCGAAAAAAAAATTGGTCTGTACGACTTAACATCGCGTTAAAGTTTGAATTAACGTGGATCATGATGACTTCAACTTTTTTTCCATTGCCGGAACGTGTTGGAGCCTGATTGAGCCGTTAAATAGAGATGTTAACTTTAGCATCCCATTTTTGAGCAGTTTCTTCAATACTTGTTCTATAGTTAGATGAAACCCTGGATAATTTCTTGGAGTTGAGATTATTATTAAGCGTTACTCTTGAACTATTTTCCATTTCCTCTTCTCTTTTCTAAATCTCCCAATTTAACAAATTTAAAAACCAGTTTGCATTTCAGGTATGCCCGAAGGAAGCTTCATCATCCTGCCTCCACATTCAGCTGCTGCGAACTTCCAAAGTGGTGCTGGCATATTTCCGACCCCCTTGATGTTTGAAGTGGGCACTCCTTTGGCCAATTTTGTCCTGGAAGCCCGCAGATTTATTGCAGCCAATTGCAATGACACGATTTACAAAGTGAACTGCCTCAGGTCCAAACCCTTCTTCTTCGGGCATTTGCATTCAATTGAAGCTCCTCTGGACTTGTTGAAGTTCCTGCAAATTGATGAGCTTCAGGAGCATTTCGTCTATGATATTTTCCAAGTGGAGGCTTTGGGCGCTGACACAAATCACTCTCTTTATTTCTTTCGTAAGCCTTTGAGGATGGCGTATTCCTATCACGTGTTTTTCGATAACTTAACTCTAGTCGGTGAAACAGTTGATGTGAATGATACATCAGAGCTGGAAAGCTGCCCGCGTGAGTTTGTCATTAGAGGACGAAACAGAATATTCTATCGCTGGCCCGAAATATCCTTTCGGAGCGACGCTTGGATTTATGCCATTCTGTCCTTAGCGCTTCTAGGTGTTTTGTTCTGCTCGGCTATTTTGGCGTTTTTGCTGGTGGCGATTTTTCAAAAGCGCATCCTTGAAGGCAACCCGGTGCTCACCTTATTGCTGCTTTTAGCCGTTATGATGGTATTCTGTTCGGTGCTTCCGTTTACCATCGAAAATACCCAGAACATCAGGAAATCCTTATGCATCATCAAAGCCCTGGCCATTACCATGAGTTATGCTGCAGTTTTTTCCCTCTTACTCTCACGCAGCATTGTTCTCAGCTCTGCAGCCAGAGAAGTTGGGTTTATGTCCCACATTGCTGGCCCTGTCCAGTCATTTCTCTGCTTATTTATCTTCGGAGTTCAAGCAGCATTGAGCTTGCATGTCTTTGGAAGATGCCACGATATCTTCACTCAGGGCTACGAATTGGTGTATTTAATGTCCTATAATACAGTGCTGCTGATACTACTAATATGCCTTAGTCCGCTAATGTACAAAAGCCAGCGAAACTACAGGGAAGGGAAATATTTCACAGTAACTGCAGTTATGATTGCTCTAGTTTGGAGCGTCTGGCTTCCGGGTTTTATGATGCTGTGCAACGAGTGGAAGGAGATGATGGTGTGCTTGGGACTTGTGGCCACTGGAAGCATTTGTTTGGGTGCTATCTTTATTCCTCGCACTTACCTCATGACGATTGCAGCTGAAAGGGACAAAATCACCAGCGCTTTACCTTCTCTTGCTACCGCTAATAGTTCTATGGATATTTATAGAACTCATGCTCAGGTAAGGTTCTGTTGTAGGGATTAATGGGCGTAATTAAAAATGCCTTGTCTAAGGTGGGATATTTGCAAACTATTACATTTTCAGGAAGCCAACGGTGCAACTGTTGCGCCTGGATGAAAAGTATAGCTTGTGGTGCGTGCAGTGTAAATTTCAAAAAATTAAGGGAACTACCTAAATAAACCCCTGGTCCGCAAATTTATCTATTCTTAACAATAAGAAATTCCTTTTTTTAATTCCGATAACGGGCTTGGTAAGCCAATAGAATCCGGATTTTGAGCGAAAATCAATGGCAGTATCCATAAATGGCAAGAGAAAATTTAACAACTTTGGACTGTGCATACTTTCTCAATCTATAATACCACTTGAACCATTTCTTTATCGAAACATCGCTTTATTTTTAGATAAAATTTGAGCTATAAGATGATAAAAACATATGTTAAAATATACAGTGTGTTTAAATTTTGACGTGTTTTCTTGGTATCGGGTAGCTCAGACACGGAAACAGTACATGTTGTTATTGCCTGTTGTCTTCTGAGTAGTATGGATTTTTCGTCGTTTTTTTACTTCGAGCCATTCGAGAAACATTCATGTTTATATGACCGTTCACATTTTCCGCGCAAAATTTATTTTAACCCTCTTTTTTAATCATCTAAGATTTCCAATTTTAATATAAACTATTTTCCTGGGTTTTAGTCATTTATGTCGACATCACAAATTATTCAGTATTTAAAAATGTTTCGGTGTTTTTCCCCCACCCTCAGTTAGTCGGTATACGTGTTTGCACAAGAGCAAGATCCTTTCATCTGGTTAGGAAGTTTTTTCGGTTTTTCTCCTTTTCCAGTTTTGCCGTCAGTTTTTTATATATTTTCTTCAGATTACATCCATAACGCTGTATTCCTAAGTACTTCCATTCATCATGTAGTTAATTACAATATTAAAGCTGCCAACCTCTGTTTTTTATTACATATGTAACTCTATAAAGAAACAAAACAAATTACAATATCCTTAGGAGAATAAAAACTTTAACAACTTAATTTACAGAGTACAGAAACTGACAAAATAAATAAAGCTATCAAGTTGTTAATCAAAAGTCTTTTTGCCTGCAATTTTCTTCGTAAATACAAAAAGTTTAAGTACATTTTTTGCCCTCTGGGTTACCCCATATTTAGCAATATTAGAAACATTTAAACTTTGATTAAAAACATGACAGTATTTAAACACGCTGTACAATATGTTTATTTAAAATAATTTTTTTCTCATATCTTGTAACTTAAATTTTATCCAAAAATAGAGCTATGATTCAATGAAAAATTTATTCAAAACGGATCTCCTATTGAGACAATATTCATAGTTAGAAGTTAGTGAGTATTTAAGCTGTGGGATAAATTTACAGCGCCGTGTATATTTTTTGGAGTTCTTCTAGTTTTTCTAAGTAAAAGAGTGTATTAGGGTTCTACCTCTAGTTGAGTGACTTATTTCTCAAATAAACGATTCTATTAGTTTTATACTATCAATTTTTTAGACTAAATTTTGTTCATAGAAGTACTTATTTTGCGGTCTTTACTTTATCATGCCATGGATTTTTTGCACTTTTCTATCTACTTTTTTATTTTTTCTATTTCTTTTCTATCTTCTTCTTCTTCTAGCCGTTCTTCGTCCAGAATTGGACATAGGCCTCCCTTAGTTCTTTCCATTTTGTTCTATTCTGGACAATTCTCATCCATGGAAGTTCTGCCACCTTTTCTATGTCCCCGCACCAACGTGTGTATAATCGCATAAAAAAATATAAATTTTATCAAAATTGTTCCAGAACAGAACAAGCAATCCATAAATATTACAGTTGAATTTTAAGATTTTAGCAGTAGATCTAAAGTGGCGGTTTACAAAATTTCTCTATCGAAGTGGCGTCGTTCCAGAATTTTTAAATGCAAAATGAGGATATTTGGAGTACCTACATGAGTGCCACAAAATATTCGAGCGTTTTAGAATCCAGATGTAAGCAAAACTCATACATGCTCCACATTTAGCTGGAAGATAATTTATGTTCAATTTAAACTAGGAAAAAACGTGCGCTGATATTTGTTTGTAAATGATTGATTTTTTTTGGTTTCAGAATATGCCAAATTATGCAGTTTCTTATATAAACTCGACAAAGTATGTGTTGCAAAGGCTCATTTTAATGAAATCTTGAGAAAGTATTTTATGTTCTGGTTTTAAACTATTTACTCACGCAACTGAAACCCGCATTAATTTTACTGCAAAGAAATACGGAAAGAATAAATTATAAAACCTTGATATACAGAGAGGTAGAGAGGATCTTTTGCTATACATTTCCGCAATAATTCTCGATATTTCTAATATCTATAGTGCTCCAGTTTCATCTGATCTTTTATCTGTGTTTGCAGTAGATTTAAAAAAAATATCTTAGTAGATTAATTTCAAAGGACATTTTTTTGGTATAAAATTAATCAGTAGTGTTTGAAAGTAAATATCTGTAAACTGATTTTAATAAACGAGTCTTTGAGGACTATATACTAATAAAACTGAAATAAAGTTAAATAAAAGTTAAAAGAAGAATTCTTGATTGCGTGTGTGTGAATGTGCAACTGAAGAAACATTCACCTTAGCGATTATAAGAAAGGCGAATCGATGGAAACAAGAAAAATTTCAGAATGTGATAAACAACCTTTAGTCTCTCAAAGATAATATGGAAACTGTTAAAGTATCTCAAACAGCCAAAAATATTTCTCATTTGTTCAAATTTTAAGAATTTCCAACTGAAAGCGAGGCGAAAAACTGCATGAAATTAGAATTAAAAAGAGGAAAATCATTTAGACAACACGCAAAGATAAAACCGAAACGATTCACTAAAGTAAAAGAGAAACTCATTTGATAATTCGTCCAAACATTCTAAAGCGTTTTCCAAAAGCCCAAAAACACCAGTTTTTACTGCGAAAATGGCATAATCATATCACTTAATTTAGCATTAAGGAGATTATCCAATTCATTATATGAGTGGATTGAAGTCGTAAAAAATCCAGTTTTTGCTTGAAGTTAAATAAAGTAACTAGTTAGCAGTACAGTAAATTGTTTGCTTAGAAACAGCGGCAACCAATATATTTTGCAATTGCGGAATTAAATCGAGTTTGAGGAGTCAATTTTAGCTATCTGCAAAATTACCGCAGCTTCATAATCACGCGTCCGAATTACCGTTCGTGTTGGACGCGTTCTTGCACAAGTGTAGGAACAAATTGCACGTTAATAACGTTTATTTATTTATTTGTCTTCATAAAATGTTTAGATTTTACATATTTGTGTTCATATTATTTTTTTCTCTATACCTACAGCCGATCTACGACTGTATTAATATAGCGGCGATTAATGCGGCTGCTGTGGCCAGGGCAGGAATCACACCAACTGCTCCTGCTGGAACTTTGCAACAGCCCGACCTGTACTCCTGCCCAGCATTACCCGAAGACATTGACTTTGATATGTGCTGTGAATCTCCAGCTAATACTGACAAAGTTACACGGTTTTAGATTTCAAGATCAAATTTAAAAAATATCCTAAACCACATGCGTACTTAATTGTGAAGCAAGCGGTTCTAAAGACTTGGGATTTGAAGTCACTGATTTGAACTGGTTGTTTTAAGTAAGTTTCTGATTTGTAGTGTGAATAAAGCATTATTAGAGGATTTAGGAAACTGAAATTATGCTGGTTGTTTATACAACAAATACATTTTACTTGTGTGCAAAATGGGTTTTATTTCTTCAGAGTATTTAACGCAAGGGCTCTTATTACTGCGTTCTCCAGTTGATTTGTAATTTGTCTGATGATATGGCACAATAATCAAATATTTAATATATGAGTTCTTTCAAACATATTTTTTTTGTTCTTAACAACAGCTGGATTAAGAAAAATAATTTTGATGGAGAAAAATAATACATAACCGGTTAATACGTGCGCACAAAAACTTTAGATTCTCAAAGAGTCATGAATTTCTAGTATTTTAAAAAAATCCGGGGTAATTTTAAGTTAGTAGGTAATTTATATTATATTACTCAGTTTTTTAATATTTTTCATTAATATTGAGATTATTCGTCTTCCTTGCCTTGTGCAGTAAAGTTTTTCGAGTTTACGAAGTTTTTTATAATATTTTGAGAAAAGGTCAGATGTAAGATTCATTCTGTTCACGTGCTTTATTAGTATTAGGTAAAATCGAATTTGGAGCAAACTCTTCGTATACACCACTGTTTCGGAACAAAAAACATCAGATTTGACTAAAAATTTTCGTTAGGAATTGCTTGAAATGAAAGCTGTGCTTGTAGTCAGTCAATCAGCAGATTGCGGAAAACAATAAAAAAATGTGTACATATATGCATTAAATTGGAAAAATGTCTCAGCTACTTGCATTTTAGCTATGGAAAGAGGGGTAGTTTCCATACTGTTGATATTGGAAGGGTTAATTTGGGGCAGGTTTTTCTATAACTTACTTACATACAATTTTGCATCAAGTTTTCAATCTGAATTCAGAGTTATTCACCCGTATAATAGACACATCAATGAACAAGTGATGCAATTCACATTTAAAGGCATACTAGAAAAAATGTACATTCCAGCAACAAACTGAAAGAATTTTCCGAATAAAATTCCGAAAAAAAAACAAATTGTCAACTTGGAATCTAAAAATTGTAGAAATAATGAAAAATCATAGAATGGAAAACGAAAACACGAAGGTGAAAAAGATTGAATGCATCCGAATTGCATAAATATAGGAGCTAAGGGCAGAAGAACTTATGCAATTGACGGAAACCTTCATTTGCAATCTACAATATAATATATATTTACGAACCTTTTTTGCTTTTGAGGCACAGGGTACTAAAGTTGATCTTTTATTGCTATGCATTTATTTTTATTGTCGGTAATCGCAGAACGTTTTTTTGAAAGTTTTAAATTAGCTGAACGTTAATGTTAACTAAAAAAAATAGACTCGGTGAATTACTCGACTTATCGACTTACTAATCGACTCGGTGGTTTAATTGAAATTTACCACAGAAAAAAAAATTCCCCAAATTCCGCCGGTTAGATCCGTGGCAACAACCCATGTATCTCCTTAAATTGATTACAATACAAGTGTGTTGGCACGAGATAACGAGCCGGTAATGGAATCTCCACTGAAGCTGCAAACGTTCCATTAAGCCCTTATTAAAACCCTGCCGCATCGCAAATGGCTTTTACAAGGACCACATGCTACACCTTTTCCAGCTTCTTGAGTTGACAGTTGCAGAGCCGCCTCTTCAGCAGCCAGTTACTGGACCATGGAGAACATGGATATCCGAAAAAGTCACTCGGCGGTTTTCGTTATTGTTTACATGATGTTTCTACTTGATAATATTTTACTGACTGTCGTTGGTAAGTGGCTTCATATTGATTAATTGATTCAGAATCTTTGGGATTTTGCAATTTTTAGTGCCAATAATTCCCGACTATTTATTCGCCCATATTCTCAATTATTCGGCTCCTTTGGAAAGTCCCGCCAACTATGCACCTGCTTCGCTAAGCCCTTTACAGAGAAAGTTTGAAACGCTTGAAGAAGATAATGGGCCCTTAGGAGCCCTGCTTGCTTCCAAAGCTTTTGTTCAGTTGGCCTTTACTCCGGTGGTTGGTTATTTGACTCAGATCCTTGACTGCAGCGTACCCCTTTTGATTGGATCCTGCAATATGCTTATAGCAGCTTTACGTAAGAATCAACATTTCTTGTTGTTCTTTAGGTTTGAAAAATATTTTCAGTTTTTGCATTTGGAAACTCCTATGGAATTCTAGTGTTAGCTAGAGCGCTACATGGAAGCTCTTCGGCTGCAGTTGCCGTGAGCGGAATGTGCATTTTGGCGAAAAATTTGCCGAAGGAGTCCAGAAATCGCTTGATGCCTCTGGCATTTGGCGGGATAGCCCTTGGGGTGCTTATAGGATATCCACTAGGAGGGGCTGCCTATCAGCTGCTAGGAAAAAGCGCTCCATTCATGCTCATCGCTTTCTTCATCCTGATCAGCATTGGTACGAGTCCTTATCACATCCGCCCAACTTTTACAAGTCATTCTTTCTAGGTCTCCAGGTTTACATCCTGGAAACCAGCAGTCAAAAGCCCAATGGGAGTCATCTGGAGTCGACTTACGATCAATGGGCGGCTCTTCTTAAGGACAAAGTGACTGTTATATCAGGTTTGGCCATTTGCATTTGCACATCCACGATGGCGATTTTGGAGCCTTGCGTTCCCATGTGGCTGCTGGTGCATATGAAGCCGAGACCTTCCAAGTGGCAACTGGGCGCTGTTTTTATTCCCGATAGCATGGGCTATTTTATTGGATCACATTTTGCCGGTAAAAACTCAAGTAATTTTACGGTCCAAGTTTAGTTATTTCACTTTGAGCCGCAATGGGTTTGTTAAAAATCGGTTGGCCGGATTTGTTTGGTGAAGTTGGTGCGGGTTTAGGCAAATGTTTATGGCTGCAGATGAAGCATCAATTATTAGAAGTAATTTTGAAGGTGCTGCTCCTCTTGGGCTCCAAACATTTGCCAATATCAGCTCAAGGCAAATGTTTAGATCCAGAAAACATTTGCTTAAAACGCTTTATCAAGTGTAGGGAATTTAACTGAAGATAAGCCTTCTGATTCATTTTACTGGCAATGAACTGATCGCTCTTATGCGGTGGTCACATATTTTTTACAACACTCCATCTTCATTCGTAGCATTCTTCCCCTAATCTAACACAAAACAACGTGTTAGATTAGGGAACACGTTCTTTTGTGTTAGATTAGGGGAAGGTTCCCTTTTTTAGTTCTGGGGTTAATATCTGGTCGATTGAATTAATTTAAAAAATATCTCGAATTCGTCTTGCGTTTCTTCTTGAATGAGTTTTGTAAAACTTGTATGTATAAGTTTTCATTCTACTTTCAATTCTGCGATAGTAACTTTTGTAATTTCAATTCGCTCAGTAGACTTTCAAACAGTTTCCTCCGTCTGTCTTCTGCTTTCTGTTTTGCCAATCGCTTCTTTTCCTTATTCAATTCGATTTCTGTTATCCACTTAGATACCAAATACTGATGGCTCTTTATTAAGTCGGTACATATCTTTTTGGTGCATTTGCTATAGATGTTTACATATTCTTCTCGCAAACACCATTTTTAATGTATTTTCAAATAAAGGATCCACTGACCAGCTATTCTATATTATATAAGGCCTTCTTGTAATAAGCATCAGTTCCAAACTTTTTTATTCTTGCTAAGCTGCACAACCAAATCGGTTTAACGGTTGATCTTCTTTAATATGAACACTTCTGTTCTTAAGAACGGACTCGCCGTACATTTCTGGTCATTTGTAGCTGATATTTTCAGTTCCCAAGAGGGGCAAATATTTGTTTGATAATTTTTTTTCCGTATCTGCAACGGTACCAAAACACATTAACATATAGGAATACCGTGCAGATTAGGGAAATTTGTATACGATCGAATTCTTCTAATGATGTATATTGATATACTTCTACTGCCTTCCAGTTTGATTTTACTGACTTTGAAAACTCTTATTGTACTGTACATTGACTGTACTTTTTGCTGTTATTATCGTTGAACCAGACTTAGTATCCTGTTCACTGTCTTCATATTTTCGTTCTCGACCATTTCCTTCATTGCTCTACTATTCAACTTTACTTCTTGCAAACTTCACTTCCTCATTACTTTCGGATTAAACATTCATTGGTAATTTTTGCTTAACTCGTCATCTTGCAGAGTTTTTATCTTGTGTAACTATAGAAAAGAGAATCCCTTTGGCTTCTTTGTCTATGTGAAGGATCGATCCTGAATGGAGAACAGACTCTTCCACATATTCTATGAAGAAGCTGAGACAAATTATACTTAGTGTTTTCTTTGAATGTTCATCTCTCTTCTTTAGTCAGAAAGAAACAGTATCTGCACATTTTTAGTATCTGCAACAGTTTAGCTCAGACTATGTGCTTTCACAGTTTGCATTAAAATCTTAGTTCTTCAACACATAATTTATATCCATCTTTAAAAATGTGGAAAATATTTGGATGATCAACATCATCTTCCATTTCGCATGCATTTGTACTTCCAGGTCTTCTTCCAGTTCAGCCATGGCGAATTTCCATCAGCGCTATGGTTTTAGCTGGGCTCAGCAGTTGCTACATACCAATGGCGAATACTATGACTCAATTGGCAATTCCCCATTTCGGCTTGGGATTGGGAGTAGGTTTGTAACTCCAAGGGGAAGAGTTTAACTTCAAATTATGATAAATAAACTTGGTTAATTTTAGGCGCAGTTGATGCATCTCTAGTGCCACTGCTGGCTAACTTTGTCGATAACAAGGGCTCTAGCCAATACGGCCCTGTCTATGCTTTCCAGCAAGCTGCTGTAGCTGTGGCTTATTCTTTCGGGCCTTTGCTAGGAGGCCAAGCAGTCGAAGTTGTAGGTTTCCCTTGGCTGATGCGGCTGGTGGGTTTTGCCAATTTGCTGTTTTGCCCTCTACTATTAGAGCTTGAAAATCTTGGGGTAAGAACACGAATCTTACACATTTTTTGCAATGTCGCACATATAACTTTTTTTCTTTGCAGGGTCAGCGCAAAGGGATTTTTACGAAAGGAGAACTGCCATCGTATGCTACTCTGGACTCATTGAACAGTTTGTCCCAGCCGACTGAGGAATAAACATTTACGTAAGTGTGGGAAAGCACATGTACAGGATGTTTCAGTTTATAGTACCAGAGCAACAGATTATTTTATTAGTAAAGTGAAGTTTTTGACTGCGTTTTTCGCTTTGAACTTCATTTAAATAAAAGAAGTTTTCATTGTTTCATCGAGTTGTCCAGGATTTAGTTGCATTTTCTTCATAACTGTATTGAAGTATGAAAAATAAAAACATCTTTCGCAAGCCTTAAGTGTTTTTTTTATCCTGAATATTTTACTTAGCCGATTTATTATTATACTGTCAGTTTTGAACTGTAAAGTTGACCATACGGGGCAATTTACAATCGTTGGGTGGCCCAATTTAATATACAAATAAGCCATATGTAGCCATCGAGAACATTTGGATCCCTAATGGAATTGTGTTTATTTTATTCCGGCATCGTATGCGTATCAAATACTGAAAAAAATCTTTCACATCGGGCTCGACTTGATCTGGGAAGTGCCGGGGAAAATTCACCAGGCTTATTTTTTGAAGACCTATTTAGATTCTTTTTAATATACGCATTTTTTGTATTATGTGAAATAATTGTTTCAAGCTCACACAGCAGTTTTCCGAAATATATAAAAAATGTTGCCCAGTATGAATAGTCAAAATTGGAAATAAGCCCTTAATTTCCAAGGGTCGAATTCATCATTGGTATGCAGTCAATAGTCAATGACTCTTCCGAAATTTTCTCTTTGCAGAACCCTCAACTTTTCAAGAATATATTGCAGCTCATTTCCACGAAAGTGCTACATTTTTCCAAGTTACAAAGTTTCAAATCGAATAAGACTAATTCGAAAAATATTATTGAAATCTTAATTTTTTTATCATTCTATCATCATATGCTGTGGCTTATGAAATCTGCAAGAACGCGTTTATTTGGTGAAGCATTTCCGACGAAAAAGATTTTCAATTTAAATTCAATTTTTTCAAGACAAAAGTCGTTGACGTCGGTTGGAGTAGGCACTGAACAGAAAAACTTGAAGAATGTATTGAAAATAATCCTTAATGTGCGAATAATTGGTGCTCAAGCAAATGCTTCAAATTGCTCAGAGTATACAAGATTTTGAAGAAAAAAATCGTTCAGATTTTATTCTTCGTCGGAATAACTCCTTCAGTCATATATGTAATTTTCAAAAGGTCCATTCTTTACGCGATGAAGATCCTGTAGCTCAACCCAATAAGTGCGATGCAATCGTGAAGTGCAAAACATTTTCTGAAAAATTTGCTTTTCACCTATAAAGCTGAATTTTTTTAAAAGAAATCAGTGGCCTGTTTGTTTGGAAGATTTCCATTTTCTTGTTAGGACTTTGTCGCCAGTTTAAAAATGAGCTTAAATATTATGGTTTTGAGGTTCGACAATATTTTAGGGAAGCGTTTCTGTAAATGTGGCTGGAATGAGTTGGTTTTCGCAGCCTTAACCTATGGTTTATAGCGCGGGCTCCTCGGTAACCCGATTTGAACCCTATGGATTTTTCCCTTCTTTGAATATCTTAAGACTTAAATATGCTGCATTTCGGTGGATAATGTGGGACAACTTACCAAACAGTTGCGCGTAAATTAGTTAAAAGGTGGCAATATTTTTTAAAGTACGTCGAAGCTCCTTAAGAAGAACGAAATTATGCATTTGGCGGATTTGGAAAATTTATTGTTGAACTTTTACCCATTAAAAAAATCAACAGCAAATCGATTTTTGACAACGCCAATTATCAGGATTTAAGTGGTGCTAAATTTCCAGCTTAAAAAGATCGAAGTTTAGTGGAAACCATTTTCTCCTTATTTTACAAACTCACTTGTAATCTATTGAGGCAACTCAAAAATTTCTGTGTTATTGCAGTCCTTTAACCACAATAAACTCATGTTTTTGGAGAAGCCCAGAACAAAAATTGATTAAATTAAAGACGTATATTTGTTCGTATGAAGGCGTAAATCAAATCGACTTTTTTGGAAAAATCTTGGTGATATTCCACTCTTGTTGGCAGCAGCTAATCAAATGTAGCATTTCAAAACAACATACGAAGATAAGTACGGGCATATGATGTCGATATAGTTAAGCAACATTGTTTATAAGTCTTGACCGTATTGGATTTGATAAGTTCCCATAGTGAAAAAATGAGATAATTATCATTATTGTGCCATAGTTCGGATGGTTGGGGTTAAAATGCGCTCCGAGTCCTCTAAAAAAACCATCGTCCAACTGCCACAGTTTAACGGTATAAAGAAAAAAATCGCCTCAAAATAAGGATCATTAAGGAATTGATTGGGAGCATGTTGAAAGCGGCAGGAACTACTGCGAAGAAGTTCGCGTTGAGGCGACCAGTATTTTGCAGGGACTTTGTGAGTATTAAATTATTATATGGACTCTAGCAAGGAAGGGACATTGATATTTTTTAAGGGTGATTTGTCTGCTTCAGATGTTGATTAATACAGTGTTTTAGCAATTTTACTTCTTGCTGCTGCTTTAAAAGCAATCCAGACAGATATCCAGCTGAAGCGTCCAATCGAATATAAATATATTTACTGTTAGATTGATTAGATAGACTCAAAATAAGCAAATAAAAAATTTACTAAATTTGAAAAAAAATGCTGATAGAGCTTGAACAGATATTAGGAAGTTTTGCCGAAATTAATCGCCAATAACCTTTTTAAACAAAACAAAACGAACGTTTTACATATTTGAATTTGGACAACTTTTCTAAGAAATTCCATTCAGCAGATATGGCTTAATAATAAACCTCCGGTTCACTTAAGCTTTTATTCACACATGAATACACGACTGATAAATGACAATGCAATTGTAACAATTCAAGTATTAAATCAATAGAATTCGTATTTGCATCACTATACAGGGCGAGTCAGTTTGCAGTAGCAGACTTTAACGGTTTCTAGAAAATCGAATATTAAAATAAAAAGGTCTCAAACAACATCAGTCTGTTACATTATTTTACTATTTGACTTATACATACAGTATCTTAAAATTTGCGTGAAATATTTAGAAAACTTGTTAACTTTGCCACTTAACTGTACCTAAAAAACGAAGAGATTTTGAACACATGTTTATACAAATTTTCATCGTAAAATCGCATTTTTAATCGACAGCCTTCCTTTAATAGGCCAGACCTTTAAATTGACTCAAACTGTTTAAGTTTCAATAATACCGGCAGATTATTCGACCATCTATTGAAGCTTGTTCGACTGTTTGAAATGAAGCGCGCATAATTATATTCCAAAACCTGAAACTTTAGCTCGTTTTATCAAAGGTAGCAATTTTTGAAAACAGTAATTAACAATGATGCACCTTAAAAGTAACTAATCGTAAAAAAACCTCCATTTTTTTAATACTTATTTTCATGAAATTAACTGACAATTGCAGGCCTCAAAAAAGATCATAGCCATTCGAAGAGAAGATCAGAGCGTATGGGAAAGGCGAGCCTCTTTTTCGCCCAGCCATGTAAGAAAACTGGTGAAAAATGGCATCAAAGTGATAGTGCAGCCCTCCAATCGTCGATCCTACCCGATGCAGAACTATCTGAATGCAGGCGCTGTTGTTCAGGAGGATATTTCTGAAGCCAGCGTTATATTTGGCGTGAAGCAAGTTCCAATCGAACAACTCATCCCGGAGAAGACTTACTGTTTGTTTTCGCATACTATAAAAGCGCAGGAATCCAACATGGCCTTGCTGGATGCTATTTTGGAAAAGAGAATCAGGTTGATTGACTATGAGAAGCTCATGGATGAGAAAGGTGTTTTATTAGCTTTTGCTGTTCACTGCCCAATGGATTTAGAGACAATTTTCATCTTCAGGACAGCGAGTGGTGGCGTTTGGAAAAATGGCAGGCATAGCAGGAATAGTGAATATTCTTCACGGCTTGGGACTGCGGCTATTGGCGTTGGGACACCACACTCCTTTCATGCATATTGGTCCTGCTCACAATTACAGGAACACCAGCATGGCCAGACAGGCGGTTCGGGATGCTGGATATGAAATCGCTTTGGGGCTCATGCCCAAATCGGTGGGTCCCTTGACGTTCGTTTTTACCGGATCTGGCAATGTGTCGCAAGGTAAATTAAAGCAAATATTGCTTAGTGTGCAACAACAACATTTCTTCAGCTGCTTTTGTTGATCCTTAAATCATTAATTTTGTTCATAGTCAGTCACTAGCTGATCAATTCTTCCAACTCATAGAATAAACTTCGCCGTATCAACCTGAAGCAAAACGGATTCTTTCACTTTACCAGTTCTCGGGGAATTAAATGTCAAGCGGCTTAAATATCCGCGAAAACCAAATGCAACTTTGAAGAAGTTTTTAAAATGGCTTGATGGTGACAAAAAATGAATTTTTATCTCAAATAGAATCAACTTTGCCCTTCAAAATACACCCGAAAGCAATTATCCAACTTTATTGGCTTCTTAGCAAATAAATTTCAAATGCATAGACAACCACAAAATTCTATCGTACATTTAAATAATCTGAAAAATAGCTTCTACTACTCATAAAGCCAACTAGGGTCAACAAAGTCCATATAAACTAACCCTCTAGGTATACGGGTTTCTGAATAAATAGCTGTTAAACTCCGGCCTGCATAAATAAGCTCAAAATACAAGCACATTTTGAAAAAATTCCAAAAACTTATAGAAATTCCTCAATTAACCAGTTTTTTGAGGAAATAAATGTTAAACTATGATGTGCTTAAATATCCGCGAAAACCACACGCAACTTTGAAAAAGTCTTTCCTAAAAACAAAATATATAAATAGAAAATCGAAACTTTATTTCCACCTATAGAACGAACTTTGCGCTGGCAAATGCCCTCAAAAATGGATACCGAGCTTTACTGGCGTCGGAAAAAATCAATGCCAAATTTAAGCCTGCATACACAATCACAACATTTTAGTGCAAACTTACATCGAAAGCACAAAATACCCCCGAAAGCTAAGTTCCAAGTTCTCTGGGTTTCACAAAGTTCTAGCGCAAATGTAAATAATTTGGAAATTAGCCTGATACTAACTGAAAATCGAAACTTCTACTACTTATAAAACAGATACTTCAAAATTAAAGTTTCATTAATTATTTGCATGGTTCATTGGCGGTGAGACGAAGGTAAGCAAAACCGTTTTTAATAGGCAAAAGCAACGGGTTTCGATGTTGTTAAATTCAAAGAAATGATAGTGGAATTGATTGGTAAGTAGCAGCAAGCCAAAAAACCAGCTTGGGACTTTGAGTTTTTGGCATAAATTGAACAAATATTGTGAATTATATCAATGGGGGAAAGGACGATAAGGGAAATAAAACATCCAAAAGTTCTAGTGCTAATTGTCCGCTTAACTTAATTACTCAATACCTGCGGCACAGCATAAAGATTATCATAATCTTTTCAAAACATTTTTTTTGGGTAATTTCCACTCACTATTTATGTTTTTTAAAGTCAGATTTTCTCCCGCCTTCTCAAGGCATTACAGATTTTTTTAAAAGTGAACTTAATTTACAATGAAGAACTAATTTATTATAATTTGTTCAAAAACGAAATTTCAGAACCATTTTTCACACTACATTTAAAGTAGGACACTTTTTTTTTACAAATAACATTTGAGTTTCCAAACAGTGCCTTTCCCAATTATGAATAATTGAACTGTAGCTAACTAATTTTTTTGCTAGAAATTGCTCTTAAAACGGCCCTTTCTACCACAGATGTTCATAAAATGTACGTTTGAAACCCTCAAAAAATGGATTTAAACTAGAGCTACTGTGAATATTCCATAGATGCAATTCAAAACATATTCATTCACTTTGCACAAAGAAGTCCACGCAAAAGCCAGTCCTGCATAAATAAAATTTAAATTCAAATATAAAAAAAAATCAAAAATTTTCTCAAGGTGGTTAAAATCGAAACCTTTTTAACGTATAGAACAAACCTCGCCTATAAATGTGAAGCAAAACTGATCTCTTTCTTTACTAGTTCCCGATAAAATAAATGTTAAACTATGATCTGCTTAAATATTCGCGAAAACCACACGCAACTTAAACCAAAACAAAATATAAAAACAGAAAATCGAAGCTTTATTTCCACCCGTAGAGTGAACTTTGCGCTGGAAAATGCACTCAAAATGGATATCGAGTTTCACTGGTGTCGGAACAAATCAGTGCTAAACTTCAACCAGCATTAACAATCACAAAATTTCATTCGATTTTTTTCTCAAATAGAATACACTTTGCCATACAAAATACGACTAAAAACAAAGTTCCAGCTTTATTGGTGTTTGGGAAAATAAATGCCACACTTTGGCCATAAATGCCACATAGAGAACCACAAAATTATATGCCTCATTTAAACAATCTGGATAAAGGCTGACTGAAAATCAAAACTTCTACTACTTTACTGATACAAAAGTCACCCTTCAGCTAGGCGCGTTTTTGAATAAATACCTGTTAAAATTTGGTCTGTGTAAATAAGCTCAAAATATAAACAAATTTTGTGAGAAAATTGAGCCAGAACAGCAATTACTTCCAATAAACCGACCTCCATGAGTTCTTGAATCAAAATTAAACCGGAAACTTTCATGTCTTTCTAGCACACCCTAGTGATGCATTTATATTACCTCCCGTCGAATGGATATACTAAGCTTACTATTCAATAATATTTTTGTTAGGATCTCAAGAACTATTCCAAGAACTTCCTCATGAGTACGTTTCTCCGGAGATGCTGCAAAAGGTCGCTGAACATGGAAGCCTTAACAAGGTCTATGGATGTGAGGTGAGAAGGAGGCATTACCTAGAGCGCGCCGATGGAGGAGGTAAGTTCGCACAATGAAAAGTTGATTAGAAACTTAGGTAGTGGATTTACAAATTGTGATTAGGATGGTTAACTCTTCGTAATTCATTCATTCATTCATCATTGATGAGGGCAACAAGACTCATAAAGTTTTTCAATAGGAGGGATATGTTTTGAAACTGTCTTGGCGGTCACGTTTAAACCGGTAGAAATGTTGTGTGATAACATTTGTCTTCGGTATCTTCGGTAAATGATCCACAAGTTTCATCAAAATAACTGTTCTTTTATTCATGCTTAAGGTTCGCTTTCAAATAAATACTATTATCTTTCTGTGCTTACTATTCGTAGAATCGTTGATAAATTTGAGCGCGTTTAAAGTTTAAACGATACCAAATCACCAATATGACCTCCTTCCTGCTGCAAGAAGTACAGGAAATATTGTGGCTGTAAAAGCCAATGTCGGTCAAGATGCAATTTTGTCGATTAAGTCGGCAAAGTTACACCATTTACATCCTTACAAAATTGTTTTGACTCAAGAACCATCAAATCAAAATATTCTGTTTTAAAACAGCTTAAAATCCATAAACCTTTGTTTAAAATTGAATCCAGAAAAAGGTTACTGCTTGATATGGTTTATTGGAACATATTTTTTTGAAACTGAAGCTGATGAATGTTCAGAAGTTTCTATGAATGGTCAGCGCTATCTGTTGACGCTTACATATTTTTAGGGTCACATTTGGACGAATTTGACTTGAGAAACTTGTGGTTTAAACAACATCGAGCCACACCAAATTTTCCAATGCCTATATAATATTATTGGAACAAAATCAATTGTTAAATGGCCTCCAAAAAGTTGCAATTTAGCTAATTCCTGTAAAATCAAAAAACGCCTCTAAGCCGCCTGAATCTTGTCCACCATTCCCCTTACGCTCAACAGATATTCCTGTCTGCAGATCTTCTACTACACAAAATCTTCCAGGTTTCGATCGGACCGAATACGAAGAACACCCCGAACGATACGTGTCGACTTTCAGCAAAAAAATCGCCTCCTACGCTTCAGTGATAATCAACGGCATCTACTGGGCTGTGGACAGTCCTAAACTCCTTACAATCCCGGATGCAAAGCATTTGCTGCGTCCCCCTCATACTCCATGGTTGCCCACTTCTATAGGCGCCCCAGGACTTCCCCATCGGATGTTGGCAATTTGCGACATTTCGGCAGATCCGGGCGGATCCATAGAGTTCATGAACGAATGCACCACCATAGACACCCCATTTTGCCTCTACGATGCAGATAGGAACAAAGATACGAACAGCTTTAGTGGACCTGGAGTGCTGGTGTGCAGTATCGACAACATGCCCACTCAAATCCCTAGGGAAAGCACAGATTTCTTTGGAGACCTTCTGATTCCATTCACGCAGGATATTATTCAGTCTAATGCCCAGGAGCCGCTGGAGAAGCACATTTTTAATCCTGTTGTTCACGGGGTGAGTATTTGGTGTGGGTTTACAACTAAAATGCATTAGAAGTCCATGTCCTTTACATTTTTACTTGACTTTATTTTGAGACCTGTAAGTAGAGGAATTTCAATGTAGGCCATCATTGCTAGCAACGGAAAACTCACACCAAACTACGAATATATACATGAGCTCAGGAAGCAACACGCGTAAGTTCACAGTACTCCTCCACTTTTGCATGCTTGGGAATTAATTTTTCTTACTCTCAATGGTTCAGTGGCAGTCGCCATAAGCAAAGCTCCGAAGATTCTCAGATGCAGAAGAACGTCTTAGTGCTCGGAGCCGGCCGAGTGGCATCTCCTTTAATCGAATACTTGCACCGAGATAAAACCATTGGAATAAGAGTGGCAAGCGATCACAAAGACTTAGGCGATAACCTGGCCAACACTTACCCAGGAGTGGAAAGTATTTATCTAAATGCTGTTGATGCTAATGAGTCTTCTTTGGAGCAGTTGGTTGAAAAAGCTGATGTGGTAGTCTCAATTCTGCCCGCCCATCTACATCCGCGAATTGCCAAGATCTGCATCGCTCAGAAAACGCATATGGTGACAGCGAGCTATTTAAGCCAAGAAGTAAGAATATAGAATAGAAATTTTGGGCGTTTTCCAAAGCTTCATTTGAGTGCAGATCAAGGATTTGCATCAGAAAGCTTTCAACACCGGAGTAACAATACTCAGCGAAGTGGGACTCGATCCTGGAATCGACCATCTTCTGGCTCTGGAATGCATTAAGGAAGCTCAAGATTTAGGTGGGAGGATTACGTCCTTTGAGTCGTTCTGCGGTGGGCTTCCTGCTCCAGAATTCAGCGACAATCCCTTGAGGTATACATTTTCTTGGTCACCACGCGGAGCTCTACTCAACACTCTAGCGTCCGCCAAGTAAGAATTGCTCCTTTAAAAGTTGTAGCTGATGATTTTTCCTCAACAAAACTTGTTAAAGATATCTGCGAAAAGGTCAAATTGTGGAAATCAGCGAAGGAGGAGAGCTAATGCGAGCCACTAAAACCCTAGATTTCCTACCTGGGTTTAACTTGGAAGGTTTCCCTAATCGGGACAGTACCATTTACGCCAAAGCCTACGGAATAGAGGACGCCAACACCATTCTCAGGGGGACCATTAGGTACAATGGGTTCTCCCAGTCCGCTCGTATTCTGCAGTTTATTGGTAATCCACCTCCAGCTAAGACCAGATAGTTAATAGACCGGGTTGATTGATTTCAGGGTTGTTGGATCCAGCGCAGCATCCTTCACTTCACTCCCAAGGCCCAGACATTACATGGAGGCAGCTGGTTTGCACTCTTTTAGGTCTGGAGGACTCCAACATTTTCTATGACAATCTCACCTCTAAGATTTCGGAGCGAACTGGAAGCGACTATGCGGTGGATGTCTTGGAGGAACTGGGGCTTTTAGATGATAGAAATGTTGTTAAATGTGGCTCACCTTTGGATACCATCACTCACTATTTATCCTTGAAATTGGCTTTGGGTGAGACACATTGTGTGGGATGGTCTTGACCTTGTTATTTTATTAAATTCTGTTTGAAAATTTCTTTCGCAGAAAAAAACGAAAGAGATTTGGTTATTCTCAGGCACGACATTGGCATCAATTGGCCGGACAACCGGAAGGAAATGAAAGGCGTGAACTTTGTGGTGTATGGAGACATTAATGGGCACTCAGCTATGGCCAAAACTGTCGGGTATCCAACGGCAATTGCAACGAAGATGATTTTAGATGGTTTATAAGGCAAAAAATGTTAGGAAACTGCAGTTAAAGGAATTTGTTTTAGGTGAAATTCAGACCAGGGGCTGCATCCTGCCATTTGCTTCGGAAGTATGTCGCACAATGCTGCAGCGACTGAGGGTGGAGGGTTTAACTGCCACCGAAACCTCCAAGTTTTTTTAATCTCAAGGGTGAAAACTCGGGAACACTTTGAGAAAGCTCTATTTTTTTTTATCAATGTTCATGCTTGATAAATAATCACTTTTGCGAATATATATTTTATCAATGACATCAAATGAAAAACAAAGAAAAAATAATTGATTAAGAGTGTTTTATGATCCTTCCAGTTTCTCTTCCTAGCCTTTGCTTTCTCGACCTGCATCCTGAATGAATCTTAATGATGCACTTAACCTTGACAAGCGCAATCTATTGAATTAAAGATTAAACCATATCTTATCAAGCTGCATCAGGTGGGAATATTCGTTATAAAAATTATCAGTACTTTAATTGTTTTCAACAATAGTTGTTTACCCAGAGTAATATCAAGACGCCAACAAAGCGCCTAAAATTTCCGACTTCTGCAATATGGATCGTAAAAGATTGAAGAAGTGCCACAGTGAAATGATGAAGAACGTGTTGATGTTGGGAGTTGGACGAGTGGCATATCCTTTAATAAAATATCTGCATCGAGACCCTGCTATTGCGATAAAAATTGCATCTAAACTGAAGGGTTTGGGAAGTAACCTGTTCCACTTTTACTGCTACGCTGGAGTGGATATCACCGTTTTGGATGTTGAAGATTCCAAGAAACATAGCACTTTAGAGGAACTGGTAAAAAATGCAGACATTGTCGTTTCCCTTTTGCCACCTAACCTGCATCCTCAAATAGCCAAAGTGTGCATTGCCCAAAAAACGCATATGGTATCAGCCAGCTACCTAAGCCCGGAGGTAAGTTAAAAGAATCGCATAATCAAAATCAATCCTATCCCGGATATTGAGGTTAAAAATATGCATGCCATGGCTGTGGAAGCAGACGTGACAATCATCCATGAAGTAGGACTCGACCCGGGAATTGACCATCTTTTAGCTCTGGAGTGCATTGAAAGGGTTCAACAGTCAGGAGGGAAAATCACCTCATTTGTGTCCTTTTGTGGAGGTTTGTCTGCTCCAGAGTTCAGCTACAATCCCTTGAGTTACAAGTTTACTTCGTCACCACGAGATGATCTTTTAAACAGTCTTGCTCCCGCCAAGTGAGATGTGAATGCAAGTCGAAGTTTGCAGGATGCAGCATATGTTTTTCAGGTACATCAAAAATGGTGAAATTGTGGAAATACTGGCAGGCGGCGATCTGATGCTAGCAACTGAAACCTTGGATTTTCTCCCTGGATTTAACTTGGAAGGTTTTCCTAATCGCGATAGCACCAGTTACTCCAAGGCCTATGGAATTGAGGGCGCAGACACTGTCTTGAGAGGCACCATTCGATACAAGGGCTTCTCTCAATGCGTCCGAATTCTTCAGTTCATTGGTAGAAGAAGCGTTTCAGTTTAGACACCGCAACGTTTCCAATCAGTGTTTGGTTGACTTCAGGATTTTTGGACGCAGCTGAGCACCCGGCTCTTAAATTTACCAGTCCAGATATTACATGGAGGCGGCTCGTTTGCATTCTTCTGGGCATGGTATACTCCAACACTTTCTTAGACAGCTTGAAAATGAAAATGTCAAACCAATTTGGAGGCGGCTATGCTGTGGAAGTTTTGGAAGATCTGGGGCTGTTGGACGATGAAATAGTTGACAAATGGGTATCGCCTTTGAATACCATCACCCACTACTTATCGAGGAAGCTGGCGTTTGAGACCTCTTTTCAGCCAAACAACAGAGACTTAGTAATCCTCAGACAGGATATCGGCATCAGTTGGCCGGGCAATCGCAAGGAAAAAAGGGGAGTGAATTTTGTGGTGTATGGAGAAGTAAATGGATACTCAGCTATGACGAAAACTGTGGGATATACGACAGCTATTGCAACGAAACTGATCTTAAATGGTAAACTTACCAGAACCGTCTAGAACTAGATTTTAAAAAAGTGGTTACAGGTGAAATTCTGACCAGAGGATGCATCCTGCCCGTCGCTTCGGACGTATATCGCCCCATCCTGCAACGACTGAGGATGGAAGGATTAAATAGCATCGAAACCTCCAAGTTTTCCTAAGCTGCTAGTGTTGTTTTGGCATCAAGGTCTCAGCTTATTAAACATTACTTATTTTAGGTGGCCTTAAATATTAAAAGCGCATATTATTATGTAGGAAAAACGCAACGAACTTATCTATTCAATGTAACGTGTATCAGTGAATGTTATTAAATATTTAACACATTCCACGTTAATGACTATCATTCCTTTATGCATCGTAAGCGCAGATCGCAGATAACAAAAATATATTATCTTTTCTGGTAAATCCTGGCCTTTTATTCTTGGTAGTAGAATCAAGTCGAAGAAATGGAACAGCAACGAATAGTTCCCAATCGCAAAAAACCTGCAACTAAATACTATCGCGAGTTTCTGGTTGGCAGCAATGTTCACGGGTTGTACCAAATTGGAAAAACTCCCCATATTTTGGAAAAGACTTTATGGACATTTTTGCTGATAGCAAGCGCTTATTATGCATTCTCTCTAAGTTATATGACTATCTACCGATATTACACGAACCCAACTGTCATATCCGTGGATAGAGATCGGTATTTATGGACCACGTATCTCCCAGGTAATAAAAATCGCCTAAAATGCTGAAATAGAGCAAACTTTTCTTTTGCAGCCATCACCTTCTGCCTATCAAATAACATGAACGAAACAGCCCTAGACGAGATATTACATACAGTCAGGCCGGCTAATTCAAGCAAACTGAAGCTGTTTCTCACTTCTCTTTTCTACTCCAATCTAAGCACTCTTCATTCCATCCTTGAAGATGATCAAATCGATCCCAGCAACTATTTGTCGACGATTGTGAAATTGTATGATAACACTCCACCAACAATAACCGTTTCCGGACAAGTTTTGAACACCAACGACTGGCTAGCGCAGACTTTCACGGAAATGGGCCTTTGCTACTGCTTTAATTCTCCATTGGCTGTATATTTTTCTCTAAAGTATCAGTAAGTTTTTCAGAGAAACACGGAAATATTGATAAGGAACAGACTTGAGTTATACAGCTTTAAAAACTGTAGAGTTGCGTCGTTCTTTATATAATCCATTAAAAAAAAATGTAGGAAAACGAATGATTCTTTGATATCAGTCAGAAGAAAAGATGTATTTGTTTTCAAACTTTTTTGCTTTTAAATACGCATTTGATATGTATGTAAGATTGACTATTTTTCCTTTCCAACATTTCCCTTAAAAATCAAAAATAAAGAATGGGTAATTTTCAAGCAAATTTCTAAAACTTAGGCAAAAGGCTTCAGAAAAAATTATTGAAACCATCCTGAACTTTTCAAATTCCTAAACGTGGAGGCACGCCAAAACCTCTCTGAGTGAGTTTAGTCGATTTCCTAGTTTCGAACTATATGAATATAAAAGGCTAAAAACTTTTAACTTCCAAGCTAGCTTGACTTGAAATTGAACTTTCGAATGAAAATTTACTCTAACTGTGCATGAAAACGTCCCGACAACTGTAGATAGAGCAATCCCAGCACCTACTGATTTCTGTAATTTCCCAAATTTTAAATTGAAAGGCAATTCCTTTATGCATCGTCTTATTCAACACCTACTAACTTCCAAACTACTGCAACTTCCAACTTGAAAATTTGAAATTGAAAAAGAGCCTCAATTTTAACTCACATAGAAGTTTGTTCACATGCAACCACTCAGTGATCTCTTGCCCGCTGCCAAACGTTTGGAAAATACTGATCTGAAAAATTAACAATTTGATAACGAAATCATCAGCTCACTTCTTTTCTGCCAAAAAAATGACTGAAACCCATATATGGATTGATTTCTTCTATGCTTCTACATTTGGTCGAAAGAAAGTACTGTATTTCTTTAGCAGTTTGCCAATATTTTAACTGACTTATTAAATGATAAATTCACCCAAGTTCAGAATTTTACATTTTTTCATTTTATTGATTGAACAGATTCGTTTTTTTTTATTATGCCAACTGATATTGAAGCAATATACTTGACCCTATCTCTTCCGTTGATAAAGCTCCTAACTGCTCAACTAAAATAAGTCTCAATTTGAAAAATTCACAATTTCACAATAATTGTTCAAAGCTACTCTAGTAAAAAATGCACTCAAAGGCAAACGCTCACTAATTTTTTCAATGCCTTTCAATGTGGCATAGAAACAATTTAGCTAACGATTGTTGCAATCTCATATTGAAAATATCGTAACTTCAAAACCAGAAAAGGTCTCAATTGAAAAATGCTGTCGGATTCTTCAAAAGTCTAGTATAAATATATTAACTCTTATGTGTGATACAAAAACTCTCAAGAAAACATTCACTTATTGCTTGCATGCTGCTCAACAACATTTTTATACTTCCGACATCTTTTTTTGAAACTCCTATCTTGAAAACTTGCCAAAGTTTTTTTTCTAAAACTCTTCTGTGGCCAACTGTTACAAAAATCAACTAATATTTTCCAAACCACCAAAGCTGACAGTGCAATAAAACTCCTACAAACAATCGTTTTTTATGTGTCTTTATTATTTTCTTCTGAAATATTACTATCGATACCAGGCCATGGCTCGTCAATCAGCAGACAATACTGCCTCTATCCAGTACTTTTGAGCTCCATCCGCTTGATGGTGAAGTATCTGCAAATATCGCCAATGTGTCCACGGGCTTCAATGTAAAACACCCAGCCAAATCACCAGAACTGTTGAACCCTTCATGCAAATTTCCAGGTGTACATTCACGGCCCCTTTGAAGTGCCAGACGTGCGTAGAAGACCCTTGGTTGTTCCCAACGATCATTTACTGCAGGTCTACTACACAGCTCTGAGCATAATCAGCAGCGAAGATACGAAAACCTTGCGAATCAGACAGAGAAAATGCCGCTTTTACCATGAAAGTAACTTGACTCATTTTCCAGTTTATTCGTACTTGATCTGCAGGATGGAGTGCAGGATACGTCTGGCCCTAAATCTGTGTGGATGCGTGCCGCATTTTTACAGAAAACTTCGTAGGTTTGCTTCTAAAGGTAAAATCGATGTTTTTTTAAATTTTAAATGATTTGCTGTTGCAGCACATGAAAGAACATGCGATGTGAAGGGCTTGAAGTGTTTGGCGCAATATAAAGGTGAGTGGATGAAGTTTTTGACTCAGCCAAAGGTTCCTTTTTCTAACCACGTTCTTCATACAACGTTACAACGGAAGAAATTGATAATTTGTTAAGCGATAGAAGCGAGATGTGAAGACCAATAAAAGCTGTCTAGAGAAGACAGGAGTTACACTCAATTTGAAATATTTCCATTTATATTCCGGAATCTTTAGTGTTTAAGCCCTACTTCCTCTAGAGCAACTGATATCACTGGAACATATAAACGCCAGCTGCTTCTGCCTGGCAAACTGCGAACAAGTGAGCTATGTAGTGGAAGAAATGGACTCTCGTCAATGGTTCTTAAAGTCCAACATCCAGTATGGAATTAAGAATTTTCCGGAGATGCGATTCAAACGCGACATAATATTCCGATTTTCTGACTTGTTAGGTGGGTAAATTAGCAAACAAATTGCTCCACTTTAACTATCTTTTGGTTGCAGTCTATTTCGGAGGAGTGATGGGGCTGTTCTTCGGATGTAGCGCCTTATCAGTCATGGAGCTGATTTACTACTTTACCTTGAGGCTGTATTGGTTTATAAAAAGCTGAAAATCCGCTTAGACTTAATTGACGCCAAATGCCCGCTTGAGTATTTTTGATTCCACATCCTAGTCTTATTAGTTAGTACTAAATATACACTGTAATGCACATGTAGGCTGTTATGTTGAAACTGCGTTCAAATAAACATTTGCAAAATATTTACAACTGCAGTTATCACGCTAATGGTGTATATGAGCTCAGACATGGTGCAAGAGCATTAGTGGGGTTCTTGAAGGGTTTTACTCAAAAAAAATGCATTGTTTTCACATCTATTTCCATCTAGTTACTTTTAAGCGAACGTTACGTTTTACCATAAATAAATAATTGGAAATATCCAGAGTTAATTGAAAATCGAAATCCATTTAATGCCGACGTTGTTTGCGCTACTTATAAATAAATCGCCGGTAACAATGTTTGAGTAGCAAATGAGCGGAATACGAAAACGCATCAAATCGTTTTCAAATTAGATGGGCGGATTTACACCTTTGGAAAACAAGCATCGTGAGCGATATGTGACGTATTACTGTCAGTTTCTTTAAACAAACATAAATCCATTAACTTGTTGCATAACACATGTCTTTGCCAGACCACCCAAGTTTCACGCTCTATAGGTAGCTGGTGGGGTTTCCTTTTATTTTTTAATGTTTTTTTTCTAAGAGACTCAATTTTTGAAATTTTAATCGCTAAAAGCTGT
Organism: Dendroctonus ponderosae; assembly: GCF_020466585.1. Taxonomy (NCBI): domain Eukaryota; kingdom Metazoa; phylum Arthropoda; class Insecta; order Coleoptera; family Curculionidae; genus Dendroctonus; species Dendroctonus ponderosae. Next base: position 8,336,116 of record NW_026018715.1, read on the forward strand.
GTTAATCTCTTTAAAATTGTTACTTAACTAGGAAAGAGTTTGTTTCGCTTTTTTCGTGAGCATCAAGTTTGTTCTGTTGAACCAACCATGGACAATTTTTTCATTTTTTCGTAGTTTTAACAAAGGAATTAGCAAATGTTCAAATGCCTACGCAAAGATGGCTGAACAGGAAATACAAATACGTTTCCTTTGGTTTTTGTAGTGTTGAAGCCCAAATTGAGCTGCTTCCATCTAAAGACTTTTGCTTCAGCTCTAATATGCTCTTATTAATACATCAAAAAATGTTGCCATGTTTTGAAAATTTTCTTCAGATGATTTGTTTATTTGTTCATGATATTTTCTGGACAATGAAAATTTGGCTACTTGACGACTATCCGTTTCAATATTCAATATATGGATAAAAAATTAAAAAATTGATTTTTAGTAGACGACGATTTCTTATATTCACATTCATAACAATGATATTATCTTCTGTATTACTTTATTGAACGTGAAGAGTCTGAAAAGTAGGAACCCACAAAAATAAGCGAGAAAAGTACGCGATAATCATTAAAATAATTATTAAAATCAAAATTCAAATTATAGAAACTACAATTTTTGCACTGAAGAGGAGATGAATGAACATGAAGGAGAACTCTACCGTCAAGCTAAAATTAAACAATTTTCGCATCCAGGAAAGAAAGATGCATCCAGGCATTTTTAAATTTCGTTGTTAGCAAAGTAGAATGGATTTAGCAGGCAAATTTTTAATCCGACGGAGCCCGAATGAAGATGATTTTTATTCCATTCGCTGTTTTTGATAGTCGATATAAAAGATTCAGCTTTTGAAGCCTTTAAAAATCTTTGCTGATGCCATGAACGTTTTTATTTTATAGATATTTTTTTTATTTAAAAACGTTTACGACCGTTGTTACCAATTTTTCAAAAAAAAACTGACTTTACTGGCTTAAGGGGTTTAAAGTAACTTAACTATACTTGTCGAAAACCATAATGAAAAACATCAGAAGAGCTTCCATAAGATAGTTATTTACTGTTGTGTTTTGTACCAACTTTCGTATTCAAAAAACTTCCTATTTTACAGATAGAATATATATTTTCCATAACTTGGAATTTTCCATAACATGCGACATTAAATTTTCAGAAATTTTCTTCAATATTTCACCATTTCACCACGTCAATGTAGTACTTTTCATTCAATGTGTTACTTCTTTTATGTAAATTTCACCGCATGTACTATTTTTACGATACTTTCCAGATATATTAAATATTTTATATTTAAAAATTCGCAAACCCTTAACTGTTCGCAAAGTAAAAACACAGAAAATTTTCCACTTCCATCAAGAGCATATTTTCTTCCAGTTCGTGTGATAATTCATTAATTTTTTACAATCTTGGTGGACGCTAAAAAAACGCTTAAAATATTTTTAAGTACTTCGGGTTTCGAATGTTTCAAAAATATGTGAACTTTCTCTTAAAAACCTAAGTAAAGCAAACAGTTGCTAATTCATATTTTTGCTCTTATACTTTCTACGATTTTCTAATTCAAACCATCATTTTCGGCGATTCTTGTATTTTTGATCCATTTAGGATGTTTTCCACATTCGGTATAGAGTTTCTAAAACAGAATGAATAAATTTAATGACTGAAAAAAACTGAAACTTCCGCGAAAGTCCGTCGCTAATAAAAAATAGTCGGCTAAATTATTAAAATCGCAATTTTCGTCGCAAAGACTGTTTTGTAAATGTTTTAATAGAAATTACTGTAACCAGGAAGATGCATAAATTATTTTTGAAGAGGCAGTCAGTCAGTATGGTTTTCATAATTGCGAAATGGGCGTATTTTCAAATGTTTCCAGTAACAAAATCCTTATGTTTGCGAGTGAATTTATTTGGAAACTGTAATCGCAAGACTAACCCAAATGCAAAAGTTATAAATTCAAAATTTTCACTTTTCTTTCATTCTCCTTCAAGTATTTTCGCTGGTAAAAACCCTTATTTCCTTCGGCGAAATAAAAATCATATAATCCCTTCAATGGAAAAACTCTTATGTTTCTGAAAATCAATTTCGCTTATTTTTAGATGAAAAAGTTACTAAAATGTCTCAACACGTAAAAAGTATTTGAACGTACAGCAATCGAATTCAATCTAAAACTGCGAACAAAAAATTAACATCCACAAATAAATCTGGTGAAAACAGGCAAATTATAACCGTTTAGGTAACAACAAATTAGTCTCGAAATAAAACAATAAATATTTTCTTCAATCAATGCTTTCGGCTTTAGTTCATGATTCAATTCAGTTCAAGCCCAAGCAGGTTATTTACAGATGCCATTTTAACGAGAGTGAGATTTTGAGTTTGTTCCGGGAGAATATCGGGGAAAAAGGCGGACGTTCCCGTTTAGTTGGCGCTCCCATTGGTGCTCGGGAACAATTGGGGAAGGGCCGGGAGATGATGATCTGCCACTGAACAGATCGGGATGCTGTATCCTGTCATCGCTGAAAACATTTTCAGTATCTTTCTATTCTTGTATTCTTTAAGGAGATTTTGTTTCAGTTGATTAGTGATACAGTTTTCCGGACGTAAAGTTATTTTTGAGTGCGCTCTTGTGTGAAAAAAGTGCTCTGGGTTGGTTCGTGGTGGCCGCTGTTAATTTTGATTATTAATCAGTAAGTATTAGATGGGAGTTAAAATATTTCGATGCACATTAATTAAATTAAAGCAACTAAATCAGATTTTTAAAATTTAAATGTTTCAGCCAAAGAGGCCAGATGAAGTGAAAATACAAAACTTGTAGGTTTAGATCTATGTTTACGAAATAAATAATTATCCGCACTGTATTATAAAGTAACTGTTGAAATATGATCAAGTTATTTTGAATGATTTCATTAAATTCAATATACTAAATTTAAAATCTACATATATTATATTGTTTTAGTATATTTGGCTTCAAAATAATATATTGAACAAGTCGGTGTTTTTGTATGAATTTTTCAGCTGAAAATTTTGGGGCAAAGTCGACTAAATATTCAAAATGTTGAGTGAATTTAAAACAAAATTTTTCCTGTTGTGGATGTTTTATACATCGTTACACATAGAAGAGAGTTTTGCTGAAATATAGGCAAGTTTGCTGTTACCAAAATACCGTAATTTTCGGCGCGGTAGTCGGTCGTTATAAATATATCTTTACACTCAGCTAAGAAAATCTGCTGCAGATTTATAGTAAACCAAAAATTCACATTTGACTAAAAGGGCCAGTAAATAAGCAGAAGATGAATTATTGAATTAATGAATTAACTAAATTGTTCTATTTTGGGGCAATAGAAGACATTTTTTCTATTTCATTGGATTTATTCTTGTGTCCCTAAAGTTCCTGTATCTCTCCCTTAAATCACTTATTTGTAAGCAGAGATAAATTATGTCTTGCACAATAAACTGAAAATACTTAAAAAACGAGAATTAAGACATCAGAAAACCGAAAAGAAAAATATTGATAAATTACACAAATTGATGGATTGAAAGTTCTTAACCGCTTGCCATTGCATTAATTTCATATTCTCCTAAATTTATTTATTTTGAAATTTACAATTTTTAGAATTTTTATCTGGCGAAGCGCCCTAAACACGAATTTCCAAGCAAATAAAAGTCCCTAACTAGAACAGTTAGCTTGGAAATGTTCTGTTTTCTTTTCTAGATTTCAACCTGAAGAAAATCATTTCATCATTTTTCCGACCGTAATCGTTTGTTTTAACTGTTAACTCTGTGTCTTTTATTCTTTAGTATTTCCATTCTACATAATGCGTTCTGGAGCCTCATAGCTGAGCGAAAACTGATTAATATCAAGCGCTTGAGGAAGATCCAGAACATTTGTTGCACACTTTTTAAAATAAATTCCACTCAGCAACAAACATTTCCATTTTGTTAATTTATTATCTTTGTTTCAGATAGGTACTACTGGGATGCTAACAAACAACAGATCGGCCAGAGTACCAAAATGTGCCCGATGTAGAAATCATGGAATGATATCGACACTTAGAGGCCACAAGAAACAGTGTATCTACAAGAATTGCAACTGTGCTAAATGCGGATTAATCAAAGAGAGGCAAAGGATTATGGCTGCTCAGGTAATTAGCACTAGAATAATTGATTAACCAGATGAAACACTATTAAACAATGTGTCCAGTTTCATTTTAAACTCTTTTTAATACCGAATTATTAACTTTAATTGTTAATTAACCATTGATGGGCCTTTTCTCAAAATCAAAGCGAAATTATGAACAAGATAAACATTTCTTGCTTGCAATCTAATTATTTTATAAATCAACATGTAATGAGAAAGTGTGTTGTTCAATTATGATCACAGTTAAAACACAGGCTTTCTGCACATTTTCTTTCAAAAACAACCACTTTGGCTCTTCTTCCTGTGTAATATTTGCTGGGTAAATTTGGCCGTAAAACTACAAAAACCACTGTACAAAAGAAAAACTTGTGGCACCAACACAAATATAAGGAAATAAGCTGTTTTTGCTGGATGTTCAGCAAAATGCAATATTAACACAACCTCAATGCTTTGCATCTTTTTAAAGGAAAGCAAGGCTGAGTTTTGTCTGAAGCTTTTGTTAACAAATTTGAAAAATGTTATTCGGACACTCGTTAAATCCTTCAGTTTCCATCTAAAAGACAAAGTAACTTTAGTTCAGTTACTCCATTCTGACCTGGCAAAATCAATCAACTGTTGAAACTGTTTTTATGTTCAATCTTTGTTTTTTTATAAAATTTACGATAAATAAGTTTCTACGAAGCATTTTCTAAATTGCGAAAACGTATTTTTTTAAATTTTTGTACACATTTCTATATTCAGGTCTCTGAAAGATGCGGAAAAATCCTGCTGCAGTTTCCTGCGCTTAAAACTTAATGGTTTATCCCGTAAATTGGGTTACTCGTAAGTTGAGCACAAAAGTGTCCGCTTTTGGAAATGCAGAGTGCTTAAAATTCTATTTGGTTTTAGTTTCTCCCAAATACATTTTTTTGCTTTTTTTTCACCAGCGTCGATACTTCGTACACGTTTAAATAATAACAAACAAAACAAACAAAATAACTTTTTTCCAACCATAATGGATTTTACAATTTGCAACACAGTCACCAACTTTTTATAATTAAACACCAGGCATTACTTGCAGAAAACAAAGAAAAGTTGATTCCTTCAATATAAAAACTCATGAAAACTAGCAAATAATCAGGTTTTGCCAAAAATGAGATCGGCTTAAGAACACATTTGGTTTACTTCAACCAAACACTCTCACAACTCATGCAGATATTTTCGAAGTGTAATTGAAAATTCTGTCACTCTACTTTAAAAATTTTTACAAATTCTCTGTCCTCTATGGCCGCTGATTAATTGAATGTGTTTCCACCATTCACTCACAGGGGATTTAAAGGCAGAAAAACAGCAAACTCTTCATGAATAAATCAAAAAGCATCGCAACATAATACCCCGCATCTTCGAGTGCCTGATCGATATTCCATTAGAAGAGTTTGCACAGTTTCTGTTACCAAACAAGGGTACATCAGTAATCATTGATAAATCGGATACCCCTTTTACATCAACGATGACATATTTTTGCCTTCTCCCATATCCACCAATATAAATAGCCGATAATCGTTGCTGAAAATCTGACACAAAATAATCCAGCTTTCGCTTCTTTGTTGAGGTTGCGCTGAAACGACAACAAGCTGCTGAGGATGCGATTGCTCTTCATCTAGCATCTGCTGAATGTGGAACGACCTACGACTATTTGCCTCCTGGTAGAATATATGGAATGCAAGTGACCTCTCCAGAGACAGAGACCGCAGACGAGCCTCCGCCCCAGGAAAAGTCCGCACAAGAAATCAGCAAAGACGATATCACTGTTAGTCCAGCTTCAATAGAAATGCTGGGCAAACTGTTTCCGAATAAAAAGAGGGCTGTGTTGGAGTTGGTTTTGAAAAGGTGCAACCACGACCTACTGAAAGCCATCGAACACTTCAACCTGAACAAGCACAAATCGACGTTGTGCGGCAACGAATCGGATTCGAGCAGCACCAAAGAAGAATCCGCATCGGCTTTTAAGCCGGTGGCAAACACTTCGAAAGCTTCCACAAAACCTTCCAGCTACATGGGAATGCATGCCGCAACCGTTCCAATGATTTCCAGCGAGGTCTTCAGTTTTTATCCATTTTTTCCATTGTTTCCTAAGCCGGTCATTCGAAATCCGGTTTACGTGCCCGGATTTTGCGATTGCGATCAATGCAAACACAATTTGTATAGTCCAGTAGATAATAGGCCCTGAGCTTTTCAGACCAGATAATCTACACATACCTGTAAGTGAAGTTGTACCAAAGATTATGTATCCTAATATTAAAATATTTTAGAGTTCCAATTGCTTTCTTCCCAAAACGGTTTTTTTACATAGATAGATAGAAGATTGCTTCTAACTTCAATTTAGTGTTTCAATTTGTCCATGAAGTCGTTTGGGTTGTTGCACAATTAACCAAATGAAATGTTCAAATGGCCGACTAAGAATTAATCAGTCTTGTGGCTGCATTTTCAGTGTTTCCAAACATGCTTTTGAGTTCCTGATCTATTTTTTTCCAATGGAAAGACTAAATAAATGTACCGATACTGATGAAGGATGTGATCAAAATTTGCGCGCTTTTTTAAGTAGCGCCAGGCGCATTTGGCGTTGCAAACATGTATACAAATCGGCATACGGAAGATAAAAATGGCTCAAAAGAAATAAAACTTGCAAATAGAAATAGACAACTTTGTGAATAACGCGAAATCTAGAAATAGATGAATTAGAATTTAACAAATGCAGGCTGCATCAAGGCAATAATGTGGATCTTCTCTTTAGATCACTTTTGCGCGACACATCTTCTATAAAAATTGATTTTCTGACTCAGTTTGATAAAAATTGAGCATAATGCTAAATCAAGAGCTCGCTCGTGTGGAAAGCAAGTTTTGTATTCAGCCGGAGCAGTAAATGTGTTAAAAGTTTCATAAAAATCAAAAGTCTGAGAGTATTTAATTTACGAGTCTATTCCGCTCCCTGATTGGAGAGTTTCATATTTGGCTGGAAAACATGTTTTGTTCACGGCGACAATCCAAACCAGTTTGAATCAGAAACTTGCAATTGAAAATATTTGCTTGCAAACAGGCACTTTTTACAAAACAGTCAACAATAAAAAAAAAACGGAAATCGAACTGCAAATGATTCATCCAAAGGGACGATTAGTAAAGACTTATATCATCACGTACGTTAATGCTGTTCTTCGCTGTTTTCGGAAAGTCTCAATATCGTATGAGTTTTTTTTTTGTAAAAGGTGACTAAATATCACAGTTTGGTTCGGGTGGTGAACAAAATACGTTGTCAGTCCTTTGTTCATAGACGGAATATACAGGATGGTGCCAATAAGGCAAGTGCGCTGGATTAGCCGTTATCTGCTAACTGACTGAGATTAAAGTTTTCAATTCGGAGTAGATATTTTTTGTTTCTTCAAGTCTACTTTGATTAAGTGAAGTGTGTTCAAATGTGGTGTCGGTTTCTTGAGGATTAATCGGTCGAAAATGGTGAGTGGGGGCGCGAGCTTGCAGCCGGTAAAAATGAATTCCAATCTACAAATCCTTTAGCTTAAACTAAGTTAGTTGGCATTGTTTTTTTCTCTTTGCTTTCTTTGTTCAGTTCAAACAATTACACTTGTTACTAAATTTCTGTAATATTAAAGAATGTTTTTCTTCCTTTCCAGGTGGCACGATGCAGCTTTCGGTAAGTGTGGCATTACTTTGTCCCTGGTTGCCATGTAGATGTAGATTCTTTGAGCGTTTAATCTCATATTATTAACTTGTATTTTATCAAATTGCTACAGGCCATATTTATTCAACAACGAGCGTCGAGGGACTGCATTTTGGATGGAGTTTTGAATTTTTTCCAATTTTCTTTCTGTAAAAATAATTTAAACTTAGATATTATACGTTAACGAGTCAGCAGTCATCTCCACAGAAGACTCTTCATATGTAAAACTATCAACTTTCCGTTGTGAACTAGACTTTTTATTGCCTTGGCAGGTAATTTGCGTCATTTGCAGGGTTTTCTTCTTTAAATTACACCCAAAATTTAACTTTTCTTAAATTCTCAATTCGATTTTTCAAATTAAAATCATTTGCACTCAACTTTAAAAAATTGACCAACCAAGGTTTTCTAAAGTGGACTCTTACTATCTAAACTTAAGCCTTAAGTTGTGAAATTCACTTAATATTGTCATCTAAGGTAACTATTTTGGCCGTTCTGGATTTCGACAATAAAGAGTTACGGTAATAATAGTTAGTGGCGTTTTTTGGCAGAAATGCCTTCTACTACCACTCTCAACCAAAGCAAACGAAAATCGTAAACTTTCGAACTTTGAAGTGGTTGAAAAAGAGTTTTCTGGAAAAATCCACTATGAAAGTGTTAGTAGAAGGACTTATAGTTAGTAGATAGAGAGGTAGGGAATTTATATCGAAAGTAAGTTTTATTATCGAAATCCAAGGGGCGCAAACTAGATAATTAGGTACTTTTGCTTCTATGAATTATACCATAAATTAAAGGGTCCTTGCTTCTCATGAGATAGCAAGTGTACAAAATTTTAATTATTTTCACTCCACTTTTCAACATTAATCACTCAGGTTTTCGGCAGTAGTTTGCTTTTAAATCAAACTACAAATTCAATCGCCTTAAAGTTTTCAAAATCAATATATCATCACACACAATCAATTTTTTTGCTGTATTCAAATGTTAAAATAGCGCAGAATCCAGATCAAAATGCCTAAAGGTAGGTGTAACTTGTTTATTGCTTTGTAATGGTTTAGCGCATAGCGCCCTAAGAGGCTGCAAGGGATATTGACTATTTATTTAGATATTGGCACGTTTTTGCCAAATTTTACGTTGCGTCAAGGGCAGAAAGATCGATTGGATCGATAGCCTTTTTCTGTAGGAAATAAAGATTATTTATATATATATATATATATATATTGTCCCAACGATTCATGCTAGGGAACTTCAGCGGCTAGGATTCGTCCGATATATCTCAGATTTTTGGCAATCCAGCGCATTTCAGGCTGTTGTTCTTCTAAATTTGAGCCTCTAAATGGCGTTGACTTTTTGAGCAAAAATCGGGTTAATAAGCTTTTCAGCTACCTGGATCCGTACGGCAATTCAACTTGCAGTAGCAAATGGTAACTAGGGATAAAATTTCTATTTGCAACCTTTATTCTGCTCTAATGTGCAGCTTTCCGGATTTTCTATCACATATTTTGCGGAGTTTGTGTAGGAAGATTTGAGCCTTGAAAGTGTGGAAAGGGACCTTTCTGCCGTCGCTACACTAACTGGTAGTGAAGCAAGTATGCATAAAAAATTCTTACATTGGGGTAGACTTCAGCATCACAATTTTCCATAAGATTAGAAATTGACTGTGGAGTATTCCGAATGCGCTTCCAATTTACCCTACATAGGCTATATTCGCTTATTGAAACTGGAGTGTTGTCTTGTGTGAGCACAGTGTCATGAAAATAAATTAAATAAAGTACTAAAAAAATAATTTTTGGCATAGTCAAATGCGTCTGCAAACATGCATATTTATCGACATGTGTAAAATAAAACAGCACGTGAATGGACGAGACAAATCATGCAAAAAGAGAACGATTTTTATTAAAACCACCAAATTCAGAAAGAGATAAAAAATATTTTCTAGAAATCGCCAACGTTTTAGCGATGATTCCACTGAAACTTTGCTTGGCAAGAAGTTAACAGACGCACACTTGGAAAAAAACGTCCCCAATTCTGCGTCGATAGCAAATTTGCCCTTAATTATTGATAAAGACGTCAAATAAGAAACATACTTAAAATCACTAGCGGCACTTGGTATAAAGCTTTGGGGCACAAAATCTTAGAAAAGTTCGTTTGTAATAACGACTTTTGCGTTTAGTACTTTTCGTGATGGTCAAATTGGACTTTGGACAGCCTACACTTTTGGGATAGAAAAGAAAATTTTGATATTATTTTAGAAAAAATTTAGGAGACCCCAAAAACCGCGAACCGGCGGAGAAAAACATCAAAGCCAGTCTTCCACTGAAAAATTCACTGCCGTAAGGAATGGCCACCGGTTAAAATATTCGAACTGAAAAAAGTTAGTCGTAACTTGTTTGGTGCACCTCTAAAAATGATCTCGCCATAAGAAAAAGCACAGCAAAAACAAACTTATTCTGAAGTTTATTAAAAAAAAAACGGCATCCCAAATGAATTTATTCCGATTCACTGCAGTCTAGTGTATCAAGGTGTTTCAGTTGAAGATAACACCAACTGTTAACAATAATCATACAACCTTTCTAGTTTTTTTCTTAAAAATATAGCAAAAACATGATTTAAGTGTGCACATTCCAGCCACTTGTTCTCCAATTGAATCAAAATTCTACGTGCGGTGATTCAATTTAGATATACAACTTACTGATGGACCGAAGTAAATGATAAGTAAACAGAGCGAATCAGTGTTAACTTACAAATCAAACAAAGAGATCAGATTACCGGAGGGTTACCTACCGCAGTATTATCGAATTAGGGTGATTTCGCAGCCGCAAGACGTTTACCTTGCGACTTTTATTACATCAGATTTCGGGCACTTGAGGGCGAAATGGACCATTCCTAAACAAACAGAGTAAACGGGAAAAATACACTAAGGGGGGTTTTTATTGGCGTGGCAGCGCAAGTGCGAAATACGTTTAAAGCGAGGGGCATTGACTCAATCAATTTGATAAAGATTGATTAATAGAAGTGAGCAATAGCCGAACAGTAGGACTAAAACAAATTATAACACCTTGGGGCAAATAAAAATGTAATTTATTAATGAAAATTATAAATATTTACAAATGAAAATTAAACTCTTCCACCGACCACTAGTAGACATTTCTACTTATAAACTACAATGATAGCTGGAAATGGCCAAATCCCAAATAGAATGTACAATTTAGCAGTAGAAATTCGAAAATTAGTTTATTTCAATATATGTCGCATATGCAAAAACATACTTTAAGCAAAAAACTATAGATGCATGCTTAGGTTCAATTGTACAGTTCTTTGAGCTTTAATTGTGAAATAGCTAACATAAAATTAAAAAGTCAATAAACTTTTTATGCTTGAGGGTTGGAATAAATGTCGAAAATAAATTCAGTAAACAAAAATAATTTACGTTTCAAAGACGGCACAAACAATTTAAAATCTAGAAATAATTTACAATGAACTACAGCTCATCCTTTAGTAAAGTGTATCTATTTTTCGATGGTGCTAATTTTTTAAATGTACTCTCCGGCGGTTTAGTGGGTTGCTCTTCTTTTCCTTTGTCGCTATCTGGACCGTAGTGGAATTCTCTATGCAATTTACCTGCATATTGAAGAACAAACCAGGCTAGAATTTGACATATCAACGGCATAAGCAACATGCATACCCGAGTAGAGATCCATGATAAAAGACTTGAGTTTTCCTTCAATTTGGATATCTTCAAATTTAGGAAAGAGGTACATGTGCTTGAAGCTATCGATTGCGATTACGGGTAAATCGTCTTCGCCTTTACCCAAGTGATGAAGGGGGTGGGCAAATTTATTGCCATCGGCTGTTAAAAAGGTGATTTTCTCTGAAATAATTATTGTCTCGATTTATAAAATATTATCATTAATTTCTATAACTCAAACCCTGTTCCGATGTCAGTTCCTTTTGTATAACATCAGTAAACTTTTTAATCGACTCCCTATCGCCATCTTTGTAAAATAGGATAAGGAACGGCAGGCCTTCCTCTGTCAATTCTTCGGCGTTCTCGAAGGTAATTTCACGAATTAGTCGGGAGCACAAAGCCTGAAAAATTGCACATGGCAGTGTTGGCACTAAGTCAACATAACTTAATACCCCTACAATCATCCAGCCAAACAGCTGGTCAAAGTCGGATAGTTTCGACCTATTGACAGTCTGTTCATCCACAACCTGTCCGTCGTTGTAAGAACGTGCAATAATGGTTGGAGTTTCTCCAGTCTCGTTATTTCGAGCGGATTCCCCAAAACCTGCATAGAATTGGCACTTGTGTTGTTGCATAGTTGTAACAACTCGTCGGTATATTTGATATTCAGGCTGATCGCGACTATCGAAGTATCCTAAAAGGAAACTCATGATTTGCAGAGATTTACAGACCAAAGCCCAATATATTTGTTTGGTTTAGTCTCAAGCTGTACGCGAATATAAAGCGTTACTATAAAACTTTGGCGCTTTTGCCACAAAAACCAAATTAGCCCCGCTCCACTCTAGCAACAGTTGGAGAATTGAGAAAAAGCGGGTTTGATCATATTTGATCTTTCTAGGAAAGTCTCCGGGCATAAACGCAATAAAGCTTTTATCAGAGAGCGTAAATTATAACAGATTTTCCTGTAGAATTTATAGAACCATTCACGCCTAAGTGCACCTTAAGGCGGATTACATAAACTACGGGTTAATGGTAAATTTTCAGGCACCGTTATGCTTCCATCGAACAATACACTTAACCAGAAGAAAAACGCAAGAAAGACAATTTTCTCTGCTCCATAGTTGTGTTTATAATTTAGTCAAACCATGCACTACTTAAATTAGCACGTTGAATTTGTTTGTATTTATGTTTATTTATTTTCTATTCATAAATTTTAGTATTCGGTTGATGCCTTCCAAAAATACAAAAACTCCCTATGCGTGCAACTGCAGGTAGAACAACTGGAATGCGTACTTACCAATAACCGATGTTTGATCCAGTTCAGTCAGCTGTATATCTGATACGTTTTTGAAGTCTTTGATAGGATCTTCTAGCTGCTTTTTGATAAACTCCGTGAACGCTTCGACCGACCGATGGCCCCTGAATTCCTTCTTGATCAATTTCCCGTTCCTCATTAACTTTAATGTGGGGTATTTGGTGATTTGAAACCTTATCGGGAAAGAGAGGCGCACTATTGTAACTTCTCACAAACAATACGTTGAAAATAAATCAAGTAAATATATTTTATACTTGGACTGAAGTGCGGGCTGCTGATCACAGTCTACTTTGGCTAGAATTGCCTTTCCATCTGGAAATTCTTTGGCTATGGCATCGGCAGCATCATCGTAAATTGGCCTCAACAAATTACTAAATCTGCACCAATCGGCATAGAAGTTAATCATGACTAACTCATGGCCAGCTGGAAATGAAAAATTAAACAATTTCGAAGATCCGACGGTATATCAATTGGAATTGATTTGTTTTTTAATTTCATACGGCATGTGCATGTTACAAAAAGATTTCCAGAGCGCGCGAAAAAGTCGAGAATCAAAGCCACGATCGGCGCCCAAGTAGAAACCAACCAAACAAGTGTTTTGGATTATGTAGTCTTTTACACACGAGCTTTTATAGTATGTCACAATTTATTCAAAATATCGGTCAATCAGTCCGCAAAAATACGATGGTGTGCTAAATTATCAGGCTTGTTCCACTCTTAGCCTTAAGATTTGATCTTTAGTGCCACTAACGGGTTCAGTTTCGGGGGAAATTGATGCAGGATCCCTGCAGAGTAACCTTGCTGGCTTGTGAAATAATGTGCTTTACTGATTGAAATATCTCAAAAAATATATTATCTCGAGTTGACTCGCAAACACACACATACACATTATGACTTGAAAGTTTCGAGTACGGTTCAGTATGTTAAGTGAGTATACATTTTAATCAGATTGCAGTACTTAGCTTGGCTAAAGACTTAAAACCAAAAGTATATAGAACTTTAATGGACCTGAGTAGTTTTGAGATTTGCTTACTTACTTACCAGCCAGCTTCAGGTACTGTGACATTCATCTAAAATTTATTATAAAGATCGTAGGTACTTACACATAATCTGCTCAAAGTTAACTTCGGTTAATTCAACAGCTCCACTGTCTGTTGGATTGTAGAACATACATAGTACCTAAATTTAAACAGTTGTAAGGTTACATACTAATGTATTTAAATAAGGCTACTAAAATACCCAAACGTGTGCCGGCACTGATAGCTTGTTTTAAATCATGTGAGGTAGATAAATGAACAGTTTTTCATATTAAAATACCGTTCTGTCGTGGCAAATTTGCGGAAATCCTAATCCGAACCCACTTACCGATAATACTGCAAAAATGTGACGTTTGCTTTTAAGTAAATTAACCATATCCTTAACTTAACACTTAGATACACTAAATCACAAATTTCCAATAACTAATGTATAAGAAAAACAGGATTAAGTTAAGGAAACACAATTCTACATCGGCTAAATTGGGATTCTCCAATAAACAAACGTCAGGAAATCAAGGTCTTCTAAACGTCACCGCATTTTTTCTACTTTTATGGAATGATTGACTTCGCTTCTTTGGTACAGTTTGGCAATGCCGCAATTAATGGTATTATCAGAAAAAAATTTGAAATAAATTTTAAAAATTAGGATGCAGAACTAATTAGTAATTTGTGCTTTGGGCTTAACTGTCCACGTTTGGAAGATTATTAGTAGCAATTTATAGCGTCAATTACTCAATATTATTATGAATAATACGTTAATTAATAATCTTAATTAATAACTACATAATTTGTAATATTTATTCTTTGGGTTGCTTTCAATTTAATAATTTTAGCATTTCATTATAGTGAAAACTGAATCTTTCCATTGTACAATAATTTACATGGCACTTTTAAGACTTACCTATAGAAATTATTTTTATTGTATCCTATGCACACAGTAATTAATTAAGCTGTAATAATACCCTAATTCAATTAGCTTCATTACACTAAACTATTACTTTCCAAGTGAAATTGAGACAAAAATTTCAGTTATTTGCGAATGCCTCCAATACTGGCTATCTCTTTTTACTTCTGATTTCCCGTCAATAGTATGTAGTCTGTGCCCGTCGTTATGTGTCATAACCTCAACATATCAAAATAATCTTATGGAATGTTTGGCAACTAAGAATGTGTATTTAAAAAGTTTTAAACACATTATTTAGCGGCATTAGTGAATTAGAAAAGTGAACATGTCTTTGGCATCGAAACTTACGTTATTTGGTGCTTCAGCTTTTGCATTGGGGATCATTGGACATGTACATTATAAACAGTATCTAGATAGGTAAAGTAAATCGCAAGTTACTCTTTATATCGCGTATTTATCGTTTTCTGGCTCTTATTTCAAACCGTATGAAATATATCTGTATTTCCCTCGTCGTGTTCTTCGCCTGCCGTGTCTGATGTTGGCCATTATCAGTTTGCTCCGGATCTGGTGTTCTCTCCAAATTATTTTAAGGATCTGTGGTTCTATTCACATCCCTTTATATGATGTTGGAGGTTCCGGCCTATTTGCTTAAAACCAGATCATAATTCTACTCAACGGGGTATCCAGAAATAACGTCGATAACTTTCGCGAGCTGAATCTATACATTAAAATATGGAAAAGTTGTTATCAAAGGATTCCAATCATTTCTTCTTCAAAGACGTGAAACCGTTGAAACCAAGAATAGTAATAATTTGGTTATTCGGCTTTCCGTCTTGCTATTTATCGTACAATAATTACCGAGTTTTCCTTATCAAGGAGCAAAATTCATTTCTGAGACGAGTGACGGCGCGCAAAATAGTTCGGGCGTGCACAAACTTATATCATCGGCGTAGGCCAAAAATTGAACTAATCTAAGGATATTAACTATAACTTAAAAATTCCGCATTTTTTCTTAAAGTCTACGCGAAAAATATATCAGTTTTTCGACAACAAATACGCTTAATCTCCATCTTTTGTGTTTCTTCAGACTCGCTCAACAACGAATCGTTTAAAGTCAATAAAAGAACAGTACTTAAATGTACCTTTTTTGAGCTTGAGTTCAAAACATCAATGTTGCTTATATAATTCAATCTATTATTTGCCATGTTAAAAAAAGTTCGAATTTATTAAACGATTTAACATTTTCTAAATGATATTTAAGTTTTCATTTTTGTATTTTGTTTATAACTTATAGGGATCAGCTTCATCAAGGTGTACTAAATGACATCGAAAGAAGACAAAGAAGAAAAGCTGAAAATCTATATAATTTGCAAAAACAACTTGACTTAGCAAAAGATTTAAGGGTCTCTGAATCACAGTCTCCAGATGTGAGATAATACAGCATGTAATCTTTTCAATGTTGGAAATTAGAATTGTTTAGCTGGGATATTGAGGAAAATGTTTGCCGTTTTGGGAGCATTAAAGCATTTTGACTAAAAATAGTTTTTACCTTATTTTTCCCGTCCAATCCGCTTGTCGCTGAGTGGTATCAACAGCAATTTAAAAATGTAGTTTTTGTTGCATTTTAAACTGTACTTAATAGTTAACACCTGGTATGAATTAAAAGCGCATTGGAATATAAAACTATTATATTAAATAAATATAGTCACTAAACAATTAAATGCAAAGTTCGCTGCAAAATATTCCATATTCAGGGCGTGAGAGTCTTTATAAATTCTTATATTTGGATTCGTCCACATGTTAGTCGCATGTTAACAATTGGTCGTCTACATTATATTGTCGCCATTGTCCGCCCACCGCACTCTTCGGTTCTCCAAATTGCTGAATCCGAGCCCGAAATTTTTATTGAGATCTTCCATTGAAGCTCTGCTAAATTCTTCCTGGTAATGCTTTTTATAGCGTCGAACCAAACAGATACAGGCGATAATAAATATGAGCTGAACAAGAACCCATGTCACAATCAGTCCTATGACTAGAGAATAGTCCATGCAAACTTCGTCAGTCACAAAATCTAAAAGGTTTATTGGAAATTTTGGTTGGATTAATGTTTTCAAACTTACTGTATCCGGCCACTAAGATTTTGCCATCATTGTTTCCTACTATGAGCCTATCCGGTTGAAAACTCGCATCCCTCACTATCATAACATACTCCAAGGGCATTTGGTTGATCACTGAAGAGTTGGCTTCAAAGCTCCTCTTCAACTGATTGAAGCTGCGAATCATTTTACTCCCGTTTATTGTCTCAACTAAATGAGTCCTGACTTCTCGCTTCCTTCGGCCATAGGACTCACCGTTGTTGTCACATTTTATCTGGGGAATGAACTTTTTTATGATTTGCATTTATTCATTTTATATAAAAAGCTTACTGGGGAACATTCGTTGGAGCAAAATTGAATAAGAACGCTAAACCGAACCACTGGAGAAGACGCGAATTTGAATGCCTGGAACGTAGCGATCAGCCGCCTTGTTCCATTGGAAATAGTTTTGCTCAACGCAGGGAATATGTTTAAGTTTGTGGGACATCCGCGGTCATCCAGCAGGAAAATCGATTCCTCGCCCTTCTCGGTCATGGCGATTAAGTGGCTTGCCCACAAGTCATAAGTATCTACAAATCAATTTTAAATGACTGTTATCATCAGTGGATCGTTCCTTACTGGTTTTTTCTTTCAGCTCAATTATCAGCTGCAGCTCTTGGCCGATTTGCGTGTCTGTAGTCTCATCTTGAGACCTCAGATCCACTACTCTCATTTCCACTACAGGGGCCACAGTCTCATTCGATATCGTCGTTATAAGCGTGCTTCCTTTGTTGGGAAGATTCCTAAAATGTTCCCACTATAAACTGTTCCAGTGCTTGATAGCTATACTTACGATGTAATTGTAACTCCTGTACCAATCAGCACTTTACTTTGGTTTCCAAAAATGCAGCCCACTTTGAGTAGTCGGTCTGACTGAGTTTGAATGAACGCATTGTATTGGATGATTAAGGTTCCTGATAATAATGTCCTAAAATTGAATAGAATCGTATTTAAAGGATCATCGAAAAATGCTATTTCTCTCTAGAATGATGTACAAATGAGCGTTCTAACTCATTTTGCCTCCGAGAAATGATCAAAAACGGGACGGAAAACATGGAATTTTGGCATAATCTTGCACCTAAGTGTCTGATATTCAAATTTGCCTTTCTGGTTCAAAACTACTCGAATTTCCCCACTCACGTTGTTACGACTGAATCGACTTTTCAATTCTCTATTCAACGATGCCAAAGCGAATTCTGTGGCTCAAATGGTTCTTGAGAAACTTCGAAAAAAGCAGCGTCATGTTCAAGTGGAATTTGCAACTCAAAAAAAACCACGCAAATCT
>NW_026018715.1:8354402-8360317 GCF_020466585.1 Dendroctonus ponderosae
TTAAAATAATTGAGACGTAAAAATCTACAACTTCCGTGTATGTAGGAATATTTTTGCCCAAATTTGAAAGTTTATGTTAAAACGTGGTGGCCAAAGTTCAATCAATATTGCTTATTATGTCGAAAACAGTTGAAAATCTATTAAAAGAGTTATACCGAATAGGCTTAGAATTTCACGCGCAGTTCGAATATGCAATTAAAAGTACAACATTCCATTTAAAAAAACGTAACTTTTGTCTGCCACGTGTATTACTACACCCTGTACCAATTGATATTATCTTAAAATAAAATATAGGTTATAATAATATCTACTAATAACAACTTTCGTTTTCAACATTTTTTCGAAAATTTTAAATTAGATGTAAAAAAGAGTGGCCAAAGTTCAATCAATAAACTTTAATACATACCGTATATCAGCTTCTTTTCGACAACCGACATGCACAAATTCAATTCAGCAACTTTTGTAACCGAACACAGTAAACTATCTGGGCTGTTTCACGCACGTGGATAAAGTTTTACCTCTGGTTCAACTTATTATGAAAAATCTAGCAACCATGTGTGTACTGTACTTCGACGGCAGTTTTGCATACAACTGGTTTCTGATTCAACTGCCTAGGGATGACACGAAATACTTGCACAGGTATTTTGGAACAGATATCGATATGGAACAGTCGATACCTGTTATCGATCTTTAAAATAACATGTGTTTGAAATAACAGGGCTCGCCTACGATGCTGGTCAATTGGCCTGAGTTTTAGTGAAATGATATATTTTATTCTCATGAAGTGATAAAGTTTTGTATGTATAGACCTGATTATTTTCGAATCCATGCACCCATGATTCGGCAAATAGCAATATTCAATGAACTGAAAAGATCAGGCAGAACAGCAGTAACAGCCGTCTCCGATATTTTCTTTAATGTGACCAGGCCTGACTGTTTTTTCGGAATTCTGAGCTGTTTCTTGTCCTAGGAACTTGATCTTGTTCGACCAATAGCAGGGCTTCTGAAATAAAATAGCATTTGTTGTATCTGCCCAGTGGAGTAGTGGACGAACTACATTTAAATTTGTATAGGCGCTATTTACCTAAAATCTCTCGGGATGATCTAAAAAAAAATGGTAAATCTCTTTCTAAAATATCTCGCCTCATAAAGTCAATCCGACGACATATGTTTTTGTAACATATTTCGCCGATTTATTATTTTTTTATTAAATGTACATATTTAGTGTATGAAGAAGTATAAGTATATTAATAGACTGCTCATTTAAATTGAAAGGTACTGGAAATAGAACAAAGCAAATTTACCATGTATGAGAATTTAACTCGAAGAAGCATAAATGTACCTGTGATATAAAAATTTCTTCAAAATATGAAACACATTTATTCCACAAATTTCACACAATTATTATTTAGTAACTTTAAATAGTTGCTTGCTTTAAAGAGTTGTTCATTGTTCTTCTTGATGAGATTTTCATAATTCGGTCATGCCTTCTTTCCAAAATTGCAACAAGAGTCTTAACATATTTTAGCAGAAAATATCTGTATGAGATTCAAATAATTTATTATATTTGAATAATATAATTATTAGACACGATTTACCTCATTTTATCGCTTTCTCTCGCTCTTTCACAGCTTGTACCTTTGTAGTGAATTCTGCTTGGAAACTATGCCTCTATCTATAGTTTCGAAGAAAGTCCGAGCAGTCGGAGTAAATTTTAAATAAATTAAGCGACGATTTAAATACTTAGGTCAACATAGGGAATTATTTGGAGGATCCTCAGTCGAGCTAATGAGTTCGATTGAGAAGAGAAACTTCCCAACCGAAAAGTTAGATCAATGGGCACGTGGAGATACAACTGTGTGTGTTTTGACTTGATATGAAATGGCTTTTAACTTCGACACACAGCACAATTTATATTCATAATATTCATAATTTTTTGTTCATTCCTATTTGTTATGTAAAAAGGGCTCTTGCCAGATTCTAAATACATTTTTTTTGAGACGTCGGAGGGACTTCTCTGAGGCTGTATTTTACTCGTAAAGAGTTATACTACAAAGTGCAATAAATGAAAATATCATTACTGACTGACCGAAAAGTAATGGTACGATTTTCTTGAAACAAAACTAAATTAATTATAGAAAATTAACAGAACGCTGAAATCGACGGTTTTTTTAAAGATTTTTGAGTAAACTAATGAACTGATTTTAATGTAGTTTATCTGATATCATAGATATTTTTAGTAATTGAAAAAAAGGATAAAACTGTTTTCAATAGCATCAACGGTTCAACAGTTATGAGCAAAAACGGGCTTTTGCACTTTCTTTAATTATTTATAAACAATGTTCAACAGCCGGAAATCGAGCACAAACTATTGTCTCAATATTCTAACTTCCAGTAATCTTTTACCTTCATATTTTTAGTGCCCGAAACAGGTCTTTTAAAGTCTAATCCACCTGGACCCAAAATACGCTTCAGCCCGGTTTCAGGTACAAACCAATATTTATCTTGGGCCAAAATAGCATTTGACAAAAAATCACAGATACTTGGAACAGTCACACATGGAATCTGTGACTGAAAAATACTGGTTTGTGTCATCTCTACAACTTCCTGACCTTCGAACATATTTTCCAACCTCAACAACACCGACGGAACCCTAACCATATACCCTAACCGAGGTACCTACCGTTTCGCCGAAGAAAGAGCAGCAAAAGTTCGATTTTTCTGTACCTCCGGTGTCCTCTTCAGCCTGATTGCTTCTCAGGTTGAATCAATCAATTTGAAAGTTTATAAAGATTTATTTAAAATATATTTTGCAATTAGTCTATAAAGGAACAACAAAACAGTTTCCGGCAAACAAGCAAAACTACAATCGACACTCCCTATAGTCTAATAAAACTGACTTTAGAATTGCAGAATTAAGTACATCATATAATTGCAATACAGTAAACATTAAACAAGTAAATATGTAACAATAAATCACAATATTCAAGACATTTTCGGAATTAAATACAATCTACTAGCATTGCTGATAACGTCATGATGGTACAAAACCAACCAATGGCCCCCAGTCCTCGGCGTCTCTTATATGAGGCAAGGGTGCGAACAATCCCCAAGTGGAGATTGTTAAAAGAAGGGAAGAATCAAGAAATGAAGATTGCTTGGGTAGGAAAAATTATATTTTTATAGAATTTAAAATGACACCACAATGAAGGGTATACTTGCTAATGAAATAAACTACGGCGAGGAGAGGGCGCCTCCGGAGACAATCAAGTAGAGAAATACCGAGTACTTTGGTCATATTATCAAATAATCCAAAATATAATTTGCTTGCATAGGAGACAAGAAACCGTCTCGATTGCACAAAATTACACACTAGACATCTACAACTGGAAGACCTCTTCAGAAAGCGGCAGACATAGATTTACATTGCTCTAAAGCTGACCGCTGCTAAAAATTTGCCAACGATTCACATGCACCTAGGAGTTTATACCTTTTCTGAACATTGAAACGTAATTCAATTACACATTTAACAATTTAATAAAACGCTCTTAAGTAATAGTTACAGTCTTAATCAGCTTTAGCAGCAGATAAGGCACTGGTTGCACTGATCCTTTAACACATTTCCATCTCTTTAAGTAAGCACACCACTGACCGTTTTGCGAAGGCTTCGGCCATCATTAAAGGTGTGAGTCCACATCGGTTTTTCCGAATTCGAAAATTTTTTCGATAGAGCAGCCTTACTGCCTGCTCGTTTCCAGATGCTGCTGCTGTATGCAGAGGGAGGTCCCCATTATAAGTCACCAAATCAACTGCAGCGCCTTGCTCTAACAATACTGCAACTGCGTCTCCACATTCTTTCCTATCAGCTGCCATATGCAAAGGAGTAGCATTGTCATAGTTTCGTAGGTCAATATGGGCGTTGTTTTCGATCAGGATTTTAATTATATCACAGTAGTTTCTTTCCGCTGCTGAGTGTAATGGAGATATTCCGTTCCGGTCCTGTTGGTTAAGATTGATATCGAGACTGACCAACCGCCTGCATGCTTCTCTTTGGTTTTTTGCCACTGCCAAATGAACTAGATTTTGATCAATAGGGTTCATTATCTTGTAATCAGCACCGTACTCTATAAGGATATCCATAATTTCGACGAATCCGCTTTGGACTGCCAACGTCAATGGCGTATCTCCACGTAGTGTTTTGTCATTTGCAGACAATCCGAACTCAAGATAAAAGTTTACAAGTTCCGTATTTCTAGCTTGAACGGCCAGATGCAATAATGTCTCCCCGAGGTTATTTCGGATCTTAATATCAGCTCCTCGTCTTAACAAAAAAACAACTAAATCTGGACTATCTACAATGGACAAAAGCGGCGATATTCGTATATCAATAATATTCATTTTGCCGAACTGGTTTATGGATATCTTGATGATAGGTTTATGCTGCTGGATGCCAGTTGATGTAAAGCAGCGTTTTTGCACTCGCGACGTCTGGTAAGGCCTTCAGAACCAGTACCTTCAAGCTAGTTTTGGTATTTCCTACAACACAAAAAAAATATTCATGAGATTTTCTTAGTAACGTGAAAGAAAATTTATCTTAAATCGTGAATAAGAAAACATGTATTTTATTTCGCGGAGAAGATATGAGTTTCGTTGTTATAAATTGATATCGTTTGTTGCTCCCTACTTAATTCAATATCAATATAAGAAAATAAAAATTAAAAAAAAAATGACTTGTTTAAGTTATATTTCACTTCTGACCAGCGCCTAAGAATTTGTATTTGTAGAATGTACAATAATGTTGGATTAAACTTTAGCCACCCCGTTTTTGCCTCTAATTTGAAATTTAGAGACAAATGTTAAATACAGCAATAGAGCACCCCATGTATGTGTACTTTGACGGAAATTGCTTAAACTCAACTAATTGACAGTGGCTACGGCTGCCCTTTAAATCATCTCTCTATGGATAACACTAATGTCTTTAATTCTCTAGCTCGAATCTAATCTGTTTTTAATTAAGTTGATATTGATGGTATGTAAATAGCTAATGGTTTTGCGGCTGACATAACTCGGACAATCTATGCGAAAAGACATCAATAGCAAACAATATCCCTATTAAAATCTGAACTTTTATCCAGAAACGTCAATGTTTGCACAACCTTGCCTTTAACATTGCCACCAATCCTCGACAAGTCTGGCAGTCTTCCGCTGCTAAAGAATGTTTCGAAGTAGAAGAACAAAACTGGTTAGATAACTTTGGCTTGTTCACTGATATAATATTTTAATAGTCAAAACAGCCCTGTAAGTCCACCGATAAGCGCCAATAATACGAACAACAATGTACAAATAGAGGAATGACGCGAATTTTGAATCACCCTGTATGTAAATATTAACTAAATTGTCAAATTAAAGTTTGTGGCAAACATCGTACATATACATAAACCAAAGCAAGCAAGAAAGCAACAACACTTACTTAGATCAAAAACGTATTGACAGATTCAAAACGACCCTTGTTGTTGGTTATCTTTATTTTTAACTGTTATCTCCGCATAAATGTATTTGAATAATATATAAATTTTATTAATATTGACCAATAAAATTATAACGCTGACGCCTTTATAAAAAAAGTTCCTATAAACAATCTCCGAAACAGGTTAAGTCACGTTCTGCCACAGGCCACAGTCTATAACACGTACCTTACAGCCTTTTTTACTTTTCCATGTACTCGTAAGTACCAGTTTTATCCATTTTTATTCTAAACTTTTATATATTTTATAAAATTTGTACCGAAATTAGAGCAACTGAAAACTTTTTTATTGTAAGTTTGTTGTCGGTTGTCCCGTTTCAAACAAGTTTATATTAATTTATCTTGAAATATTAGCACAATTAATTATTTCATATTTGAATCACCATGTTTG
>NW_026018715.1:8360417-8426211 GCF_020466585.1 Dendroctonus ponderosae
CGAATTCTGTGGCTCAAATGGTTCTTGAGAAACTTCGAAAAAAGCAGCGTCATGTTCAAGTGGAATTTGCAACTCAAAAAAAACCACGCAAATCTAAAACTTCTTAAAATCAAGCATTTTTTGAGAAAACTGCCAACATTTCCTTATCGAAGGTTCACTTTCTAAAAGGGCCATTTATTTCAGTCTAGAATGATGTACAAATGAGCGTTCTTCCTCATTTTGCCTCCGAGAAATGAGCAAAAATGGGACGGAAAGCATGGAATTTTGGCATAATCTTGCAAATAAGTGTCTGATATTAAAATTTGCCTTTCTGGTTCAAAACTACTCGAATTTCCCCACTCACGTTGTTACGACTGAATCGAGTTTTCAATTCTCTATTCAACGATGCCAAAACCGAATTCTGTGGCACAAATGGGGCCTGAGAAACTGCCAAAAAAGCAACGTCGTGTTTGAGTCAATTTTGCAACTAAAAAACACGCAAATCTAAAACTTCATGAAACCAAGACTTTTTTGAGAAAACTGCCAACATTTCCTTATTGATGGTTCACTTTCTAAAAAGGCCATTTAGTTCTCGCTGTAATGATGTAAAGATGAGCCCTCTGGCTCATTTTGCTTTCGAGAAATGAGTAAAAACGGGACGGAAAACATGAACATTTTTCATAATCTTTGCACCTAAGTGTCTGATATTAAATTTTCTCTTTCTGGGTCAAAACCACTCGCATTTCCTCACTCATGTGGTGATGACTAAATCGAATTTTCAATTCTGTATCCAACGATGGCAAAACGAATTCTGTGGCTCAAATGGGGCCTGAGAGACTGCCAAAAAAGCAACGTCGTATTTGAGTCAATTTTGCAACTAAAAAAAAAACACGCAAATCTAAAGCTTCTTGAAACCAAGACTTTTTTGAGAAAACTGCCAATATTTCCTTATTGATGGTTCACTTTCAAAAAAGTTTTTTTCAGTCACATTTTTTTGTTTTTAGACTGAGTGAAAAAAATGGTGGTTTATCGGGCAAGTATTAGAATCTGTGCTTTGATGGTTTGAAAGTTTAGTGAAAATGTAGAAAATTTGAATAGTTTTGCACTGGCAAACATCCAAGGCAAGTTTTCCGTAATATTGTGCAATTTATTGATAATTTATACAAAAGTTGTTTGTCGGTGGAGTCAAAAAATCTTCAAATTGGAACAACATTCTATTTAATTTCTTTCGCAATATCAATTATATTCTCCACAGTAGAATTTTTTTAAAGCCACTAAGAAATATAGCTATTGCTTACCAGAAACCTTAGAGTAATTAGGCAAAAATTGCCTCCTTGACACACTTACCGGCTTGTAGGACTATCAGCTTTAACGATGCCACATTCATTGGTAAGAAGTTGTAATTTTAAAGTAACCATTGTGAATTTGCCTTGGCCCACAACGAAACATTCCTTATTTTCGGAATTTCCGTGCATGTATAATTTTCCGTGAAAATTTGTTTCGGGTTGATAGCGAATGGTCATGTAGCTTTCAGTGCATGAAACAGTAACTGAATCCAAATTCAGTGATTGAATTAGTTAAAACCCAATGATTTAAGGAATACTTACTATTAAGGCATCGAGCTTTTTCGTAATAAGTCGCTCCTTGTTTGGAAACGAGGATTCTTGGACCTCTGAGCTTTGTGTCCTCACTGTGCAAAATGCACTTTTTCCCACTGTCCAAGCTAAACCCTCTGCAATTGAATGCTTGGTAAACCTCGCACTGATGTTGGCATTGATCTTTGGTCATATTTAGCAACCTTAAGTCCTTGTGCTTGAAAGCAACGTCTCCGTATTCTTCGTAGGTACAGTATTCATTATCTTGATGCTCTAAAAGGAAACTTTATGTAGCAGATCAGCCTTCCAGGAAAATTCCCCCCTTTCTACGTGCCTGTAGGTGGATTATCCCGGATTTTTGTGCACTGGTTTTCCAGGTAATAATCATCATAAGTTGAAACTCTATAGGAAGTGGGCATTAAGTGCCTGTCACTGTTGCTCAGAGTGCATAATCCCACAGTCTCATTTTGAGCAGAACTGACTCTAAATTTAACGGATCTGCAGTCAAAATCGGTTTCATCCAAGCAGTTTTGCTGGCATTCCGATCTGGACATGTTTCTGGGCAGAGCTTTAGTGTCATTGCCTATCAAAGTGGCTCCTCTGACTGTTTCAAACACCCACGATTTGTTACAACCTCTTTCTAAAATATTTTAGAGGTTTTTAAAGAGATGAATTTTTATTCACTGAGCTCACCTTCTTGCAGACAGACTTTAACAAACCATGCTGCTGCATTATCAACTTCCATTCCAGACTCATTCCTGATAAATGTTTGGTCGTTCTCAAACCAGTAGCAATCAGAAGTGTCGTAAAAGAGTACAAAGCTTTGACATTTTTCGTTTTTCTGGCAATTTTG
The DNA here is from genome assembly GCF_020466585.1 of Dendroctonus ponderosae. Classification (NCBI taxonomy): domain Eukaryota; kingdom Metazoa; phylum Arthropoda; class Insecta; order Coleoptera; family Curculionidae; genus Dendroctonus; species Dendroctonus ponderosae. The sequence goes on from NW_026018715.1 coordinate 8,362,845, forward strand.
CAGACATTGAATAGTAACGGCGGCATCAGTTTCGTTTTGATTCAGAGGGACTAAGAGCTGTTCTCGATTCAAGTTGATTGGGGGAAGGCCGATGATTTTTTCGAATTTTATGTTCGATTTTGGGCAATTCAGCAGGCGAGCAGCAAATGCTGGAATCACATAATGTGAAGAAAGCACAATCAGGAAGTTTTTAGACTTGGGGTTGCAGATTGTTCCTATGCGGAGTTAATATAGGGAGATAAAGAGCAACATTTTTTTGCCCGATATTTATAATTCGTCATTTACAAAACTGAGATTTAGTTTCATGACTGATGGTCTGATTTCAATCACCTTTAGACAACATACTAATAAGATTTGTGTTTGAAATAGTTTTCTATGATTCCAAAAATTCCCCAATTATCGTTATTTGTGGGTGTTTTTTAAGAATTCGTATTAGTTCAACTTAAAAAAAATTTCACGTGTATTTATACGGAATTTTTTATAGTCAAATCGGTAGGAAGCAGATTGCGCTCGCTAAATGTGTTTTTTAGGATCTTATTCGTTTGCTTTCGTCCGTTTTGTTGATATCTGGGGAGCGATCTAATTTTGTCTGTTAAATAACGCGTTATTTTATGGAATTTATTTAGAAATTAAGGCTAATCTGTTTTCGTGGAATAGTAATTTTGCAGCTCTATTTTTGCGGTTTTGCTTTCAGCAGAAACTTGGTAAAGCGGGTAAATATCGATCGAATCATTCTTTGAAAGCCCCATAAATTTCGAGAATTAAAGACCCAAACTAACCCAAGACTCAGTTTTTTGTGTTCATTGCTTTGGTTTGAATGAGAACTGCTTGCATTTTAAGAATCGGGTTTGTGTAATTTTGCGTATAATTTACTTTGGTAACTGCAAAATTCTGAAAATGTCCGATTCACAGTTGAATTTGACTATCAACCAGTCTCAAGACCAGAAATGGTCTCTAAAGGGAAATTTTTTAAACATAAATCGTGGATATAATTTTTGGTTTTGAATTTCAAAATTATAAAAATTGTAAAAACTTACAACTGAGACAATTAGAAAATGCAAAAGTAAGAAAAAATAATTACAAATCATGAAAAGAGCAAGAAAGCCTAGTTCAAAATCAAAGGTATATTAGTTAAATAATTCATGAATTAGATAATTCAATTGTTTGCTCAAAATGAGTATTTTGGAATTTTTGCATCAAAATCTTTAACATGGAGTATGGCGTATTGCCGTTTCTTTGATAAATTGTTCATTCATATTTTCTTCCGAATATTTTTCTAATGATATTCTTTAAGTTTACTGTTACTAAGATTGCAAAAATTTTCGTTTTAACTTAAAACAAATTCTGAACGGAATTTCGGTTAAATTATCCAATAATGAAGCTTTTTGAAGATTTAAAAATACAATTTGTTGTTCCGAAAGTTTCAAAAATCAAGTCTGCAGCTCCAAAGTGTGGATGAATTAATGTTCTTAGTTAGTTTTTCAGCATATTAACTGCACATTTTTGGCAATTTTAATACAATACAAACATGCCCCTAACAACTAAATTATTAGCTTCAATCATTAGTTCAAGTGCACGAAATCGTATAAATTAAATTAACTGAATGCGAAACGGCGATTTTTATTGCAACCTATAAAAATATCTTTTTGTTTCATAAATTAACCGAGGACGACACAGCAATAAATACATATTGTAAACTTTTTCAATGTATGTTTTCATTATCATACACTTTTATGAAGATACATATAATTAATTATATGCGTGTTGTTTACATGAGAAATCATGGAAAAACGCCAGGGATACTTAAGTTATTTTTTGAAAATTATTCTCGGCAACGCGTCTTTGTTACTTCAAAAAATAATTTTCTTTGCTGAATTTTCGGTTTGTCGGTTATATTTCTTAACTCCTGCGAATTAATTTTGTTAAAATTTATTTTTTTCTTTCCTAAATTTGATCATGGCCCTCAACAGTGAAGCCTGCAGCTTGGATTTTTGCTGTTGATATTTTTTCCAATTATCTAATTTAATAATAAGCTAATTAGCATTAGCAAAAGAAAAGCACGAAACACGCATGAAACGTAAGAAGATAATAAATTAAATTAAGTAAAGTTGTGAGTGGTTAAAATAAGTAAATGTTTCAATTTTATTTATACGAAATGCGGAAAATCTATTTTCACTATTATATTGTATGCTTATCAATTATAAAACTAGTTCAAGTGCAAATAGTCACATAAATGAAGTTTGCTGCAAAACAGCGACGTTTACTGAAATGTACGAAATTACAATTTTGTTCTATAAACTCTGGTTATATGGCTATATGGAATAAATAAAATACTCTATTTCGATCAGTTTTAAAGCTCTAATCAGCAATTTTGATATGTTTAATTATCTTACATTTTACAAAAAAATAATGTAAATTAAATTTAAAAAGTCCTTTGTTTTCGTATCAATTCTTGTTTTTTTTCTTGTTAAATGTAGTTGATTGTAGCTAAATTGGAAACATCCGTGCAACTTACCGGCGTTTGCTTTAATTAGAAGAATTGCCCACAAAACTCGAAACATTATTGCACTTGCACATTATTTTATTCGACTTTTTATAACAATGATTATTTATTGATATTTGCTTAAAATTTGCGGATCAGAGGTTTGCTTATAAGAACATCGACGTCTCGAAGAAGTCGCAGTCGAAAATGAAAATAGTCTGAAACAATTAGGTACCACTCGCGTGTAATTTGACGAAACAATATTGAAAACGCAGTACCACCATGAGTAAAAAAATTGCACTGCATGATTGACACAATCGACTATCTGTATTACGTAAATAATATTGTCCTTGTTGAAAATACAGAGGGTACCTTTACCTATTGTCGGTTTAGGTGCAGGTACCGCCAATAGAATCATAGGAGGATGCATTGCGTTTATATGCACTTTGCTTTTCAGTGTCCAGACTAAGTTTAAAAATTTAAAGCTTTTAAGTACCGCGTAAGAAAGTTCAATGTTTCTTTTTAATTTTTTATTTGTCATGTCAATTCATTTAGGCCTGTTTTCAAATTATAAAAAATTCTCGGAAAAAACTTGCATTTATGATAAAAAGTGAAAGTTTCGTGGTCAGTCATCAATAAATAATCCACTTAAAGAACAATATGGGACGTTCCCATTTTGTTTAACAAAGCGGATCCTATTAACCTGTCGATGGCCATTTATGCGGTGTATTACAATCAGTGAATGGTAATGAAATATTTATTTAAAATACGTCGATCACTCAATACGATCCAGCTTAAAGTTGGAGTCAAAGTTGAATAATGACTCTCAGCACTTAATTTCTATTAGGCTTCAAAACTTCCGCAATAAAAACTATTTGTTCGAAATGATCTGGTTTTTGTGTTAGTGAAAAACAACAGAAAATTTATTTAAAATACATGTTACATGGCCGGCTATTGTTAATGACTCATTTTTACATTAACTAGTTGCAAGGTTAAACTAGGTGCATTATGATAATTCAGGTTCAGTGACGATATCTAGCGCTTTGATATTGCTGGGAATTAATCTAAGTTACTGAGCCGTAAAACAAATTATTGCTTTCTTCGTAAAAAAATGTATTTCCAAATGCTTTTAACCGCCCAGTATTGTGCTGCAATGCGAACAGCATACAAATAACACGGTGTCACAATGTGAGTGATAATCAAAAACCCATGTTGGTATTTGATAATCATTTGAAATTGGCAATTTCGTAGATGTTCTGTTTGAATTGCGTTATAAACGCCCCTATAAATATGGTTTGTAACTAACTAACTAAGCAGATAGTTACAAGTCGCAACATTTGTTGGAAAATGTCGTTTTGTTTAATGATAACTATTGGCAAATGTTCATAATTAATATGGTGATTTTTGCGGTAAATATGGGTATTTGGGACGAGTTATATTTGTGTTGATCTAATTTAGTTATAATTTTAAGTAATTATTTGAAGTTTTCTGTTCAAGAGTAGAAGTTGTTTGAACTAGTAGCGATTTAATTGCCTGATGCAAAATTATGGTCAAACTTTGTACAATTTTGCACCAATAACAAAACATCCGCAGGCAAAATATTTGCAAATACTTCCAACAATTTTTCCCAGCAAAACTTTATATTAAATAACCATTCTAATTATGTCAAAATAAAAGTAAAAACTGGTGACTTTTACATAGTGTGTAAGCTTTAGAGCGGAAAAATCTCTGATGGTGCAAACTCGAAGGCCCACAAATCCAAAAAACCTCATCACTGTCAAGTCGAATTCCAGTTTCATTTGGCGATGGAAAAATTGTATTGATTTTATGAAATTTTATATATTGATTTTAGAGCAATTTAAAATTTCAATTCTTTATCCAACGATGCCAAAACGAATTCTGTGACTCAAATTGGGCTTAAGAAACTTAGAAAAAATCACCGTCATGTTTGAGTTTATTTTGTTATTTGCTCAAAACTCAAAAAAAAAACGCGCAAATCTAGAACTTCTTGAAATCAAGACTTTTTGAGAAAACTGAAGAAAAGAAAACTTTCTTAATAGGCCATTTAGTACTCTGGAATGATGTACAAATGAGCAAGCTTATTTTGTTGCGTATTTTGTTTCCGAGAAATGAGTAAAAACGGGACGAAAAGCCTAAAATTTTTACCTAATCTTGCACCTTTTTGGGTCAAAACTGCCCGATTTTCCTCACTAATGTTGTTATGACTGAATAGAATTTTCAATTCTCTATTGAATGACGCCAAAACTAAATTTATGCCTCAAAAGGGGCTTGAGAAACTCAAAAAAAAGCAGCATGATGTTTGAGTCAATTTTGCAACTTAAGAAAAAACACGAAAATCTAAAACTTTTTGAAATCAAGATTTTTTTGAGAAAACTACCATCGTTGCGAAAATACTGCCAACGACGGAAAAACATAGTAGTAGAACATAGAGCACATAGTGGCAATTATATAATTGTTCGCAGAAATTGCAATTTTATTCGAAAATTTATATTATTATCTTTGAATGATTTGAACTTTAACGTTTCAGTAGCGAAATTATCTGTAAATTTTGTAAAATTCTGATATACACCATGTTTTACAACTTAAAATGATAATTATTCTCACTGAAAGTGCCGTTTACAGCCATATTTCTCAGTTTAATGAGAGCAAATAAACAACGAATATTGTAAATTTTTTTGACGTGGAAGACAGAGGCAAATATTAAGAAAATGTAATATAACAAACGTTAGTGATGAACAAGATGGAGAAAGTGGTTACTTGGAAAAACTATTATGAATAAAAAATAAAAGATCTTGCTGGTTTCTGTAATGTCGTATTTTTTTTTAGTATTGTTTTATGCATTTCTTAGATTATTTCTTTGACTACTGCTGTAGAATAAGTTTGGGCTTAATTTTCAAGATTTGAAAGAAATGTTTTAAAGCATTGTTATTGAGTAAAAATGAGTTTGAATTAGTCAAATTTAGTTATAACGTAAATAAGTTGCATCTGACACTTATTTAGGTGGGTAGTAAATGATCTGAGATGATAAAATATAATAAATAAAATGGTAAAAAAATAAATAAGAGGGAAAAATTACATTAAATAACAGAGAAAAAATGTGAATCTTTACATTGATCAAACTCAATATGAACTGGCCGAATCACGCAAATATGACGAAAAAATCAACAAATTAATGAAGCGAAAAGAAAGTGTGAGGTCGTTCAGATAATTCAACTTCCATGAGTGAGATGCTTTTATTTGTGTAAACTTTGTGGAAAAATGCATGATACATTTTTCGTAACACATACATGCTATTAAAAGGCATTTTTATGCAAATTAAGTAATTAACATATTTAACAGTTCAATAAAAATGAACAAAAAATGACCAAAAGGTAAATTTAAAAAAATGCTAAAACGTAACTTTCTACTAATATCAAATGTTGGGATTTTCACTATTGTTAAAAAAATGTTTACATAACAAAATACCCTTAAACTATCCGTACTCATGGGGGTTTCGTTAGAATTGTGCAAGTTTGTCTTAATGCAACCATTTGAACTTACTCAAACCTGAAAAAAAAAGTATGTAATTTTTTTCTTAACTAAATGTACTGCAGGTTTCACTTACAAAAGTATCTCAGTCTTCTATGAGATTTTTCGCAGGCTATTTTTCTGTTATAGATTGGGGCATACAAGACGTACACTGCGGGTGGGTCTTTTCTTAAATTCATCCAGTAATGAGTTGAGTGACTGAAAAATCAAAGCAATTCATGCAACTCGGCCAATTAAAGAAAATGTAAGTGTGACTTGGAAGAGGAGGAGAAAAATTATTATCAAAGATGACATAAATAGTGTTCATTACATGAGAGTAAACTTCCTTTTCGGCTGGTGCACCACAACGGTCTATTGCTTCCAGTACTGGCTTAACACAGTTATCAGCCTCTATGAGAACATCGCAGACTAATATCATGTCTTCATCTATTCGCTCAATGCAAGTGAATGATTGGTTTAATTTATCCTAAAAATGACGTGACCGCAAATATCTATGCATCCTTAAATTATTATTTACCTCTAACAATGTGCCGTCTTTAGGGCAGATTCTTCGTGCGATGTCAATAGAAGCTCGCTTTAACATTCTGCTTGCGGCGGATTCACTTGGTAGATTTTTGGCTTGTACTTTACTTTTCTCCCATGCTAGTGCTGCTATTTATATATGAAATTTTTCTGCAGTGTGGTAAAATGGTATTTCTATTACCTGTGAATAGGAGCGCAACCATTGCCAATTTTAAGAACGCCATTACAATATTAACTAAGTCAGGTTGGTGCTTTTGATGTGGAAGTAAAGTAAATCAGTTACTGAGGTCACTGAAATTGAACTAAGATAATCTTCCTTTAAATAACTGCAAAATAGGGCTCGTTAATGACGGTTTAATTAGCTGACCGAGTCAACCTAATTAACTTTTTTGATTAATGCAATAATTTGTTTTGTTTGCATTAAAATTGGGATTCCCAATGCGCTCATCTCCAATAAGTGAGCAAGACTCGTCAAATTTCTTGGATTTTAGCACAAATGCTCCTAAAGTTCGTCTTGAAAAACGTGCAAATTTCGACAATAAATTCAAGGTAATTACAATTATTGTCCTTCTATTATAAGCCATTGAGGATTTGTGTTTGTACTTATATTGATACTTTCAATTCCGAAACATGTTTGAATCGGACCGAAATTCTGCGATAGGAAAATAGTTATTTTGTCCTCTGTTTATTTCCGCTATAAATGAAGCAAAAGTTGTTAAATTTGATGACTGGTTAAGATCTTGAAACCTTTTTGTCATTTTTTATTGGATTGGGAAGTATTGGAAAAAAGCAATTATTACCAAAAGTGTTTTTTTGCAAGTAAATCGAAAACTAATAATTGTAGAAAAAATATGTTGTCACAAAATTTGATTAGTTTTTAGAGCTCTACGCATTCATATTTAATTTAGCAAAAGGCCACTTTCAGTTTACGAGCGACTCTAACTTAATTTTTTTTAATACGGACCTGAGATATTTTCTCGTTCTTTAAAATGCATATTTTCTCCTAATTTTAATGATGTACTCCATTTCATCCTCATTTCAACTTTTCCCGACGTTCTTGTGGAATAATTCATCACCAAGCTTTAGTATCGAAAAATACAAGTCGGAACCTGGATTTGAGTAGCAAATTGCATGTTTTTCTTTATACTTTTAGAAACTGCCTTTGAAAATAATCACAAATTTTGCTTTGTTCTTCACTAAGAATCATGAATTTTAGGAGTTGAACGAAAAGAAATTCCCATAATAAACCAAAAAACCTTAAGAAGTATACTTTTTTGGCTAAAAGGTATATCAATATTGTTTAATTAATTGAATATGACGCCGAAAAATCTAAAATATTGACAACTCAGCCACTCATATTGCAAAATAATAACAACTATTCGAAATGTCCTCTATTGCATTGAATACATGTTCTGCGTTTTCTGTAACTATTTTTTGTAAAGAAGTTTTGCACAGGCGGCTTAAATTTTAAGAATAAGTTGGTTCAAATCTATCGGAGGTGTTTGATAGGTCGGATCGTCAATAAAACCCCACCGAAAAATTCATGGGCGTTAAATCTGGCGATCCAGGTGGCCAGTTTATAGGATCATATACAAGTTCCAATACAAGAATTGACTTTCCAGGCATTTAGGAATCTTGTGTAGCGACATCAAGCGGAAAGTAATCTCAATTTCTTAAAATGTGTTTTGCAAAAAACTGTTAAGAATTTAGGTTTTCTGTCTAAAATTCCGAAAAATTGTTTAAATTGAACCGTCTATTGATGCAGAAGGGGCTTTTCTAGATCCAAAAAATCAGATTTTTGTCGATAATTTTCGGGTCTCAAATGTTGTTCTTTGTGGCAAAGGTAGATTCTAAAGAGATTTTTCTTTAAAATTCGCCTTGTTGAACTTTATGAAATTGCCAATTTGTTTTCCATTTCTATGAAAGATACCTCTCGGTCATACTAATATTTATAATCCAATTCTGTAAATAATAATGATTTGAAAAATAATTAAATTGAAATGTTTCCTTCTGCAATCGTAGTAGTCGCACTTTGCGTAGCAACATCAAGGAAAAAATAATATCAATGTTCTTAAAAGTTGTTTTTCAAAAAACTGAAAATAATTTAGCTCTTGTTAGATGCTCATAAAAAAATGGACCTACGGGTTTTCTGTCTAAAATTTCGAAAAATTGTTTCGATTGAACCCTCCATTGATACATAATCGTCTTTTATCGAGCCAAAAATCTCCTTTACAAACAATCACATTTTGCTTTGTGTTCTTTATTAGACATCCACAAAATATAATTTTTTGTGGATAATTTTTGTATCTCGTTGCACTTTGCGGTAAAAGAACATTCTAAGCTGATTTTTCTTAAAAATTCGCCTTGAAGAACTTTATGAAATTGCCAATTTGTTTTCAATTTCTATGAAAGATACCTCTCGGTCATAGATATAATTATCATGCAATTCTGTAAATAATAATGTTTTGAAAAATAATCGCATTGAAATGTTTACTTCTGCAAACGAAGTAATCGTATTAGCTACGTTTACGTGGACAAGTTTACGTTTCTATTACGTTTTCTTAGTTTCTGAGCGTTTTATTTGTCTCAGTGCAGTGCTACATTTTTCAGTTCCTTTAACTTCTCCACCTTTTTCTATAATTTACAACTATTTTATTAATATGTTTAATGTGTGAACGTAAAATTTAACTAATTGCAATTACGCAAAAACATGCCATGGTTTTAGAAACTTTATTTACATAGCAAATTGTTATACAGTCCCATTAAAGCCTCTCTAGTTACGGGAGATTTGCAGGAACTGTGCAGGTTGGTCTCAAAGCAACTTTTGAACTCTTGCACAAACCTGAAAGGAACATTATGCAATTTGCTGTTTAGTTGAATATGCTTTAAACTTACAAACATAATTCAGTTTTCTCTGGGATATTTTGTAGGCTATATTTTGCTTTCTGGTGTTTCAACTTGAACATACAGCGCCTGAAAGTCGGATGGCTTCTTTTCAAAATGCATGGATTGGTCAGTTCTAAAACTCGATTAATGTTACACAGAACAGGGGCAGTCACTATTGAAAAAGCATACCGAAAAAATGCTCCCCATCCAAGTGGCAAACATATTTAAAAATGGCATAAATAGTGTTCATCACATAAGTGTAAATTCCTTTTTCGGCTGGTGAAACACAATGTTCCATTGAGTCGATTAGCGGCTTAATGCAGGTTTTCGTTTGCAGCAAAACATCGCACATCATATTTTCGTTGTCATCAATTTCTTCAATGCAAGTGAAGGAATCGTTTAATTTAGTCTGAAATTTATCAAGCATCCGCAAACATTTATATCAAATTGTTATTATTTACCTCTAAGTTTGCGGCGTTTTTGGGGCAAATGCTTCGCATTAATTCACGAGCAGATCCTTTCATTTCATGTATTTTCGATGTATAGTTCTCGTCACCCAGAAGTAGATTTTCAGCTTGTACTTGGGTCTTCCCCATTGCTAGGGCTGAATTTTATGTGTAAAATTCGTTGTTAATGTTGTAAAATAAGTTTTCAGTTACCTGCAATGAAGAGCGCAAGCAGTCGCAATTTTAAGAACACCATTACGAAATTAACTAATTTGGTTGCTTCTTTAGAGTTTGAATGCATCTAAATCAGTTACCGCGGTCATTGAAATTGAACTTAGATAATAAATCTTTAAATATATGGAAATAACCCCAAATAAATCTGTTAGTTATTGATCATTTCTAACATGCATCGGTTGCTGTTGTTTTGCATTCTCGGTAAGTTATCAGTTCCATAACATTTGCAGTTATATCATCAAAACTCTCGAATTTAATGCACTAATTAGAAATTTTTCCGATTTAAGTTGGTCTCTCCAATGCGCTGATCCACGTTGGACATCACATAAAAAATGAGGCTGTAAAAAACGGAAAGTTGCGTAGCTTTTTACACAAATACGCTAACAACACAAATAGTTTGGAAAAATGTGCACATTTTGACAATGAATTCAACGTAATTACAATTAGCAATTTTTGCGTCTGGTTAAAGATATTGAAGGTTTGTAGCTTGTTAGCTCCGAAGCCGAAACATGTTTGGATCGCACATACAATTCAGACGAAATCACTTTCTGCAGTTATGTGAAAAGTGGCTTGCGAGATTGTTTCAATTCGACCAATGCTCTATTGGAAAAATGTCTTCCTGTTAAGTCCAAAAATGTTTTTTTGTTCATGTTGGATTCTACTATTAATCTGCTCAAAGCTGTGTGTGCAGCTTCAGCTGCTGAGGTAATCGGTAAGTGGAACAGAGTTGTAAAAAAATGAACGTTTTAATGCTTCGTTTGGTAGAATTGGTTCAGCCTTGTGTAATTGATGCCATTAGGGGCTCGGATAATATGTGCTATGATTCAATCGAGATTGATTTACTAAGTTTTGAGTTAAATTCCTCGACCAAGTCTGATATATGCAAGTAAGTGAACCGGCAAGTATGATGTATGCAAATGCGTTTCTATAGTTCATCCGCGTTTTGTGGCTTTTGATATGCAGAAAGCTGCATGAAAAATAGGTTTCTCACAAAGACATTAGTAAATCGACGAAGCCATAGGTGGCTCCTATGGAAAAATGTAATCAAATGCATCGGTTTAAGAGTCAGGTTTCCCGCAAACATTTAGAACTAATTCGAAAAAATTTCGAAAATTGTAGATGCTTCTAGCGTTCAATCAATTTTATCCTATAAAACCTGTATCGACTGGGAATTGGACCGTGAATATTCTAGCCCTATCATCCCGAGTCCATTTCCTTTATGAAATATTTTCCTTATTTGCGGTGTGTCATGCTGAATATTTTATTGCGTCTTGTAATTAACATCTTAATTTCTTATGAATCAATTTTTTTCAATAACATTTGCTTGTCGTTTATTGCAAGCTAAACAAGTATACCACAAAATACGTTCTTTGTTTCTGTTTTCCTGATATTTATTATGTATGTTACTTCTATACAGCCTGGCTGATATGAAGTGTCCCATGATTAATTAATTAATTTAATTAATTAATTAATCCGCCCTGTACTTTTTTTCTTTATTTATCGTTTTATTTACTTCAAACGAAAAACATGTTTGCAAATCTTCAACTTGAAAAATGGCTGCATGCAAGTCACTTTGCACAAGTATACGTTGCGATCCCCGCTGAAGCGTTTCCTTGAGAGCCTCCAAACTTTCTTGTTTTTTTTAAACCAAATTTTTGTCTTCAAAATACCCCAGAAGGAGAAATCCATCGGGTTTGCATCCGGAGAATTTTCCTCCTCAGAAAAACAATGTTCGGTCACACGTGCAAGCGAAGCAACTCCTTTAGTTTTTGGACTCCAACTTTTCTTGTATAGCAGTAATTTCACTGTACTTTTCAGAACTTGTAAGACTTGATTTACTGAATTTTTAATATGTGCTGCATTTTATCAAGCGATATATGCAGTTCATTAGCCATTTTTCTTGGTTTTTGCGGTCCTTTTTGGGCAATATCCATATAGTTTTGCACTTCTTCCTTTTTTTTTTCTCTGGACTGTTCTTCTCACTTGAAAACGTTTGAACTGATTAACGACGTTCTTCTGAGATTTCGCAGCCAAATAAAGACCAATTAAATTGCAACCTTTGAGTTCCATAGCATAAAACTTCTTATCTATTCAACTCAGAATAAAATGCTTTTAAGCGTATATAAATAATGTAATTGGATACCATCAGTCCAATTTGCAGACATCTACCGCTATTAGTTAGAGCATTAGTATTAACTATTAACTAACTATTAGTTAGAGGACACTTCATATCAGCCACCCGCCATTGTTGCTTCCATCGAAAATTTAATCAAACGAATCTGTTTAATCTGAGGATCCACGCAAATATTTAAATCTATTTGGAAAATTTGTCGAAGGTTGCATAATCTTTGCGATGTTTTGAGTAGTGTTTCTAGTCAATTTTGCTCCTCAATATGTTTTTTATTTTCAGAACGCTACATTCCTATAGAACCTGTATCGACCTGGAGTTGGATCGTGAATGTTCTAGCGCTATCACTACGAGGACATTTTTCAAGTTTTACGATATTTGGACCAGCAAGTGCATAAATCAATGACTCATTTAGGGGAAACAGCCCCTTTCATTTGTTTTATCTTAATTTAGATTGAATAAATAATCCATTACGTTGAGTGCGTGTGGGGCGAAGAAATACCAACATCCCAAGGAGTAAAATTGTATTACGTCATACATATCTAATTAACCATCCGAATTGTCGCCATAACATTGTTGCAATGGTACATGACTAGATTATTTCCTAAAACATAAATAGTTCAAATACAGTTGAGTCTTAAAACTATAACTGGTAACAATGTTTTCTACGGCTACTGAGGAATCAAACAGCAACTGCTGGGGATTCACTATGGAATAGAGAAAATCAGATATGTTGATCCAAATTAAGCGATAATCGCATCTAATTTTGGAAATATATATCACAGATTGCGAATTTATGTAATTATTTGCATTTCCAGTTAATATTTAGACGTTTTACTGATCTGATTTTGATTGGAATTTAAATGAGCCGAAAAAGAGTTTTGGCAATTTGACATTGTACTGTGTATTTCCTTTTGTTTCCGTTAAATTGTTTGACTTTAAAAACACACAACATTGTATCAAAAGGGATTGGCTTTTGATATGCTGTGTGTGTGCGGCCATTTCTTGAAACTGGCGAGGTGGCGGAAAATAGTTTATTCCTGCCTTTTGCAAGCCACACATGCTTTTCCACCACAGCCTAAAAACACAAAAATTTCACCAGTTTTATCAATATTGTCCTTGTAACGCCAATAAAATTCTCCATTAGCACCATTCTTCAACTAAATATGGATCATTTTCTACAGAATTAGAAAGTCTTATATCATATGTCCTATATAGCTTTACATGTTACACAATATGATATATTTTAGATGCATATCTTACTTAATGTAGAGTTTGGCATGGATCAAAAGTGTATGTACACTTTTGTGGAAAATTCGAACTAAGTGTCGCTTTTGAGCAATTCGACGCTGAACGAAGGCGAAAAAGCGCAATTATGAAATATAATTTCTGTAAACATATAGAGATCATAAATACTTATTGTAAATAGTCTTTGGCAAGTACGTCTAATAACAAATAGTCAAGGCACGTGGAAAGAATAATTGGTTAAAACTATGCGTAATTTCCCAAACGAATCTGATGATCTTCAATATATAATATTGTGGTTAAAATGCAGGAATTATCTATAATTTCAACCAAAAATCCCATAACGATAACATTAAAGTCTATATACAGTAACAATATTTCTTCAAATTTGCATCAGAGACGCAATGACTATGTGTACTGTAATAATCTAGCCTACTAATACTTCCAGTTTTGAACGTGCTATTCATAATATCACCATTAAAACTTACAGTCGCTTCAAATACTGCTTTAGGGTTGGTCTTTAGAATGACCAGGATATACGACGTGTTTTTGTAGGAAAACTTGTGCGACAGTCGAGTCGTAATTCCACTTACTGTATATTTGGCACATTTGCTTCCACCCTCTTTGGTCGCCACCTGTGCATTAACAGCAGCTACTATCACTTTAGCTACTTTTTTCTCGGCTGCAGGCTGCAACTTCGTCTGTGTGTATCCCGCACAAGTACACCAATGGTCTGTAATACGCGCATCTTCACACGATCGTTCTTTGGGTATCTCTTCAAAAAGCGACTTGCATCTTGGACAAGCATTGCTTGGACTGATCGTATGATTCAATCCTGACATAGTGAGAACGTGCTGGAGCGTCATATGTAGATCATAGGGCGTTGTGAGTTTGTCAGTGTTTTTCTGGAAGTTTCCATATTCCCTTGGGAACCTGTCTTTAAACCAGGGCGGGAAGGAAAAGTAGATGAAGGGCAGTCGCTCTTCCAGCCATCCAGTTTCGGTGGTTCGAATGTCACCAAATCGAATCCCATGGTCGCTCAGGAAAATGATGATGGTGTTGTTGGTGACACCTTTGTGGTCCAAATCGATCAAGAAGCCTCTCAATTTATTGTCCATCATTGTTGGCGTGCTGATTTCGTTGTGGCTGAAACAAAAGCTTTGGATGATTTTAACACATTTGGATAAATATACAGACGTGTAGAGGAAATGGAGGTTTCAGCTTGGGTTTGGGTCATGCGTTCAAAGCAAAACTCGCAAAGGAACGCAACGAAGACGATTATAATCAGATTCTTGGAAAATCGCGAAAAAATCAACCAAATGTTACTCAAAAATCAAAATTGGTTGTTCAATAGTTCTTGATGCGCTTGTAAATAGTCTCTACTGAAACCAGTATCTTTTGAGGTAAAAAATGATTTCTAGGGCCTCTTTTCATAAAAAAGACTTTATGGGTCAGCTGCACTTGAACATGTTGCGGATCTAAATTTTAAAAGGCGTGAAAAGCTTCTAAATCAGCTGTTTATTGCCTCAGTGTTGAAACTTCCTGGATTCAGGCGAAAGTTGTGCCGAGCTCTTTGGGTACGACACTGTTTGAGACGAAGAAAGCAAACACTTACTAATGGACGGTGTTTTGCTGCTCGGCTCTCAGTGTCGTGAACGTTTTCCTCAAATTAACCGCCGTAGCCGATGTCCAAATCAGCGACGAACAAAACGTCCCGAATTAAAAACTTTTTCTGGCGGCATTTACAATGTAGTTTACGATTTGAAACTGTTTTAAAAGTATTTGAGAAAAACCTCGTTCCATGCATCCAGGCGGGTATTTGTTCACAAACCTGTCGGCAGACGGCGTATTTGTGGTTCATTTTTAAAGTGTGCTCCTCAAAACTTTTTACGTAACGCGTAGTTATACTCTCCTTGGGGAGATTCCAAATCGGCCGATTCTTGTACCGAAAAATGTGCAAACATCCAAGGAAAACCGTTAATGAATTCCGCACAGATTTTGCATGATTTCGAACATTTTCAGACACTCCATATTAAATCACAGACTTCCGATACAATATCGGATCCAAACATTGTAATAAACAATGAAAAGTCATGTTCTGAAGTGATAAAACTCGTTCTTCTTGCAAATATCTCACGATGCTTGCAATCCTTTTCAACATGTTTAACTTCAACTAAGCGAATTTTTCATTGTTAATATCTTACCTGAAAGTGTTCATCCAGAAGAACCCAAAATGGGGCTGATTCTTGAAGGTAACGCCAAACTCCTTGACCAGATTCAGAATTCGTTCACCAGCTGTTTCTGGTCCTGTGCAATATCCCATTGAACTGACCGACACTTTATTCAGCCTTTCGGTTGCCATTATATAAGGGCGGAAATAATAATCGGTTGGAGAAGATACAAACCCTGGAAGAGCCAGATTACGCCCAGACCATCAGCATATTTATACAAAGAAGGCATCAAAGTACTGACCCTTTTTGTTGAAATTAAAAGTGCTGATATTGGCTTCATCTTCGGCATAAGCTGTAACATAGGAAAAGTCCCTGTACTTGTACCATAACATTGGACATTTGTCCAGGAAGCCCATGGTTTTGGGTTTGCAGATCGCATAGGCAGTTGTCTGATTAAAGCCTGCAAAAATCAACGCATTTCGTTGGAAGTTTCGTATTGACTTTCCTGAACCAACCCGTTAGTATCGCCATAAGATTGGGGAAAGTATTGTCATCGATTTTATTGTACCCTTTCAAGGATATCCAGCCATTGTTCTCCACATACTTGCAAGTTTTTGGTAAAGCTCTAATAAAATTAAGCCTGGAAATGCTGTCGATGCCGACGAAAAGGACACTCAACGGTTTAATCGTACTATTGTCATAGAAGTTAATTTTGTTCTGGACGTTACTGGTTATTCTAATAGAAGTATGGACGTTTTCGTAAATTTTCTCTTTTGTATTGTGTTCAATGCAACGAACGAGGATCGCCTCCTTTGAAATCGTCACGTTCTTCTCAAACTCTGTGCACGTGGTCAACCTACAATAACAAATCTGTAAACTCAAAAGTTATCGGCCAGTTCAAAAGCGATTTAGGACAGTGTTCTTACTGAATAGAATCGTCCCGATTTTTCATTGGTTTGCCTCTGGATACATCTGAGTAGCAGCAGGATATGGTGCTTTTAGTGTATTGAGGAATCAGCTTAGCATCCACGTGAACTGTTGCAATATTGTCTTCTTTCGTCACATAAGTTAGCAAAGGGATTTTGGTGCATCTCTTGTATTTGCTGGGTTTGAGGAATTGTTTAGCATCAGAGGAAAAGGGATCTTGGTTTTTTATTTTGCATTTTGAACTGGATACTAGATAGGAGCCCTCATCTGCAATTGAATTAACTGGCTTTACGTGCTGTGTTTTAAAACGGAATAAATCACTAGGAAGAATACTTACTGTTTAAGTTTGCTGCATTAGAATCCTGCTCTACTGGATGAGTAGAAGCTGAAATTGCAAATATTTATGTAATATGAAAACATGCACTTCACAACAGTTGGTCACCTTGTTGGTGTTCCTTTAAACCCTGCGTTGTTTTTCTGTTGGTTTCTAAAAATCAGGCAAATAAGTCTGTAAATTCACGCCACGAAAGGTTTTCTATTAAGTACCTTCAAGGTTTTTCACTTTCCAAGTAGTCGTATCCTGATGTGAAACACTGTTGGTCTCTGAAAACATTCATCTGTTAGACTGAATTTTTGTCACTAGCCAAACTAATACCGTGTGTGCCTTCTTCCTGCAAGTCCTCCTGTTCAAACCTGCTGTCTTCTGAAAATATACATCATCTAGTGTTTTAAAGCGCTTTAAGATTTGAATCTTTACCTTCCACATGGCCACCACGGAGATTCTTTGCTGCTGTTTTATTGACAACTGAAAAGGGAAATAAAATTGAAAGCCATTAAAAGATTAAGTGTTAGATGCTCTAAAAACCGCTAGTTTTTCGTAAAACTCCCGTTGAAATGTATTATTTTTCATGCAACTTGTGTGTGTTACGTGTGTTCTTGTTACAACCAGTGTTGTAACTTTATTTTTACCTTTGCCATAATTTTTTTTGTTTATTCGAAAATTTGATTTTTGAGCGCACAATAAGTTTTTGCTGTATGTGTATCTCGATCTTATAAATTCCTTCATTTCGCTTTGGCCTATTTTATGCTTCATTTTTGCTGGCCATTGAGTCCTGGCTAGGACCTAAATAGCAAACCCTTCGGATTCATTCTGCGCTTGAATTTCTAAAGCAGCACTTATTTTAAGGATTGTAAAGATATGGAAAATTTGTCTACTTTTATTAAATAATTTAAATAATTTTTTGTTTGCAATCGCGAATAATCTAGTAAGTACAGCTGGATTTTTTTAAAGGTTAATACAACTCGGTCGAAGCCAAGAGAAGCGAAGTAAATAAAATGGATTCAAGGTTCAAGTGAAATAAACAGTTAAACTGTACATATTTTTCTGTTCAATACCTATTTTTAGTCAATCTGTCAGTGAATTTCCAGATTATTAAATGCAGCGTAGTTTTCTTATACAGTTTCTATTTGCTGCGATTTAAAAAGTGTAGACTAATAGAGAATAATCCGCAGGAAAAAACAGTGTACAGAATTACAACAACTGCGTAGCAAAATGATGTAATAAACTACCTATAATTGGGTGAATTTAAAGATGTTCTTGTCTAAAAATTAGCCAAAAAATGGCCTTTAATTGAATGAGTGCTTTATTGTTTATGCAAATAGGATAATTAAGTTTTACTAACCTTCTGTGTGATTATTATCAGTTGACTGGTTTCCGGGATTCAAGCTGGAATTTATTAGATATTGGTATTTCAACACGGTGGCATAGTCGTAGTATGAAATCGTGAGCAGGATGCTTCCAGAAATAAACAAAACGAATATCATTTTCTTCCAAAGGCCGTTAAAAGGAAAGTGATTCATGTTTATGCCTGAAAAAAAATTAATTAGCCAGGGAATGAATGAATTATGTAAAATATGGGACATCGCCGGAAGAGCCATTAAGTAATTTTAATATTTAATAACACATTATTGTTTCTTAGGCTGTTTTTTAATTATTGCTCTCTTATCATATTCATCTAGAACTGACCAGAATTCAAATTTTCTAATTATCTCTCACCTTCCTAGTTTGAAATCGTTTTTGTCATTTGGGATCTATGATTGTAAGTAAATAATAAGACCGCTCAATATTTAAAAGATTAATAATAATAATCTCTAATTTCATGATATGTGATGCATTAGCTACGACTTGTCTGGCAAATTTTTAGAGAGTTCTAGACCTTAAATAGTGTGTTATTTGAAAACGTTTGGCTGCAGAAGAATGTCGCTTAAAATGTACAAGATCGACTTTGCATTTATCAGTTATTTGAACTGAACATACCCAGTTAATGGGTCGAATTTCCCATTTTTTTGCTTTAAACTGCGTGTATTGAAATTGAATTCAAATTGCCTAAATTATCCAACATTTTTCCACCGATGACTTGAAAATCCAAGAAAAATTGATACTAAATAAAAGTCTAACATATTTGCAAGGAAAGTATCACCGTCTTCTACAAACACAATTTAAGCCAAGTCGCTAGAGTTTTGTAATTCTCGCAGAAAAAGTCTAACGGGGTTACATCGGATCAATATGCAGGACTGGATGATTAGAACACGCTTGGAATATTTTAGGTTCGAACCTAACTGGAAGATATTAAAGGAAGACATGGTTGAATTCGAAATAATTTCGAAATTTAGTCTAAAAAAATTTATCCATTACCATCATATCCAAGAGATATCTACACAATTTCCCAATGGGTCCAAATGAGCAAACAACTATTTCTTTCCACTTGTGTATTATTTTTGCTTTAAAATTTTTGAATTTGGTTTTTATTCCGTACAAAGTCTGTGTACACATTTTCAGTGCTTAAACTAAAAAGCCAAATTTAAGAAACACTATGGGAAATAAGAAATAGAATAGCTTTTCGAAGAATTCGCTTGACTGACAATAAAAATTACCCACAATTAATCAACTCTTTCTATACTGATTGGAGGCAATAAAATAACGTATTGATAAGCGCAACGTAAGATTGAACCTTTGCCAAGATATTGCTAAAAACAATCAATACCGAAGAAATATCTACGAATAATGTGGTAAACACTGACAAAATGCGAATACCTTTAACAGTCCGCATGATCTTCTATTACCATAAAAAATCTGAAGATCCGCAGGTTGCTGAAGCTGCACGCACTTCTAAAATCCACAACCATCTTATTTTACTTTCAGTAAGAATCACGCAGGTTGTTTTATTTATATTGCCATTCAGTCTCAATCAGGGATATATTGGGTGTAGCTTTCTATGGGGCAAAATAGAGACAGGCATCAGCTAAAGATAACTGTGCCGGAGGAAGGAGTGATGAAATTCTGGAATATCAATAAGGGGATTCTGCGCGTAGATCGGAGGGTTGATAGCTTTAAAAGCTCATGCGGAAATGTACAGGGCGGATTTTGGGAAAGCGTCCAAGTTTTTGCTACTTTCTTTCTTTAACTTGTGTTTTTTGACTTAGATAATGGGTGTTTTTTTTGAGGCGCTTTGATGAAGTTGTTTTCTCCTGTTCATTTCCTTTGCCTATTAATAACGACAGGATTATATTTGGTTTGAATTAATGGTCCTTTCAGCAAAACTGTAACATTTGTATTTCTCTTGCGTGTTTCCTTCCGGACTAAAATTGGTTTTTCAGCATTTCACAGAATAGTTAGGAATGCAGATCTCAATCGCCTTTCAACAAAATGTGATACCTTTCTAATCAACCTTCATTAATAACCAGAAAGGAGGAACTCTTGTTCAACACTCGCTGCCACAGTCGGCTTACATGCGTCACATGTATCAATCCAGTTCTGGAAACTTTTCCAGTTGGAACTTGACTCCTGAATGCTAATTATCCTCACTTTTTACCTTGGTTTTCTTCATTAAACATATAAGAATTTTTGCGCTCAAATTGCTGCAGCTGGTGATGTTTTATATCGGTGAGCTATAGTAGATTTCCCACTTTAATCTTCTGAGCTCCAACAAGGATTTGGATTTTCTGCCTTTATCTGTTCACCAACATTTACTTTCGCGTTCGTTTATTTATTGTTATTTTCCAAAATTCCTTTTGAGTCTATGTTTTTAGATTTCTTTGCTTCTGCATCTTCTTTTGTTTCTTCGCATTCTCCTACATTTCCTTGACTGGTTTTACCCTGCGTTACTTCTTCAAAGCTCTTGCCGTTTTGCATGCCATTACATTTTCCTGTGTGTTTGCCCCTACTTCTTTGCTTGCTTCCGTGTATTTTTTAATGATTTTGTCCAGTTTAAACACGAATTATTTTCTCAAAGATTTCATTCTTCTTATTTAAGCATCAGGAATTTATCAAAGTAGGTATAAATAACTTTGTGTTGCAGTATCTTTACGTTTATTGTAACATTTTATAAAATTTCTTACTATTTAAATATTTTTCTCGTCTACTTTATGTAGAAGGAAAATGCTTTTACAGCCCAAGGCAACATTTTAACGTTGCAAAGTTGTTAGTTGTTGAGAACATTTTTTTCTTTTACTCTAGTTTCATTAGATCCATCTTCGTCTTTCAGGTGTCCGGCCGGTTCTTCTGATCTCAGTCAGATGTCGAATATTTCTGAGCCACGATTCCTGCATCTTTTTTACTCTTAATACTCTTCGGCACCCTTCAATCCTGCCCTTGAGTATAAGTTAGAAACGACGATATTTATCACTTCTCAAGATATGTTGAAGACATGATGTCATTCCGCTGGTTTATCGATGTTTGTACTTTGTAGAGCATTTTGATTTGTAACATGTTATATTCACGGAATATGGATAATTTGTGATGTGTCTTTTATGGTCCAAGTATTACTTTATTTTTGTATCTTTTTTAAATCATCTTCTAAATTTGATTTTTGATTAACCATCCATTAAATTCCAGAAAGGGAATTTCTCAAATATGTCGGTTTAACCAAATTTTTGAGTAGCCCATTTTTAGTATTTGCTGCATTAATAGAGAAGATAAAATTAATTCTGAATCAATATTACCAGAGATTGCCAAATACAACATTCATTTTTAAAAGGGGTTTAAAGGAGGATTCATTTGCTTGTCTTTGTAGCCCCAGCTTTTAATGTATTTGCTAGTATCCTTGTAACGATTATTGTTTGTTGCCTTCAACGCTTCGCTAGTAGCTGCCTCAAAAGGTATTGGATTTGAAGCTCTGAATTTGTCTGTCATATATCTGATCCACATCTTCTTTAGGTGGTGTTCTCATGAAACTAAATGGCTTTGATTATTTGCACGAGGCACGAGTGTTCTCATGTTTTAGATTCCAATCACTTTCTTTATTTTTCTATTTTTTTCTACTTCTGAGCATTCTCTCTTCATCCATCTGGCTTGAAATCTTCGATTGTTTTTCTTATGAACTTTTTTTCGTGTTCTTCTGGTTAGTTCTTCGTCAGTCCTCGACGGTTCCCGAGATTCATAGTGTGATCGATCAACAACTTATGTTCCGTCTTAAAGTTTCTCGAAGATGTAATTTGCATATTCCTACAATAATATACCTTCGGGATTGTTCTTGTGTAAGCTTGTTAACTTATGGTTTACTTCTGCTCCAATTATTTGGCTGACTCTCTGAGTTCGTTTTGTCGTCTTTCAGTTTAGTCACCGTCCAGCGACAAAAGGGTTGTGCTCCAAGCCAATTTACCGTTTTTAATTGTATATTTTAGACGTTTTTTAAAGAGCATGCAGTCGATTTGATTTCTTGAACTAAATTATGGAGCTTTCCAGACCAATCAGTTGCAAATTTGGCTAAATAATAAGTTTTGAGAAGTGCAGCATCTTTCATCCATCAACTAGGTGTTTTCCTACCTTTATCGTGTCTTTCTTAATTTCTTCCCTCATCTTTCAAACCGTCAGCAAAGCCCTAAACCTGTGATCTGTTTTTCATATTATTTATGCAACTCTGATCAGTATAATAAACACTTGTATTATTTACACTGTTACGCTTTTCTAGTCATTAATTTCACAATTTGTTACTACTTTAGCAGAGTCCGAGGAAGCAACAAAATTAACAACATGAGTCACCGTAAGTAGCAAGACGATGTTGTTTGATTTTGTCTAAATGAAATTAATGACTAACAAATTAGTATAGCTTTACTTCTATGTGTTAAACTCAACGTTTTTTCGCACATTTTCATGTGAGAATTTAATTGACAGATCCGTGATTCTTTTGCCATTCAATGCCGTAAAATGACCTCTGAGCTTATCCCACGTAAATAATGTTACGATGTAGGTTAATGCAATCATACCTTGTCGGAAGATCAGTAAGTTTTTTGTTATACTACAAAAAAAAATTGTTTTTATGGTTGATGAATTGATGTGATGCGTCCAACAGAATTATATACATCCTCAAACTTTTTCTCAAAATATTTACTTTCAAGATTGTTTGATAGCTAAATGGCTCATAAAAACTAGAAAAACATATATGCTCTTTGTGCGTTCAAATATTTTTTTACTGTTGCTTTTTTCGCTCTATATAGTTCCATCCTTAATACATCAGGCGATAACTAGGAAAATGTTTCAAAACCAATTTCGTGGAATCCAAGTAGTTACTAACGTTTTGACAGTAAGAATTGTTTACATCTTCAAATGTGAAAAGAATTAGAAACCGCAGCACGTTTAGCTCTGGATATGAACTATTTATCCACTTTTCTCCTTCGAAAATTTTTCATAGTCTGGTAGTTGTACTGTTTGATTTCTAAGGCATTTGTTGCGCATTTCATTATTGAAAAGTAGAATTATTTAATTGTTTTGCTCTAATAAAAAGCATATAATTTCTTATTTTTATTACACATTACATAGTTCAAAATTTTGCCACTGGTTTCCCTATGCATTTTTTTTTTGATTTAGTTAGTTTACGATTTTTTCAAGTTTCTCCAACGATCGAATTGCCTAATAAATATTTGCTCTGATGGCTAGAAAATTGTATAATCTTTGTATATATTTTACTTTGTTTTTCCATTTTATAGTTTTATCCTTCGCCACGCTAACTTGCAGCTATTAAGCGATAAACAGCAATAAATTAATGTTTTATCTGCAGATACCCTTGGAATAAATATTCCTTCACTGGTAGTAATTGTTTAAAATATCTTCAAGTTCGCACTGGCAGCAGTAAACAAATATTAAATCTTCACAAATCTATGCACTTACTATTTCCCAGCCATATTCCGTCTGGGCGTTTACCAAAAATACAAGCTGTGCATCCAAAAGCAACACTTTCGATTCACATATTCGGACAATCACTTTCTACTAACACACTGCCCAACATTTGCACAATTATTCAATCTATTAATAGATGTATGGATCTAATATTGGCACAAGGAACTAATTGCATAAAATTCAAATTGCACTGCTTTATATAGGTGTAATCGACCATAATTCATGCGGTTTAATACTAGCAAGGAAAGTTTATTATGCTTAATTGGTACTTCATTTTTTTTGTCTTCGGACGCCTTAGTTTCAAAATCAGATGAATTACATTAATATTAGCAAATGTTAACAAGTGAATGGATTTTTTAAAGAGGTTGCGCCTTGTGCCGCAGTTGAAAACTCCCGTATAAAAATGACTCTGATTCTTACCTTAAAAAACCTTTCTGCGTTCTGAAGGAGCACTCTGAAAGCTGGAAAGCGACCGTACATTTTGTATGCTCAATGCGACTAATTGTTGATAATAGGAGAAATATCAATATTCTTCTAATCACTTCACAACTAGATGCTTTGTTGAAAAAGTGTAATCACTCGGAAGCCAGAACACACTTTGTGGCTTGCCGTGGTATCTATTAAACGCCCACAGTTCTAATAATTTGCACTATTGTTGACATTCACTCAAACGCCTCTTATGTTTGAATGCTTGCAATGTTACGAACGCTTCTGGATGTTTTGCCATGGAAAAATTAAATTCATACTTTCATACTTTACTTTAATAACCGCCAGTTTCATGCTTTCAGGTGGCATAAATTGATAAAATTGAGAACTAGCCAATATCAAAGAGCGTAAGCTGCCGCTGAATATTTGGTTCTATTTATTTAGAATTTATCTCCAATTATGTGCGGCGGTTGATATAATGATGATTTAACTCATATATTGTTCGTGTTTTGTCTTTTTATTTTATACAAAAAACTATTACCTGGCTGCATTTAAAGTTTTTCATTTAAACAATTCTCTCCTGAGACGTTTGAAAATTAATACAAAAACATTGATACTACTTACGTTTAAAGTAAATCCTTGAATTTTTAGTCAAATTAATAATCAGCCACTAATTCCAGTGATCGCTGGCCCTTCACCACATAATATCTGATCTTCAAGCGCACACTTTGTATTTTATACACTCAACCAGCACCTCGTATGCAAAAAGACGTACAAGGGGATGTGCAAAAGTGTGCCACCTATTGAACGTTAAATTTATCAAAAGATCACGTTCGTTACTTTAGCATTGACTTTGCTATTGCTTAATGTTCCCAGTAAAATAAGGCTGCAATTAAAAGTGGCTTATCGAAATCCCTTCTGAAAATTTAGCTCTTTACCCTATAAAGAACTGCAACATTTCAGCCACTAACGGAACTTTCCAGCCAAATAAGGTCCAAAATTTTTTGTGTAGACAAAACCATCACCTTATCAAATCTCTGATTCTCGTCAATTTATACGTATAACACATGGTAACTCCTTGGTCGCCCCTTGAAGATAATGTGCTTATCGAAAATCCCCTTGGGAATATTCACTATGATATAAAAAATAAGGTTTTTCCAAATAAAAAGTGATCCGTTTTAAGTGCGAAACTAAACTTTTGAATGGTAACCAGGCGAAAGTGAAAAATTGCAAGCAATTGTTTTATTTACCTAAACATTAAGTCGTTAATATCAATTAATTCCTCAGATCGTGGAATTTGATAATTTTTTTTTCGGATAGGTTACGCATGCCGTTAGGTCTTCTTCGCACTTCTCAATATTTTAAGTGATAATTAAAACATTTTATTCTTTTTAGTCTGGATTGATTAACTGTTTAATTATTCAATGTGTTAGCACTGCCCGATATACTTTTTTGTTTCCTTTGATGCTTTCTTTAGTGCGGTGATTATTGCTTTGGATAATTTTTTATTCCAAGAATTTTAGTAGGTAGCTTAATTTTAAATCGAAGAATATTTTGTTTCTTTAACACTTTCAGAGGTGAACCAGTTAGAAACCGCCACACGAAGAGCTCTGGATATGAACTGCTGATTGTTGTCTTTATAACCAACTTTGAAAATATTTAATTGTTATTATTTAGAAAAATGTAGTTCATCGTCTGATAGTTCGTTTAATTGTATTTTACTATCATTGTCTGGCGTTTTACTTTTGAAGAACCATATTTTATGTGTGGATCGTGTGCTTTAAAATTGGTCTTCCAACAATTTTGTGTTATTTTCATTTTTTCATGTTAGTTTAGCATTTTCTTGTAGCGTTTGATGTATTAATCCTTTGGTATCTGGAAAGCGAGGGACATGAGGATGATGTTGCCATAATTGAACATTAGAACAGTACTTTATGGCAAATGAGCCACTTTGTATACTGGGAATGGCATGAGATTTCCTAAAACCTAAAAATTTGCTTTATATAGTGGGCTTAAGTCTGATGAACGATACATCTAAATAAGCGACCAAAGTGCCGATTGAATTCAATAAAAACTGTTTGGAAAGGTTTAATTTACGATTATCAGGAATCAGGATTCAGTCTATTTTATCAATAAACTTCTATACAATTTAGCAAAACGCCTAACTTTACTCTTTTGTTTGTCGAACTAACAAATATTATTGGTGCTTGCTTATTGAATGTGTACTTTTCTTAATTTTTACTGGCAAAATACTTATACTACAAATCTTACAAAATCTAAGTAAGGAGCGAATTAGATGTCGTCTGATAAAATGAAGAATAGGCTTATATTCGTTGATAGGGATTTGTTGAGTAAGGAAACAATGAAACAAAAACTGTTGCAATAATACGTACATGTTCATTGTTTGATCTTATTATTAATACATATTTTGTAGCATCGACGTCACTTGATATATCTTAATAAAAAAAGTGAGGCTTTTGAGCGGAAAACTCTGTTCAAAAATTCTTTTTTTGGCGGCCTTGTCTTTGGAGATCCAAAAAATGTGTTGGTTATTTGAGTTTCGGAACAACTTTTTTCAAATTTCCAAAATATGATTGATGCAAATCAAGTTAGATCATAGGCAGCATTCGTTATAAGCAAGTAAATTAAACTGAAAAGTTGTCGGCTTTAAGGCTCTGAAGTTTTTGTTTATGTTTTTAGAGAAACAGCTCTCATAAATAAAAATAAAATGTTGCTATAACCATCGTTCAGGGCTTACAGCGAAAAAACAAGCCATTTTCTAAAACAGGACTTGTTTATTTCCAGTCACTTTGTATATTCAACAATTTGCTTGAAGATGGCTAGCAGAGGCAAATAACGATATTTTTGTGAGATATCAGAATAAACAACTGCAATACATTTGAGGAAAGTTAATTAAACTGAAAATATGAGATATTGATCATACCAGCATGGCAGCAGTTACAATTGCACGATAAGAACGTTGCACGTTGCAAACTAATTATGATAAAATCGCACATTTGCCATGAAAAATGCAAATTTTCAAAGAAAAATCGTGAGTTCACTATTAAATGTATTCATTCATACGATATTTACATGAAACCTGTCATGATTATTTTCATACTTCCCTTCCGGGAATTTTCAAAGTGAAACAAATGGGCGTTGTAGAGGTCATTTTCAAAGCAAATCATCTTGAGCAAGAATCTGCCTATTGTTGTAATCAAATTGATTAGTTTTCGTAGAAATAACAAATATATTTATTTAGATGCTGGTGCGATTGAGATTTGCACTGCAAAATCGCAAAAACCGAGCTTCATCCCAAAGGAAAAGAAATTGAGAAAAATTAAGTAACAACGACTTGAAACATGAACGTGAACGCAATAAATTATTGACGTTCATCCTCTAATACCGCATTTTTCTATGACTCGTTATATTTTCCCCAAATACTTCTCCTCCAGGTATTTTACTTAAGGATGCGTTAATTTTTTTGTGTCTGGTCACCGTTCTCATAATGAGATCATACGCGACGTGATTAGTTGAGAAGAAATAATAATTCCTCCTGGCAGGCGGGATATCAAAAAAGTGAAACCGTGTCAAAAGCCATCGAGAGATCTAACTAAAGGGCAGGAATACAAAAAGCAGGTTTGATTAATAACTAATATTTATTCAGTACTATTTTCTGTGAAGTTCGCATTGCAGGTGCACCATATATCCGGAATACCTAAAAAAATCAATCATGGAATATTAACTTAAATATGATCACCAACAGCGCGTTTAACAACTTTGTCTATACCAAATCTTTAAATTTTAACCAGTTTCCCCCCAAATATCAAAAACGTGTTACCTGCTTCTGCACAGCTTCGTTCATCCGGAATCTTCTCAAAAAATGACCTACACTGTAGGCAAGCTTTTGCAGGCGTCATTGTGTGATTAACTCCTGATAACTGCAGCACATGCTGCAGGGTCATATAGAAGTCATAAGTACTAGTCAATTTTTCTGAGTTGGCTCTAAAATTGGCAAATTCCACTGGAAATTGCTGCTTAAACCACCCAGGCACTGATATATAATTCATTGGCAGTCTCAGCTCGTAAAATCCCTGTCTGGTGTAAATCATATCCCCAAACCTGATGCCATGGTCGCTCAATAGGACCACAATGGTCTCATCTAGAATACCAGAGCTTTTGAGGTTTTGGAAGAACATTTTAACATCCAAATCCATAGTTGTGGGCGTGGCAATGTAATTATAGCTAAAACTGTTCATCCAAAATAGTCCAAAACTTGGCAAATGCTTGAATGCTTGTGCAAAGTCGTAGGCAAGGTTCATGATACGATTTCCTTTAAAAAAAAAACTTTTTTATTTAAAGTGCCCAAGTTCCCTTCTATAATGTTACCTTGACTCTCTGGTCCAGCACAGAATGGCATGGTGTCTTGATATTGCGTTTCCAAAAGTATCAGGGCGTCCATGTAAGGTTTAAAGTAGTAGTCAGTAGGTTGCTCTTTGAAACCCTTTTTCAAATAGTTAAAAGTTGCTATTTGCGACCAGTCTTCTGCATATGCGGTAACAAAGCCCAACTCTCTGAACTGCTTCCTACAAAAGCCTCGTTTGATCTAGAACTTTTTTAACTTAAAATCTCTTTTTTTACCAAATGAATGGACAGTTGATTAAACCATCCAGTTCCTTAGGCTTACAAATTTCCATCGAATCTTTATTATTGAACCCTGTTAATAAAGCCATGGCATTGGGAAATGTGTTGTCAGCCACCTTGTTATACCCCGTGAACTCATAGAAGCCATTATTTCGTATGAATTCTTTAGTGAGGTTCATCGTTCTGTGAAAGTTCAGCCTGGATAAAGAATCGATTACTATCATCAAAACACTGATAGGTTTTGTCGTACTGTTTTGGATCAGTTTTTGGGTTTTTTCACCAACTTCTTCAGAAACAGTGATTACTTGATGGACATTTTCATACACCGGGTAAAACTGCTGTTGGCCGAAGCTACTATTCAGTGCTTTACAGGTCACTTTGACTAGATGGTGTTTTAATTCAACGGAATTGTAAAAGTGTGTACAGTAGGAAGCTCTGAAAATGAAACAACTATTATATGCTGGCAAATCGATGCAATTCTTGAAGTACTTAGATAAACTCTTTGACTTAAAAAACAACCAAAAATCAATGCAAAGCAAGTATTGTTTCCACTTACACAACTCCTACATCTGGATACTCTTCGAACCCACTTCTGTGTAGGTAGCTGTAACAGCAGTGAATATCAGAAGTTCCAAATTGTTCATCAGCCTCTTCTCTTCGTAGACGAAGCCAAGATCTGCCTGCATGTGTTGTGGTGTAGCTGAACAGTGATTGAAATCGGGAACATTCAATTCGGTTGTAATGTGTGAAGCGAATCTCTGAGGAAAAGACTGGCAAATCGGGAATTTTGCATTGATTGTTGTTAATTAGGAAACGTCCTGAAATTAAAGACTGTAGATTGGAAGGTTTATGATGAAAAAAGCCAAACATCATGCATGTTTTAAAATCAACTCTTACCATCGTCTGTTAGGGCTTTGGAATAAGGCTTGAACCACATCCATATGAATACAAGTGCGGCTAATTTAGGATCCATTAAGTTCAAGATTCTGCAATATGCAAAATCAAGATCAGAAGAAATGTGGTCAGTTCAGAAACCGCAGCACAAAAACACACATTACTCAAGTAGTAGATGAAGTATTCATCCACCACTCAGATAACAGAAAACATAAAGTCTCGATTTAACTGAAAAGCAGCCGCTTATGAGGTTACAATTAGTTGATTACATAGTAGGTACTATCATATTCAAAAATATGATTGAATATTTTGAAAATTATCTCTGGCTAACGATGTTTTATGAAAAGGTCAAGTTTGATTTCACAGTGAAGATCATTCACTTAAAATTGGATGGAATGTTGCAACATGTGTTCGTGTTTAATAGGGTTTCTATCAAGTATTTACTATGTTATAATTTCTTGCAGATTGTCAGACTTATCGATAGTTCAAGGATGAAACCCTGATCCAATTATGAGCATTCTATTGAGCTGCAAGTAGGCTTGAACATTTTGGCAAAAAATGTAGATATTGTCGTAATTTTTGTTAAACAATTGCTTTTTCTTGTTATAAAAAAATAAGGCAACTTTAGACGATTAGTTCCAGTGTTCCATTTCATTGTGATATTCATGTCTTCGATAAGATTARACACRAAAAACTAGTCAAMATTTTGCAAACAGAATTMMTCGACAAATGGSACCTACTTCCTRAAATGGAGGATTAATGGTAAACGGAAGATTATAAACAATRTAAGATTCGCKGACGACMCAGTTATTACAGCAASCTCMGCTGAAGAACCCTAAAGACTATTATACAGAACTKGTAYATTKTGCGAACAGTARGAACTAAAAATAAATATAAGAAATATCAAATATATCATAATAACGAAGAATGTAAAAATACAATCAATCATAAATTTATWGAACCAACAAATAGAAAGGRTTCACAAATACAAATATCCGGGCASCCGGATCACAGAAAATAGAGWCCAAACAGACCAGAAATAAGAACCAGAATAGACAGCGATATAAGATGCTTACATTGATCATGCAAGGAAAMATAAAGCAAAGATGGARCGTTGGTAGAAGGAGAATTTTAGGGTTGAGAAATTTGAGGGATTGGTTTGGTTGGTTCAATAGAACTTTTCAGACYAGCGGCAAATAAAGAAAGAAWAGCAGTGATGATATTTAATCTCCGATAGGAGACGGTASTCAAAGAAGAAGAAGAAAAKRATTAGKGGAMTGCACATATTCTCCACTAGATGATTAATCAAGCACTTTTCTTGAACTCCCACTTCGCTCATATTTTGCCCATTACCTTAATGTGYTTATGTGATCTTTTATTTTCGGTTTTCAAATATGCACCGAAATTCTTGGAAAATTACTTTACTAAAGCAAAGAAAAAATATTTTCATGTGTATTTTCCATTGCAGCTTCCAACGCGGATCATTAAACGCTTTTAAGGAGCGTTGATAAAGAGAAAGCAAGAACAAATCGGTGCAACTTATTCGAAGACAGTRAAATCTTCACTTYGTTCWAATATTGACTTSWAWTTTATTGAGTAAKWGMGWTWTTTACATGMWTGTTTWKMSCGACGTTCTWWAAATWCKATYTATCWMAATTGMGTTTYTAATTTGAGAAKAGCKWTTGCYGTGTTTCGATTCGATTSCTTCAGAAGTGTTCAAACGTTGGCACATCTTATTAAAAGTGAAATTAGGAACCCGAAAAATAAAAAAATACTGATCATTTTCATAAATGCTTTTTGATTATAATTCGGGCTAATTATAAGCATGAAAAAAGTATACAAGATGCTTGACCGAAATTATTTGGCTTTTTTTTTAGTCATCATACTAATAGGTTTTGTTAATTTTGATGTTTTCAATTTAACAAACCGAATAACTTTGAAAATTTTTGCAAACACCAATGCAAAAAATTGTATTTTAGGCTTTCTAGGGTTCTGTCTTTCCATGTGTTTTCATTCCATTGTTCCAAATGTTTTCATAACTAACTCCAAATATCTCGATCATTTCGTGGTCCATTTTCACTTCCAACATATCAAAATTGGAGGCATTTGTGTATTGCTTGTATATGGAAAGTCGTTTTGAAAAATTAATTGGCACTATAATTTTCCAATTGATCTTACACTAATTTCGTTATTAAACATATTTCTTCAAGTCCCGATTTCCAGTTATGCTAATTTTCAACTAGTTTTTAGATATTTGTTAATAAGCCAAGGAAATAATGATTAACACAAGGAATCGCCTGCATTGTCAAGGAGAGTAATTTATTAAATTTGTACTTACAATCTATACAATCTAACTTAAAAGTACGATCTTAGCACATTTTTACACTGAACCTAACGTAGTCTATGCAATCAAGTACAATAAATAAATCTATAAATACAGAATATTTGAGCCTGAGCCTTATACATTATTGCAACTCTAACCATACTTAAGTAAGTATACATCGGCCACTACATAGCTGGGAGGTAAAGGAATGTTTATATAAAAACAACTAACGTATTTTTTGGCATGGTACAGTTGAAATATGTCAGATTGGTGCACTATGATAAACTACTCCTTCCTTGTATAATTGGACAACCTAAAGAAAAAATATGTGCAGATAGTGAATGTCAATCAGTTTTGTAAAACTATAGTTCACTTACGACAAACGGAACAATGGCTTTCATCTGTGCCATCTCCACAACCATCCCGGCCAGAGCAAGCAATAGCAGTCGACCTGCATCTTCCGTTTCCACACCGTAATGGGCAATATCCTCGAAGACGTCTTCTGGCTCTTCCTCTGCATATATGGGCCGGCTCGTCGCTGCCATCGCTAATTGAGGTTTATTTTTAGTCTCGTCCCGTGCAAATCATGCGCAAAATTACCTGCAACCAATAATGGCATTGCAAAATTCATACTCCGGCAGGCATTTTCCATCGCCGCACTGGAAGGTGTCTGGAGGGCATTTGTTCTTGCCCAAAACGTGGCAGTTGGCTTCATCTTCACCTAAAGGTTCCCAAGTTTTTAGCGCATTGGCCTAAAGTAAGGGCTGAACAGTTTACCTAAGTGACAATCACGCACTCCATCGCATCTATTCGCTTTCGATATACACTTTCCAGTATCCCGACACCGGAAGGACTCATTGGGGCATTTATTCGGCCGGCAGTCTTCATCCGAACCATCCGAGCAATCCTTTCTTCCATCGCATACGAAGAACCAACTGATACAAGTTCCAGAGCTGCGGCACTGGAAAATCAACTATTTTTAAAAGCTTTTAAAGTTTGTGCTCGATTACTTGCCTGGAATGTTCCCGGGATGCATCCGGTATTTCGGGCGGAACAAGCGGTTGTTTCGTTGCCTTGCATAATGCAATCGCACACTCCTTCTATGCATTTGGATGATGGATCAGCTGCGCGACATTGCAGATCAGTAACGCAAGGAAGACCGAGACTGATTGCTTCACTGGATGTTTCAAATCGTTTACGGATTCCTGCTGTTGTGAATGGCGAAGCTGGGGAAGCTGGAGAAGCAAAATTGTATTGAAAATTTGAAGATCCAATCACTCTTAGTCAGAAAGTTCCGAATCTATTCGAAGAATACCTGTAGTTGATGTGGATGTTGTTTGACTTTGAGGTACTGGGGATGCAGTTGATGATGGTTCCATTGTGGTTGTTCTACTGGCCACATTGGCTCTTGTGGAGTAATCCACGGGTCCAGGAGTGGAACTCACTTTGGTTATTTCTGGCAGCTCAGTGGTGGTGGTCGTTGACATTGTAGTGGTCAATGTAGTTGTTTTCAGCGACACAGAAGTAGTGGGCCGGATGGTGGTGGTTTTCCTAACGCCCCCCTTCCTAGGATGAAAGCCTTTTTTCGTGGAATTCGTCCTCTTCGCACTGCTTTTCACTTGAGGCGTCACAATAGCGTTGGTTTCAATATTGGGCTGCAAAGTTGTGGATTCTGTTTTGGGCGGTGCAGCAGTGGTTGGTTGACTTTGGAATGCTGTGCGTCCACAAGAGTCGCCCATCTAGAGATCCACAGAATTTGAGTTAAGTGTTTGGGGAAAATCACCAACTACTCACTTGTTTGAATGGAGCATTACATTGACAACGTCCGAAGAGATTTGGGATTAGAAAGTCGCAGTGACTATCTGCTGTCCATAGTCGGCAATGAGCATTGCTGTAGCACACGTTCCCAGGTCGGGCAGCTGAAAATTAATCAAGGTTTATTAAATTAATTTCAGTTTTGCAATAGGTGTGATATCGAACAATCTCTGGGTCAAAACCCTCCATTTAATATTCTGTTATTTATTACTGATTGGATAATTCAATTACCTTAATTAATCTAATAGCGCGATATTATGTAATTTATATGTGCCATCAAGTGGCTTCAATTATCGCATACAGGACAGTGCGGTCTGTATCCCATTCAATAGAGGTGTGCGTCCGTTACGAATAATTTTCATAATTTATGCGAATATTAATAATGGATGAACGACTAAAAAGCATCAGGCTATGAGATGAGAAACAGTAGGCAGATACAACCGTTATGGCAAAAATGCCATCAACAATTACTGTTTTTAATAGACTGATAAGTAGGAAATGAGCAAAGTGCTTATTAATGCGATTCCTATTCAGTGTATCTCTTCTTGCATTTGGTCGCTTGCGGGTTCGGAATACCATTTGAAATTTAAATCGCCGTATTACAATAAAATTATGCCATGTTTATGCCTATTTGTTAGATGATGGGAACCACTCACAACACTATGTAATAGCCAACATTCAACAAGCAGTTAAACGAATACTACAAGTTTTATGGCATTTTTATGCACATGGAATACGAGGCCTGTTTTCAGTTTGCTTTCGCTCTGTAGCTTTTCGCATTTCGCTAATCACACAGGGAAGAGATTGGAGGACTCATCAATTGCATTCGCACCTGACAAATAATAATTACATATCGTTTGAAATGACGAGAAAAACGAAGGAGAGTGGAAGCTGAAGTAAATTGTATCAGATCAATTAACAGAAAATCTGTATGGCGTGCTGGCAAGATAACCAGTTCATTAGCAGCCGCGATAGCTCAACTACTTAATACAGCGTTATGTGAAAAATGTGTAATTATTTGCATGGAACTGGCTTTGATGCAAACAGTTGAGGGATGATGTAATTTGTTTGATGATATGTTCGCGACGAACAGTTAACGGGAGAAAAGAGGTAAACTTCCATTCTTGGAGCTGAAGTAATGAAAGAGCGCAAGCTGTTTGATTCCGAAGCTTTGAAGAGTCTTAAAAGTGTTGGAGGATAGGGGAAGTCGTTTAAAATACCATTACGGTGAAAGAAATAATTTACCTAGGCAAATGAGTGGCTTAGGAAAGTTTTCGATACACAAATCTGCCCTTTAGGATATTTGCTTCATGTAAGATTTTATGGAAGGATTTCGTTGCGACTAAGTCCCTATTCAATTAACTAAGCTGTATGACCATCCAGGAGCACACAGTTTCAACTTTTATTCATTTTGTGTTCTCTTCATTTAAGTGGAAGTTGTGATGCATCAAGCTTTACTATTCAGTCATTCGTTTCATTCATATTCCTGGAATGATTTTCTCATTAATCAAGGGTGAATGAGGATAGTTACATACAAGATGTGAGGAAATTTTTGCCAACAATGATAGGGCGTACGGAAGATCTGAAAATAAGTCTAGTATTTCGAATAATTTTTTCCCGGTCTAGCTTTCTTACGGGTTAATACGTTTAATGGGTGCTTTCGAAATTGTTGTTACAACGTGGCTTATAGAAGCTCGTCGTTTTTCATTGAAAATTAATTTGAAATCTTTTTATTGAACAGGTACGGTGAATATTTGCTTTTTTAGTAAGTAGAGATCTACTGATTTAGTAAATTTGGAAATATGTTAAAACAGTTAGATAGAGCCATTTTTTTGCTACAAAAACTGTTTTCTTTGTTTTCTTTTCAATATCTCTGAGGGTTTGAGAAATAAAATTAATAATATTGGAACGAGTATGTAAAAATTAAAGAACTTTGGTATTATTAATGTAGGTAAATATTCAAAATGTGTCTCATTTGTGTCTATGCACTTTGCATAATTATTTAAACATTTTAGTTGCACCCGAAATAACATACCTTGGCATTTATAATAACGCTGGGATAAGTAGTAATTCTATGTAACAACTCTGCTTTGGTGTTAATTAGAGTAGAGTAAACTAATGCTTTGAGGTGATTCCAAAGAAAATATCCAAATGGCCAAGACTTAGGGCCACTTCTGATAATCGGTTTACAAATACATTATCCAAGTGTTTCCTTACAGCTTCACTAAAGTGCGATCGAGAATCATCCTGCATCAGCCACATTTGATCACGAATATTTAAAAGTTTGCCTGTATTATAATATTAGAGTTAGATTAGAATTAAATATTACAATCAATAACGTTTTGTCGACAAAAGCATATGTCGAATCGAAGCGGATAATTCCGACTTCATCACAATACACGATTTTTCTGTGAAACCCACGCTTCTTTCCGTGATTTTCTAAAAATGTTCTGCCAAATTCTCCTCGGACTGGGTAATCAGCTTATGGCACGCACTTTTTGAAGATTGTGCTTTTAGAGTAATTGTTATTTAACAATTTTATGAAATATAGTCTTCCTCATATGTGATACTGATCATTATTTCCTTACATTTGTGCTCAGATCGATACCTAAAAAGTCTAATACTTATTCTTCAGCTTCAGCCGTTCGAGCTTTCCATGGTTTTTCGCCATGTAATTTTGGCCTTAAAGTGCCTAATTCTCTATTTCAGTAAATAATTTTAAATTGTTGTTGTTGTGCTCTACCAGTCCCACGTAATCGTTTATGAAGCCGGATAAACGTCTTACGATCTGGAACCCGTCTATTCTAAAAGCGGTTTACATATAGTCTAGCAGCATCAGAGACATTTTCTTCAGCTAATCCGTACATTAAGTGCTTGCCCTCTAATTCCTCAAAAGAGAATACTAGACACGAAAATCTTGATTTCAACTAATTTTCACATGAGTGCCACCACATATTGTTCTTCTCAAAAGGGGTAAAAGATATAAAAATGCAAGGTTACAGCAAAAGGACTGCAACTTAAAAACACAAATGTTAAAACTGCAACTCAAAACTTTAAAGCAACTGGTCACTTTAAAGACCGATAATTCCACAAAATATTAGATTGGTCCGAAAATTATATGCAGAACTAGACTTGGTTTTCAGGTCTTCTGGACGCCCTATCATTGTTGACCAACAATGTCTGCACACCCTGAGTATTTGTTTACTAGCCCTTTCCTATTCTTGATCATGCCTGTTGATCAAGGTATTTATTTTCTCCTTTTCGCGCTTTTATGGTTCTTCTCAGAAACGTTGTTTTATGTTCCACCGCATTTCACTCGTTTGTTACCTTCCAGTCTGTTTCACCATCGTCTTCTTTATCTACTTTGTTCTTTTGTAATATTTACGTTAATCCTTGTTGGCTTAAATAGTTTGGGGTTTCGGTCACTATTGATTCCTGGTTGATTTTGCCCCTGATTTCTGTACATTTGTGTAATGATCATTGAGCCCCATCTTATTTTGGGTAGTTCTAAGATATGGTTAGCTCCGCAATATTTTCCCATTGGAGGGTTGAAAATTTCTGTTTGCATCGAATTGAATTCTTGCTTCTAATGTTCTAAATCCCGCATTTGTCTTATGATTCTAGAATGTATTATTTATGCGAAGTACGTTCTGAGCACTCACAAATCAGCACTTGTTCACTTTTATTAAGAATCAAATTCTCGTTTCATATGAAATCTTTATTGTGTCATTGTCGTTTCTTCTTGATTCTTCTCCGTCTGGGACACAAACGCTTATTGAATGGCTTCTGATCGTGAATGATGGCTTCATGATCTTTAGATATGTTTTCAGTCACTGTTGTATCCATCTAATTTCTAACGTTGCTCTTTCGGTTTCGTCTTTTCTCATGTGGATGAAAATTTAAGGGTTTCCTTCCTTTTTTTAGTTTCAAGCTTTTTCAGTTCACCACGCACATGTGCCGATGTCAGAATCACATTCTACATCCCCACTGTCTTTGATTTTAGGTGCATCAATCACCGGGGATCGAATTCATCCAGCAAGCTGCTTAGCATAGGATAAATTGAGTTTAATCGAGTTTTTCCAACCCTTAACAACCCAGGAATATTTGATTTAACCCAAGAATATTTGGTCCATTTTTCGTCACGTGGAACACTGGAACTTTTTTGTATTGTTGCAATCTGCATCCCTTCAGCACTTCGAGAAGTCTGAAGAT
The DNA here is from genome assembly GCF_020466585.1 of Dendroctonus ponderosae. Taxonomy (NCBI): domain Eukaryota; kingdom Metazoa; phylum Arthropoda; class Insecta; order Coleoptera; family Curculionidae; genus Dendroctonus; species Dendroctonus ponderosae. The sequence continues at coordinate 8,400,923 of NW_026018715.1, forward strand.
TCCCAACTCGGTGTCAATATTTTTCTATGAGCCAATTATACGGATGTATGAAAATTATATATTTTAATTGATGGCTTTCGTAGTTACATGCGTCATGAATTGACTTGCCGAGACAAACAATGGGTTTGCAAGAAGCCGTTAAATCCTACAGTGGAGGAGACTTGGCTGTTTTTTTTTAATAAACTTAAACATTATCGAAGTGTTTTTAATTCAATCATGCAGTAAAGTGGCTTCAATACAAAGGCACAATTTGTTTTCGTATCTTTTCTCTGGCATTTATTGTTTTGCTGTTTTGTCTCACTTCCAAGTCAAACATCAGCAATTTTCTATAATTAAGTGGCTAATTTAAGCATGCAGTTTAACCTTTGGTTGAAGACCGCTTGGTCCATGTTTCTCTTCTAAGCGATCTATCTTTATTTCATCCTTCTTTGCTTGCTCCTACATTTGCTTCGCCTATTCTAGTCCTGAGCGATTTTCATTCAAAAAATTAAAACTTTCCAAAGTAAAAACAAGAAAATAAATCACCAGCTACTCTTTAAAGATCCATTTTTTTCTGCCTCCACCACTGGCTAGTGGGATCAACGGAACATTGCATGGGTAAGGAAGCAGGATTAATATTCGATATGCGTTCGCATGCTCGAGACAGGTGCGTTTCCGACTTCGCATCGCAGGAAATCGTGCGGACTTGGGCTTCTCATGTACCGCAAAACTTCCGAATTGTTATTCCTCGAGAAGTTCTCAACAGTCGGGAATATTGGAAATTGAATATCCATCTTTGGTCTTGACACACACTGAAGTTCCCAATTTCAACGGTAATAGTGGAAATTCAAGCGATCAGGAAATTGTCCCGTCGGTTATTGAAGAGAGCTAATTTAAGGACGGAAAATCTTTTTGGTGCAACTTCAAAAATGAAGATGAAAAGCTAGCATCATGTGGAAAACATTAAGTTAAAAACTTCCCTCCTAGAAAGATAGTAGCATTGACATGAGAGCGACCCTAACCACTTGAATCAGCACACCAATCGCAAATGCTGCAATACCTCTTGCAAGATCATGGGATCAATGTTCCATTCTTAGGCGTGCTTTATTCAAAAAAATAACCGAAATGGAAGATCACCGATTTTCAAACAGGCAAAATTATATTGAAGAAGCGGAAGGAGGAAGGAAGTCTTTTTCCTAGGAAGTTCCTGGAAGTTGTTTCATTGCCTCTTAGATGGGATGCAGAAAACGCATTTCCGACTAAAGATTTATTGCTTCTAAAAAAGAAGCCAAAGCAATTAATTGACGCTTCACATCAGCACTTTTGTGCCGTTATCCATTCATCAATATCAATGAATTAGTAATCGCGACCTTGAAGACATTTACGAACTGATTCATGAGTCCATTCGAGAAGAAATTGCGGGTTTAAATCCCAGTTAAGAACAGTCCAGCAACAGTCACAGACAGACAATCGTACTGCTTACGTCCACTAGTTGTTTGGATAACTCTTTACTTTTACTTAGCACAACCTACCATTATTGATATACAAAATATGTAGGTAATACTTACGGCCAAGACAGGTGTGTTTTCTGAACTGGAGGAAGCCATCGATGCAACGGCACACGCCATCCAAACAACTGCTGTTGGCCACTTTTAGCGAACATTGCTCGGGCACTTGGCATTCGTAACCCAGTAAAGTGGCTGCAAAACATCGGAAATCAGGTTAGTTTCCTCAGAAATTTCCCTGAGGCTTAAATATGAAATGTTCAAATTTAATTTATTGATTTGCATTCCTCAAAATTGAGTTTGCATGGGATTAAAAGATCCAAAGCTAATGGTTTCAACAGTGCACGGCACATGTGTACAACCATTATTCAATCTAGATATCTGATGTGGCAGAGATTTCAAATTAATCCCATAAACACTTTGTTCCGATGCGAACCCATTAGGATGTGGAAGCCCGAAACTATTGGTTTTAGACTCCACATTCTGTCTTTTATTATAAATACATATACAGCTATTAGAACAAGCTTAAAAATGTTTGTTACTGCCAAGTAAGGATAGAGGCAAAGTACCTATTATTATTTCGCTGTCACCACACTGGGATGGCTAAAATAAATTACTTACACGGCAAGCACGAGCTTTGATTAACTCTTGCATAGAATGGTTGGCAGGAACATCGTCCTTTGTGACAAATGGAACCGACGATGTGTTCTCGACATTCCCAATCTCCATTGCATTCAGTTCCCAGCGTGAAGCCCACACTGTCGTCTCCACATATCTGTAAAAAGAACGTGATTTTTTGCATTGAGGACGCATTATTTTGAAGCTAACTGTTAATGTTCAAGAACTGGTCAGCCATTGAATCGAAATTCATGTCGATGTACTAAATTTGAAGTCACGAAAAAGTGGTAAACGTGATTGATAACAGCTCGTGGAAATCGGTACATTAACTGCCCAAATTGATCGGCTCAGATTTCTTTTGCAATGGTTCGGTGTTTTCTGCCGATGGATGGATCGAAGATGAAGAAGTTCAACCCAGCGCTTCATATTAATATATGTAATATGACGATAAAAATCCCAAAGCAAATATTTCATCAGATTCCCTAACGTATTCTCAACTAACGCCAAAAGTATCCTGTAGGCTCGTTATATTATAAATTATTTACAAGGATTTTCTCAACGGAGTGTAAAGCACATCTAATATATTTTCCTTAGGCCTACAGCGAAAGACGGATTGTTTCTTAAATGAAACCCTCATCAAAATTGGATGGGGGGATAAAATACAGAAGTACATCGTTTAAATTGGACTATAATGGAGCAGTGAAGCTCTGCAAGAGGTTGTGATGGCATTTCGCATTTCCTGCGTAAATTGGGTTAATTGAAATTTGCAGCCAGCAGATTCGTCTGCTTGCTTTTCATTCAGTYGCAATGTCGAATTCGCGATAAATATACATTTAACTCGAWTKCGCGAGATGAAATTWATTTTTGTATTCTTTCAGTTAAAGATTCTTTATCACTTTGGCATCATGCTAAAGTGGACCGTTTAGAATCGCATTTGATTAATTCAGCAGTTTTTGAAGATGGTTTTATATTGGTTTTACTTCACAGCAAATAGTTTACGACGTTAACCTCGCGAGTTTYGAAAAACTACATACTYTTCATATTTGTTWGAATTTTTTRGAAAAATTACAATYTKTAGGRTTKYCTTAAATTCGCATTATTTGRGATGTTCAACATTAGKAATCTGCATTTYTAGTTTTTCCGATTCAAAACTTTTTTATTTTTTGCTTCKTACTAGTTAGAACTCTCAGGAAGTCAAWTTTYCTATTTGTTKTTGTATCTGCARTTAATGGGGATAACTTTGTTAASTGGGTTTCCTTTTCCTCATCTTSATTATCAATYATATTGGTTTMATGTTAACCTCGAGTGAACAACTGGTCAAAAGACGCTGAAGATTTCCTTGTCTCTCWKGKATTAAAAATAATTCTCCAATCAACAAACRCTTTACAGCATCTSGRYGATGCCCTCRAATTAAGTGAATTAATGAACGAAASARTRAGTTCAGCAGCAAAATTMMRAAAAAAAKACCGCATTAATTCAAACCTCTTYASYTCTTTCTTTCTTATGTACTSAACAAACTTTTAGAAMARSTTTRTCGCCYTGAGGACGTCCAAATTCATAWAGCARAATGTTGTTAAATCAAAAAAATAAATTTTATAATCTAAGGCATATGCAGGATTGAGATGCTTTACTTGTTTTTACACAAACAGGAAGCTYGATCGTTGATTTTGCGACGAATATGTAAATTTCAAAATGGGTTTCAAGTAGGATCTATAYGTAGAAGGCTTTACYTTACCTKYATATAYTTGCGATTTCAGTTGACTGGAGCMTTTTGTCCAGCWTTGAAGATTTTTTTCAATTGGCTGAAAAAGCGTTGRGRTATAGGGCCCAAGTTTACATAAAACATTCTAGAGTGCCAACAAGCGACYTTAAGAAAAGGAAAATATAGCATTTACGTACAAAAAGCCTACTATTAATGGAGAAAGTTGCAGCCCATTGGAATTTTCTGTCGATTTYGCAGTGGCTTGTAAGTGGGTTTACAGACTTGAAGAAGTGAAAAATCCCTGAAAAGGTAGTTGGCTATTGAAAACTTAAAACGGCAGTTTTACTTTAGTTTGGGTTAGTTTGGGTTGATGGAAATTGATGCGACTCTTGCGGATACGTTAACATAAAACATATTCAACTTGCCARCAAGCCACTTTTTGCCACAAAATTTTGGATTTAGATTCAAAATGCTTTACATCAATCAACGAACTTATAACGCACTGAAAATTTTCGTTCATTTTTCAGAGAGCTTTAAATGATTGATCAGGTGAAGAATTTCTATAGCAAAAGGATTTATTTCATATACGAATGCAGTTTCAGCTGAGTAGCCGTTCTACTTGAGTAAGAGAGTACTGGGTATTTGGTAAAAAGTTGCCAATAATTCTAGGCTCAATGGTTTATAAGACACTCCGAAATAAGGCTAAAAATAACGGTAAATATCTGTTTAAGATCATTTCCACGGGAAAAAGACAAAACTTTTTCACACTTTTTTACATCTTCATATTTTTCTTATAAATAAGAGATTATGAGCAAAATTAGTCCCATTGCGAATATTCCTCATCTGCCTACTAATACCTAACGTTTAAAGAGGTAAATATTGTGAATTTTAATGACAAATCTGCTTTGAAATTTGAGTATGAGGAAACAGTATGTTTAAAGTTAAAATCTTAAATTTACCCCTGAAGTGAGACATTGCTCAGTGCAGTTGCTTTTTCAACTAMAAACAAATGTATTTTAATATACACAGGGCAAATTTYTTTTYATGTAAATGTAAAACTTTACAAAACAATAGCARAGACCATCTGCACATAATTGACTATTCTCGAAATAAAACGCCAGCAAAAACTGCATTCAGGTCAGTTTTTATATGTAATRACGATGTTCTCCAGCCTGCAAAAACTGGATTAACTCGCAGACTACCRTACTGGTCATAACATTAATAATTCAAGCTTYATTTTCATGTTCGCAACGAGGTCTTTGTGCAACAGGCACAGTTCTACTAACCAAAATAGAGTGCGAATAATTATAATAGGAAAATAACAGAAAATTTCTTAAATCGCCTACTAAAGCTTAGCTATAAAGAGCGTGTAGATGACAAAATTTGCAAACAGCAAATCGATGAAGAATAAAGAAAAATGAGCTTTCTGTGATTGTTTCGAATTTTCTTCAGCAAGAATTGCAGGAAAAAATGTCTAAGGGATTTTAAAGAAAAATGTTAAGCTAACACTACCGTTCCCAGAAACCCCGCAACCACTGAAGATGCCACTTGTGTTTGCGAAACGTCAGAAATAATTTTTCCAGGGCGGACTGAAAGCCTGAAACTGTTAAGATTTTCAAATCGTTTTCTCTGTGAAGTTTGTTTCAAAACAAAAGTTACCTAAAGTCTAAAATTCACACGAAAAAAGGTAAACATCAACAAAACCAACGTTTGTTTATGTCGTATTGAACTCTTGATTTATGGCTAAAGGTTGATTAACAAACCAGGACAAATATCGTATTAAACGTATTAAATAACGCTAAATTAACATGTTCATTGCCCATAAAACGGTTAGTTTTTCGTCTCTCATGTCTCGCGACTATAAATCTGCCAATTTACCGCTTCAAGTACCATCCTAATCCGTTTTCCTCGGCAGTGCGGTCTTTTGAGTTATTTTACATGGTCTTCGTGGTCAAGCCAATGCGAAAAACATCAGCTCGTAATGTGACTGCACACATTTAATGCATTTCCTCAACCGCAGAAGATGGAAGTATGGAAACGAGTTAAAGGTATTGTTTAGTTGGTTTCTTTATTAGATTTTTTGCTGATGTTGGTTTTTATAGTCTTGTTTCGCCATTTTTTCCGCATCGGGTTTCATGGTCAACCTGCATCAATTTTCACAATTATACATGTCGTAAAGTTAACTGATTTTCTTTAAAATTGAATCCGACGGTCAACAAAATGCATTTTTTCATCGCCATTAGAAGATGTTTAAGTCTGAGCAGAAATTGTAAAGAGGTTGATTCTGCTGGTATAGAATCCAAGAAGCAACATTTGTTGAGCACGAGAATCCGCTCTTCTCCCTATTTATTTAATGTTCTAGTGATTTTTTGTGGAAGATGGAAAAACTTCGGAGAACGGACAGTTTACCCATTAGTAAATGAGCAGAAAACACAGACAATAGTGGTAAACGCATTAAAGTGAGCTGCAGGAGAGTACGCGATATTCTGGGAAGCTGTTGAAGTATACCGGTTCAGAGATGGGATGGCTTTACTTTAAACTGACCGCACAATGATGTAGTTAAGTTGCTTAGATGGACAGTTAGTAAAAGCTGTATATTTAATTAAGCAGTGAAGCGCATGTAAATTTAGCCTAATGAGATTAGGGCTAGAAAATTGATAGTGGGAAAAAGTGATTACTCCTTGAAACTAATCAGTCAGGCACTCCAGGCGGACATAAAAAGTGCAACATAAAACGGACTTATACAAAGATCTAAGGCATGCTTCTGTTTCATTTATAATTTGTAATAAAAAAAACTGTAGCAGAAACGAATGCTCGCTCCTCTAGATGAATTATTGTGAAAACGAAAGCGCTAATCGGAGATATTATTTGTTGAAGCCGAGATTCCATCAAGCCGCAGGAATGTGCCGATAAAATAGTCAATCGTTTGCCCGATAATATCCTATTAGCCGTTCTAGTTAGCTGCATGTGGCTGCCATTCCAGCCCAGTTGAAGCTGAGCTTGCTAATTCTGATTAATAGTACGGTGTCAGGATCATCACACGAGATCTACTTGCAATTATACAGCGGCTGCATGCCGCTCTTAATTTTGTTTCTTTTTCCCCAAGGCGAGGGTTCAGGGAAAATCACTTTTTGCTCGTTAATTTTGAATAGTACGGGCATTAATGTCCGAGATCATAAGAGCTATTAGGGTTGCATGCTTTACAAATTGTTGCTGACCTCCAGCCAGCTATTTTTTTATGCTCTCACAACTATTAAAATGCTCTCAGCTCTCATCAATTATTTGTATGTTGAGCTTTAAATTATTTTAACTTCGGCATTAGCCAGCTATTAACACTAGTTGCAGATTGAGTCTCAGAATTACAAATCTGAGGGGCCTTTAGAGCGAAAAATGCTGGCCAATTGCTCAAAAATTTGAAACCATGCATTTGAGGCCAATTTAAAAGGCGACGTGCCATAATTCTTTTCCAGTTTTTTTGAAAGAGTCTGTATTTTTGCCACCTTTCAAAGGTTAACATTTTGATCTTAGTGTTCATGTTTAGACTGTTATGCGCCTTTAAATCACATTTTAACTCTAACGTTTTTTATTATAAAAAGCTTCTGTTTTCATCTTTCAGTTTTTAATTTCTTATAAATTATTTCGTTCTAAACATAAATTATATTTTTAAGTAGTGAAATTAGCGGTTTATTAAATTCCAATATTTTGCTTCTCATAATTTTGCTTGCTTTAATAAGCAAATTGAATTGGTTCAGTAGCTCAATCTCAAGGATTATTGAGACTGATTTTTCGAGTTTTTCCCAAGGCATCTTTTAGGGTTCGTTGAAGGTTGCCAAATAATGTTGAAGTTAAGTAACTTCTTCGGTCTTTCAAAGATATTTGCTTTACGATCGAAGCAATAAAATTTCCATAAAATTTTAAAGCCGTTAAAATTTGCAGTGTTTTTTCCCAAAAGATTGTTTCTCAGACACTGAATCTGGAAAGATCGGTCTCATGAAAAAGTTATTTAAGAATCAGAATTCATGCACTTTTTTGGTCGAACTGCTGGTCCTACAGTCTCAAACTACTTGACTAAAGCACCATCCATGATCCAGTAAATAAATTAATTTATTCGGTCCCTTCAGGTCTTGGTTTGTCATCTTCACCGTTTCGAGTCGAAATTAATTAGCACACAATACATTTTTAATTAGCAATTCTGGTTTGCGGCCAAATTTGCCATATATCACATTGGACGACAAGTTGAATGGTTGTCGGGGGATAAAAGGACTCGCCAACTGTTACATACTAATGAATAATTCCATTTGTTCAAACCCTAGACAACACTCTGACCAGTATGCACCTAATCGATAGACTCCCTTATAGACAGATACATTTGATGGAGATTCGTCTATTTGCTCTTGCATTTACAGCAGGCTTTTAGTGCAATTTTAGAATTTTGGCTGCATTTTGGGCTTTAGAAGTACGGTAGAGAAAACGGAATGTGCTCTATCGATGTTCTTTGTTCAAGAAGAAATTAATTAGATTTGGCAGAAAATCCAATCTTTATTAGATTATTTTTCGATTTTTTTGAATCTGTACATTCATTATGCCAGTATTATTAGACAATATTTTTGCGGGATTTCGAACAGTGTTGGGTACGTGATTATTATCAAGTTCTCAGTTATAAAGCAAGTGATGATTAAGATTTCAATACACTTTAATTATCAAAGTTCGTAATGAGGACGGTCGATCGTTTTAAAATGTGGCGATAATCAGCCAACATTGAATAATTTGAAGATTAAGTGCACATTTGAGGTTCGAATACTTGGTCTTATTGCTGATGGCTTTTCTACTTTCGAAGCAGATTTTTGGACCAGGAGTGAACAATTGATCTGCAATAAAAATTTCACAAGCTTCCATTTCTTGAACTGTTTGAAATTTTTGCTTTCCGGTGCAGAAACAATCGCAATAAATTTCTTAAGCAAAAATAAAATTGAAGCTCAGGTTCACAGTAAACCTCTGAAACTGAGCTCATGAACAATTGGCCCCAAAGACACAATGGTGTGAAAAACATACTAGTCTTTAGTAACTTATATTAACACACTTTAAGCGACAGTAAGTAAAATGATAATAAATGGCGCTGTTACACTTACTTTGTTTGTTTTCATTTACAAGACAAACCCATCAAGGCATTTAATTAGGTATATAACGGTAGGTAATTAATTTCCTTGTGTAGCTGCATACATCAGTTCGATTGATCCCACACTCTGTTAAAACAATCTGGCCTGCTGGTCTTGATGAAACCAGATCGAATTATTCACAGGAAAAGTGTAACAACGTGAGGCGATGAATTTAAACCATAACTGCAATTAATTCAGTGTTGGTCAGGATGTCATGGTCAGCCAATAAAGGAACATGTGAAGTATCGTGGGCTCACAATCCGCTATTTTGAACGGCACATCTTGTTGAAAACCCGTCCTGTTCACCTAAAAAGGTACGAGTACGTTTATGTGATTGCCTGTTTGGTCTTCTATATGCGGCTGTGGAATTTGTAGATAAATTACACGCTCTTGGGCAGGTGCCTGCAGTTTCTTGTAGCTTCCATGCTCAGATTGAACATACGAACTCCCATGTGGGTGAATTCTCATATGGAAGAAAATCGTTTCGATCTTAAAAATATCATTTTTAAAGTCACCTTTAAAGTACCGGAGGGAAAGCACTTATTTTTATTGATTGATATATGTATCAATTGTTGCTCTTTGTTGCTTCATCAGTTGCAAAAATCAATGGACAAATTTATTGCTTTTAGATCGCGACATCTCAATTAAAAGTATTCGTAAGAAGAACAAAGTGTATAAATGTTCGGCAATAGTTAATGCTAACGGATATTGTTGATATTTTATTTTGTTGATATTCATAATTATTCACTCTAATTAGATACAATTTCTACATATAGGCTTCAAGTGGAAGTTAAATTATCGGAATATGAAGTATTTGGCTGTAAAACGCCCTATTAGTTAAAGCAGTACACAGGTAATTAATTTCCGGCCATGAGGCGATTTCCTTCCTGGATATTTTATATTGTTTTTATGTACAGGTTGACACCGCCGTGTTTATACATAGTCTGATTGTGATTAGAAAAATGTTTGCTTTTATAGATTTTCTATTGATTAAAACGGAATTAATATTTTAAAAAAGGTCAACTGTTTTCGTTTTAAAATAATATCAATTGGAAGGAACTGCAGTAAAATGCATATCGGTGAGGCTCCATTTTGCATTGCCATTTTTAATTGCAAGTTTAATTAATGTATTCGCATATACGTTTGCTCAGGTTAAATTTACTTGATTTTGCTGGGATTTTACGAAGACTGACATAAAAGTTTGTATTACATTTTTATCTAGTTTCATCGTTCTCTCTGCTTTCTTGAGAACTGCTAACGCTTAAAATTAGTTGGGTAGTTTAAGAAACAATTTAGAATATTTAGCGTGTTCCGAATCTACCATATTTCTAGCTGAAATTAACATGTTTTTGAAAAATCTACAATTTATATAATCTCTTCTACAATTCAATCATCTCTTCTACAATTTATATAAAATTTGGTCAATATGTTGCATTGTTTTAACTCTCTTCTAATATGTGGAGTAAAGGTGTTTGCATGGATTTGGATTTTTTTTTGCCCTCTAAGTCACGCTTTAATTAAAACAGAAGGTTTTAGCTTCAGTTTTGTTCTTGATATTTCGGTTTATAAATATTTTAAATCAGTAAAAAAATATGTGTTTGATTCTTTTAATGCAAACGCATTATTTCCGATTTTGATCAAATTTCTATTAGTCAGGCTGTGCCTCCGTTTGTCGCGTTGATAAATTGCGTTTTTGATGGGGAAAATAAGCTTTACACTGCGACAATTTTGCCAGCATTACGTTCACAGAAGCCTCTAACAAATCAGCATCTTTATTCCAATTTGGACTGCATGGCCTGGATTATCATTCTCAGTCTTTGAAAATAAATTACATGCAAAAAATTATCAGAACAACAGTAAAAACACTCTGATAATTGCTATTAAATTGACCAAAAACGTTTCTCTGACTTTCAAATCTAATCTTAATGGTGCCTCGCCATAAACCTGAATTTCGCACATTCAATTACCATCTAGTGTTGTACCAAGTTATAATAATCACTTTAAAGGCAAATGTTTCATTCATTTATGACTGCTTTTCACTTTTCGCCACTGAGCCAAACTATCCCAATTACGAGTGATAATTTCGTATGGGAAACATCTCTTTCCATATGTCGTTTAGGGATCACATTAATTAATATACACAATCTTAGACAGACGATTTTCACATCCTGTTACAAAAACTGAAACAACTCCTCCTAAATGCCGATTTTCCCAATGCCAGTTAATATAATCTTCGGAATTGTATTAATCTCACTAATTACTGATTTTCACTTAGCATACATGCATATTAGCCTGAATTTGCAAAGTAGAATAATGGAACTGCTCAGGAATAAAAGTGAGAATTTAGTTCAATTGGTTTTAATAATGAACATGTCTGTAAGTGATTGCTTGTTGGCTGCATGGATTCAAAAAATCCCTTTTCCATTTAACAGACCCTTGAGCTGAATGTATAGAATTATGTAGATTATAGATGCAAAAGTGAATTTTATTGGAAAAAACTCTTCATCCTCGGAAATGCATTAAAAATTTATAGATTAGCGCAAAATCAATAACTCCAGCGTAACATGGAGCTTGCACTCAATCAATTCTTCACATCTATTTCTCTTCAGGTAAAAGCGCAAGCATTAGTCGTTTGGCCTGCTCCTAATGATCAGACGCCTGCTATTAACTGCCATTTGATTAAATTGAATGATGAGATATTATAAGTAATAATGATTCGATTTGCTTTTCAGATTATTATCGTGCTAAGTATCTGTGCCAACATTATGCGCTTGTATTTACATCAATAGTTGTTGGGAATTTCAATAAATCGGCTAGTACATGTTGGTTTTCTTCCTGACTATATATTTGTCTTTCATGTCAAACCTGCTTGTACCGCATAATTGATCGCTTTATTTACAGCATAAGAAGCTTTTTTACAACTCATTTTCCTATAGAAGTAGACGCAAGGATTATGATCGGTGCTAGTTATTCTTGAATAACATCTTTAATCTACATTCCTTAAACTAATTTTTAGCTTTTTGTTTAAAGTATCAACTGCATGCCTTTTTCTGCTAGGAACATCAGCAACCACGAAGAAAGCCGATATTTTCGGCAATTTTTGAGGAACTTTCTTTAAATAAAGTTTGTGTTTTGTCAACAGGATATAATACATTTGCTCATATTTAAATAAATTTTACTTGAAACCGTTGAGTTCTCGGTCAATTAAAAAGAAAATTCGTTTTAAAAACTTCATATGTGTGTCCATTAAAGTGGTGTCAAAAACACGTATTTCTCTTGCAGATCTTTATAATAGTTGCGTGTTAATAATCTGTAACGTTATGTTTCCCATAAAGTTTTTTGGTTTCTTCTAAATATTTGCAAATCGTCTATTTATTAAAGACAATCTTAAAAAACATGTTTGTTACTGATTAATTTTGTATTTGAGAGAGGCAACACTTGAAAACACACAGAGAGAGACACAAATGAAGACCGAATAGACTGATCTAGAAACAAACATTTCTCAGATATAGAGGAATATTTTAGTCGCACCAGAGGCACATTTGAAAAACACTCGAATAAAGGATCAAAATGCCAGTTTTTTTTTTTAAAAAACGAGTTGTAACTCATTCAATACATAGAAAAGGCTGCAATCGTGAGAATTAGAAAGAAAAAATTAGAAAATGTTCTCAATGCTTCTGTACTGTTTTTTAAACTAAGTTAAAGAGTAGTTACCTATAAAATACGAAGGGCTAAAACCCCAGAAAATGTTAGTTTAGATCCAAATAATACAGCAAAAGTTCGAGATAGAAGAACCCAGTAAAGAAAATTTAGGCCTTTTCTTGTCCTGCTGCAGATTTTAGAGCTGATTAGCATAACTTTTTGGTTAGGAGTTAGGAAAGCATTTATATGAAATAATCTGCACATACTGTGAAAAACATAAAACATATTGAAAATTTTTATATTCTATTAAGTGTTTTTAGAGCTTCTGATTTCATCTTCAATTTACGAACAGTTTGTGAACCGTTTTTTAACACTGAACTTCTAATTTTTTTAGAAGCCAATAATTTCATAGAACTTTAAGCCAGTCCAAAGATTAGTAGTATAAAAAAAAGTATACAAGTACAAAGTATTCGAAATAAATGGTTTTAATATCTCAGAGTTGTACATTTCCCATCAACATATATTTTAAATAATAATTTTTTTATATACTAAATTACTTATATTTTCTGATATTTAGAAAGTGTTTTCCTTTCGTTCCTTCGAAAAGATCCAAATCTCGAGCAGGAAAAAATTTAAAATTTACATAAATTGAGCGAGTTTTTGGTTCACAAATGCACAATTAATTTGAAACACTTTTTGGTTGTTTTTTACCAACGATGAGCTTTGGGCGCTCAAATATGAGCTTCGGTTTCAACATTCCTCCTTACATTAGCTTTTGCTTTTTATTTTTGCACTTCTATTATTTTATTCTTTGCACATCGTTACGAAGAATCTGATTTTATGTGTTTAAATTTTGAGTCTCATTTCCCCTGCAATATTTCATATCATTCTAGTCAGATTTTTGTCTCAATAAGTAAGAAACTGAGCAAGATCTTAACAATTTTTTAGTTTCTGCGGAAGAATTATACCCATTTGTCTGAGTTGTGCTACAAATCTGTTTGCAATTGAATCGGACATTCTTTAGGTTTAAGTCCATTAGCAATTGCAATTGCAAGAGCAGTAGCAAGAGGTTACATTGCCACCCATTGCAGAATTGCTCTAATTGGAAGTCACACTGCACCTAGCACTACAGCTTTGATGCAACTTTTAAAAAACAAACATTCATTAGCACATAAATGCTCAGTATATGCAAGTAAAAGCCTGGAAACGAAATTAGTGAAACTGAGCAACCTAATTCCATACTAGCATGAAGCTATCGTTATCCGTAATACTATCAAAACATCGTTTGCATTAGAGCCAATGTCGACATGTCTTGTAAAAGCAAATTAAAATGATATATTACGACAATATATAAATGCGCCTATTTTCTCCCCGAATCAGTGTCTTCTGGACAGTTAACTCAAATGTTGCTGATCATTTTTCTCGTGCTTCTTCATGGCTTTGCTAGTGAAGGAAACAACAATATGGACAGAGTTTCTCTTGCTGCCTGTATTGTTAGGGGTGAAGAGTTGTTTTCTGTCGCGTTCAAACCCATTCTAATTTCCCTGCCAATTTCCGAACAAGATCCTGAAGATAAATCATCTCTCACTTCCAGCTCTCTGCTCTTAGATGGTCTTTCTACGAGCATGAAATGGACCGTAGTTGTCACCAATATCAACAAAGGAAAAATTATTATTCCCAAGCACGGAAGAGCCAACACGATTTTAAATTACATAATATTCTTCCGACACAGTAGAGAGCTCATAGAGATATTAAGCGCGCTTGGGCGAATGCAAGTGCTGAATCCGCACGCAAGGTTCCTAATAGTTTCTTCAACTAAGTTCAACTTGGTTAAGCCAGTGATCAAAGAAATCTTCCGCGCTTTGCATACATACCATGTTTTAAACGCTGTGCTGCTGATTGGGGATCCCAGTTCGGAGTTTAGCTTCAATGTTTTCAAGCTGATGCCCTTCTGGAACAACACTTGCAAGCCCAACATTGATAAGGACGTGACTGAAATCGACTCTTGCACAAATGGAACGTTTCTTCTGGAATCTGAGTGGTATAACGAGGACATCCCCAAGACCTTCCGGTCCTGCGAATTAAAAGTGGCTTATGCCGAATGGCCTCCATATGCAGTAGACATGCACAATATTTCCACTCTAGCTCCCAGTGAGTTTCTGGAACATGGTATTGATGTCGGGATGGTAGCCAACATTTTCGCCTACATGAACGTGTCTTTGGTGTTCATAAAGTCTGAAGGAATTGGGGAAATTTATCCAAATAGAACAGCCACTGGCCCCTTTCGCACTTTGTATGATCAGCATGCTGATATTGCTGTAGGAGGAATATCACAGACTCTGCTCCGGATGGTTGTTTTTGACTGCAGTTTCACTTACAGGGTTGAGGAATTGGTATGGGTAGTGCCGCACGACCATTTGATTCTGACAGAGTTAGTCGGGCTTGCCGGCATTATAAAATTCAATGTCTGGATTGGAATAGCTGCACTATGCGTCACCACAACAGCCATTATACTGCTGTTTGCCAAAAGAAGTGAAGTTGAACACAAAATGTTTAAAAACCCAGGAAACACTGTTCAGTCAATGCTTTTGGCTACAGTCAACCTGCCTTCTGGTATGCTACCAAAAATTCACGAGACCCGCTTAATCTTCTCAATGGTTCTACTATTTGCTCTCATCTTCAACGCAGCTTACACGACCTATTTAACCAGCGTCCTAACAAAAGCTGACTTGTACAGGGAAAAATACGCCAATGTAACAGACATACAAGACAACAACCTGAAAGTCTACATCAGCCCGAATGCCGACAGGTTTTTCCAGAAAAACGACACTTTGGACTACAAACTTGTGCAAACTGCAACCACCTGCCCAATCACTAGCTACAGCCGCTGTCTTGGCGATGTGGCCATTCACAAAAACGCCACAATTCTAGCACTAAAAGGGTTTGTGGAATACATAAAGAACAGCTATATTTCAACCTCCAATTCGTATCTTTTGCACCTGCTGAAACCAGTCGTTTCCTATCAGCTAAACATTGTGATGGTGAAGGGATTTTGGGGGTACGAAAGAGTGAACACTTTACTGAACAATGCGGTGGCTTCGGGGCTGGCAGCGAAATGGATGACAGTGCCAAGAAATAACAATAATTTTATCAGCAAAGTGGTAGTGGAATCGGAATTGAGCAAAGGCAGCAGCACGCTGAATTTCAAAACGCTGCAGACTGTCTTTTATCTGCTACTTGCAGGGGATTTGATTGCCATTGTTGTTTTTTTCTTGGAATTAGTCGCTTTTAGGCATTTTAATCAAGTGCAGAAAGCTTAAAGTAGGTTTGATTTGGATTTTTTTCGGACATTTTTATGTTCAGATGATAGTGGACATTGAGTCTCTGGGATTTTTGAGTGTATTTAGTGTAGAAAACTTGCAGAATATTTCAAGTTTCAAGTTAGTATTACTGCAACTTTTTGAGTAAAGTTTAGAGCAAAAGAGCCGTAAATGTAGATATAGGGAGATATATATAGGGATAGATATAGGGGGTTATGAACAGAGCACTGAATATTCTTCAAATTTAAAGTTATCAAGTCTTTACTCCAACAAGGACTGTTGGGTCTAATTTTACTTATGCAATTTACTTTCATTCAGGTATTAAACATGCATTTGTGTTATTTGTTTAATTATCTTTCCTAAGTTTAAGCTTAAGATCTTTTGACCAAACAAACTTTTGGGGATATAGAAGGCACAAAGCCGGCATCAGAACCAGAGTTGTACGAAATGATGGCCGGTATAGAAGCCTCTAACCCTAAGGGACGCCCATTTATTGCAAAGATGGTAAAGGCGACTGGCTTGACCGAGCACCAGGTCCGAAGCCGGAGGGAGAAACCATTATACAAAAAGTACCTGGCCAGAGCCAAAGTCCTGAAAATTTTTCAAATGAGTTCTTATTGTTGCTATAAAATTGACGCAACATTAGATATTATTTAGTCCATCGAAGTTTGGGGAAAATAAATCATTTGCTGAAATGTTCCAAGCAGAATCTTAATATATTATCATTATTATCTCCTAATCTACATATGGATCAGGGCCGATACAAGAGCAATTTTTTGGCCGATACAAGAGCAAATGAAAAATTTGTTTTAGTGAGTCGCTCTGGGTTGTAGTAAGAAACATAATGTTTTTTCTAACCAAACCACCAAGGTTTCGGCACTTTATTATTATTTTTGCCTTCATAAGAGCTGCAAAAATTACGCTATAATTACAAGTTGATGGGAACCTACGAAACATTATATTATTACAATTTGTTGAACATTGTCAAAAATAAAACCAGAGATGTAGTGAAAAACGCGTTTGTTTATATTTATTTTTGAAAACGGTGAAAATTGTTTGAAAGTATGCTCAGCGAAACATTAGCTACATCACTTTTTGGAGTGTTGGTTTTCGTTGCAACCAATATTTGTTCCAAATTTTTTTATTCTAAAGACGCCCGTGTTTTTTTTTTTTTTGTCTTTTCGCCCCTAAACCGAATGAGCCACTCTGTACATCATATAGTTATAATAAAATTAAAGTCAGATTCCTTAAATTATATTTTGTTTTCTTGGTTTCGTCCCGGCTTCTACTCGGAATGCTACGATTGTCAGTTACTAATTCTTTAGTAATTTTTAATCAATTATTTACCTTTAGCGCATTCACGTGGCATGTTTTTATCATTTGTTTCGTGTGGCATCCACTAATTATTATCGAAACTGCAATGCTTATACTAATTACTGTCGCTGTTATCAAGCATTAATCAAGGTACAGTTCAGTGGCATTCTCAGGGGAATTTCTATTATTTTATACGAATTATTATCTACTTTTATAGTAATTAAAAAAATTGTTAATTATTTCCAAGGATTCAGCTATTGAAAGTACCTAGGTATATATACAGGCTAATACAATAATAAATTTACAAATCTTTCTTGTGTAAACTAGATCCAAATATTAGCAGGCAAAACAGGAGCAAAACAGAATTGAAGTTCGTAAACATATATTGAATCAAATGTTTGCAAATTATGGTCTATTCGAATTTCAAAATACATTAGAATGTTAACGGATAAAACAGTACTTAAGCAAAGATTCCCTTCCGTAAAGGGAATTGAAATAAACTTAATTTCCGCTATAGCGTTCAAATTTTTTAAAATTTGTTCCAAGAAGTTGCAAAATTTACAAATACACAGCATAACAAATTTGCGGTCGAAACGACCTTCTTCAGTCTTAAACTTAATTTGTCGCAAGAAATTTGACTTTTTCATAATATTTTCTTAAAAATCAAATCACATATTTGTAAATCGTTACATAAATTGAGTCTGTCCTCTTCTATCTCTCTAGAAGTTCTTAATTTGAAAGAAACTCTTCTTTTGGTTAATTCCTGAACACAACATATTGAAACAAAGAGTCCGCTGAAACATTTGAACACTTAAATTTAATGCATCTGTAAGGTTCCACGCCCGTCAGCCTCTAATATAAATAGATCTAATTTTAGATTAATTGTTGCATTAATTAGTTTTAAACCGGATATATGAAAAAATTATTCACTTTTCCTGTCAGCTTATATCAGTTGATAGCATCAAAACGTTCAAATTCAATGCCATCGGCTTTTTCGCTCTGAACGAATTAGTTGAGTTTCTGCACTCTTTTGTGCCATGTTGGGAAAGATTTTGTGCCTGGTCAGCTGCTTTTGCTGCTCCCAAAGTGCAAACTACTCAGAAGATGCGTCCCTCCTAAGTTGCCTTGTAAAAGGACTGGATAAAAATTTTGTGAATTTCAAGCCCATTTTAGTGAGTTTGCCTGTGGATTCTCGCTCCAGAGTACACGGCAGTGAAATACTCATAGGCTTGCGCCTGTGGAAGAAATGGCCCATTATTTTAGCTAATATTAACCGAGAAGCTCTGGAAGCCTTTAAAGATCATAGGACGGATAAACATGAAAATTATCTGCTATATTTCAATGGTAGCCAAGAGGCTTTGAAGGGATTCCAAGCTTTGGATGCGATGTTACTCCTTAACCCCCATGCCAGATTTCTAATAGTGTTGCATGCAGATGTACAGCCAGAAGATTGGGCAGGTGGAAAAATTATCCACCTGCTGTATCAATATTATATTTTCAACGCAGTTATTTACATTGGTAAAAACCTTTATAAACCGCAGCCATTTTTTGAAAAATCCTGCAAGTTTAACGCAGAAGCACGCCTCAAGCTCGTTGATACCTGCAAGAGCGGTAAATGGCTGAAAGACGTTCATTGGTATGGGGAAAGTGTTCCCAATAAATTTGAGTCTTGCGATCTGAAGATCAGTTATATCGAAGGCCCCCCACATGTGATAAACATGGAAAATGTGTCCATTCTGGACAAAAATGAGTTCCTGCATCATGGTTTTGAAATAGGGATTCTAGCCAATATTTTTGCCCATATGAATGCTACTTTGAGATTCACAAAGTCTGAAATCATCGGCGATATGTACCTAAATGGCACTGGGACAGGAAGTTTTCTACATCTGCTCAGGAAAGATGTTGATATAGTTGTGGGCGATTATGGGGCAACTGCGCCAAGAATGACGTTTTTCGACTGCAGCGTTCCATATTCGGCGGATGGACTCGTATGGGTAGCTCCTCACTATTTAGTGTATTCAACTGGATTTATCAGCATTGTTAAAACCGGAGTGTGGGTCCTTATCGGGTTATTCATTTTCATGGTCAGTTCCATTATAACTGTCCTAGGCAAGTATGCAGAAAACGAACATGCACTCTACAAGCAGCCTTTCTTAGTATTCTCGAACGTTCTAACTGTCGTTTGCAATTTACCAGTAGCAACCCTACCAAGAAACCATAGAATACGAATATTTTATCCCATGATATTACTGCTTGGATTCGTCTTCAGTACATGTTACATGACCTATCACATGAGCCTCATAGCACGAGATGGGCTTAGGAAGGACAAGTTCAAATCACCTCTGGATATCGCCAACTACAAGCTGAAAGTCTACATTGTTCCGAACACCAAAAGGTTTTTCCAAGATAAATCGTCTACAGTGGAGTCTTTTCTCGTAGAAAACGCCCAAATATGCGCGCTGAAGGACTTCGATACATGCCTGCGAGAAATCGCCCTTCTTCGATCTGCAGCATTAGTGGCGTCCAGACCCTACATCGAATATGTCCAAGACAATTATATTGTTGAGGCTGATTATCCGCCGTTCGTATTTTTCGAAACTGGCATTAAAGGATCGATATTCTTTTACATGGCGAAAGGCTTTTGGGGAGTTGATCGACTGAATGGGTTGCTTTACAAAGCCTTTGAAGCGGGACTCATTGACAAGTGGACCAACATTGCAATAAGCTCGAAATATATGGGAAGAACAGATAAATCCAAACTGAGCTTCAGTGGAAAACCGTTAAATTTGAGATCGTGTGCGCAGTTTTGTTACGGCTTGTTGTTGGCGTATTTGATCGCTACTGTTGTTTTTATAGGGGAGCTGGTTGTATATAGAAAAACGCATAGTTTTTGAGCAAGGCGTGTTAATAAAAGTCCTTGATTGATGAAAAACTGGGTATAATTTTTTAATTTTTTAGGTACAAGTCACTTTCCTTTCCTTTGTATTCTTCAAGCAACTAATTGCGGTCTAAAAAGTGCGTTTAATAATCACATTGAAGATGAAGATTACTAACATCGGAATGCTAGTTTTCAGTAAAATGTTCGGAAGTTTTAAAAAGGGGAAGGTATTAAAGGTCTGTTTGCTGTAGGTTTTTGGCAAAACCTTCAGAGTAATTCGAGATATTTTTTTTGCATTTTTATTGCATTTTGACGTGGCATCTTCTGCTTCGCATTTGTTGGGCTTTTAGTGCTGAAGAACTTACCACTTCTGCTGGTGAATTCTAGTAATCTGAAGATCATAAAAAATCAATCACCAATATATCCCACTTTTAAAGGATTACTAGCCATTATCAGACGAACTTCCTGCTCAAAATAAAGTTTTCGATGTTAATATAAATCTCCTATCTATCTGCAGGTTATTCGAGAGCTCAAAGTGGAGCAAGTAAAATGGAAACTTTTCACGTCGAAACGTTAGAAATTTCGTCTCAACTTGTAGATTGTTGTTTGCGTTTCTTCGTCGCCTCTTTTGACGATGTGGAAAAATATTGAAAAGATCGGCCTGATATTCTTTGTGTACCGTATTATAAAAGTTTCACGCACTTTCTTATGAACTTAATATAATAATCTGAAAAATCTTCAGTTTTAAATGCCACATAACGTTAAAATCTTCGCAGGCGTTTTATACTTGCTTCTTCACAAAAAACATTTTTTAACTTGGCGGAGTCTTTTCCAAAATAAACAAAAACTTAAGCAGAAAAATCATATCTTGTCAATCATTGTCTTCAAAAAGGAGACATTTTCAAGAAAACAAAAAAATACCAAAAACTTAAGATTGTTTGTTGAACAAAACCTGGATTTCTCGATGAGGTTTCTCCAAATTCATCGATAGAGAACATAAATTAATGACAAAACACTAAAAACAAATTACAAGTTTAAAAAACTTATTTTATGAAGGCAAATGAAACTCAATTTAAATAAAATCTCATTATCTCGAAACAGGACACATACGAGCCTCACGTTCAGCTTCGAATGTTTTCATTACATAATATTAGAACTTTTATTTTTATATTTTAAAATAGGGTCATTTCTTTTAATTTTTCTCTTGTATTTGGGTTTTCTGTATTTCAGATAGTGGAGATTTCAGGAATTTATCTCTTTTCCTACAATCTTTTTACCGCTGATTTCATTTGACATTGAAAATTCCCAGTTTCCAGTTTGCCAAATTCCCAAAGTTTGACCAAATTTTTAATTTGATTAAACTTCAACTGTTCTTTGCACCGAAATCCGGTTCACACATAAGCGTAGCTTGTAATTTTTTTGGGGGTTTTTTGAGTTTTTATTTAAATGCTTAAATCTTCCATTGCAACTAAAATCTGTATAAAATTAACACTATCATAGCTAGTGCAATTGCAATAAAAAATATCTAAGTTTAAACCGCAATCTTTACCAATAGTTGATTCCTGATAAATTCAGACATTGAACAACTTTATCAACCCCTTCACATTCTCAGAATTAAATAAACCAACTTTCTTCCACTCGTTTAGTGTTAGGTTGGTGTCAACGGCCTCAGAATGGTCTCAGTACTTAACTGGCTTTAAAATGCTTCAAGAGATGATCTCAGATCAGAAAGTACTTGATTAATATCAGATCAGCTTCTTAATCAGCAATATTAGTTGCTAGAGTTGTGTACTGGGCATTCTGATCAAGTTGTCCTCTTCAAAATCCTTCAAAATTGTATGATATTGCTTACCAGCTTAAGTATATCTTGTGTCTTCCTAAACACCTTCAAATCGTTCAAACTGAGAACGTCCAGAATGGTATTTAAACAGCTAGCAACAAAATCAAGATGATATATTTATTAAAAATAGTCAAAATAAGTGCACCATTTTATACGAAATGTTACTTAAAGAATACGGTTTTAAGTCATTTTCCATTGGACTAACCGTTTTTTGAATTTTCCCGATCAATAGAGGAGTGATCAAGTGAATAATTGTATTTACAAACTCGTGTATCCTATAACGTTGCGTTAAATTATAAACTTTTACCCTTCAACTTCGATGGCCCACGTTCAAAGTCTTTGGTTAATAATTTTTCCGTTTTGAAAGCAGCAAATAAAATTCTGTTTGGGTCAAGCGATCGAATTGTATTAGCGTTAACTGGGGCTTTTGCATTTAAGCTTGCAAATTGCAAAACAATCTGTGAAGTAGCGAAATGGTTCGCCGATAATCGCTGCACAGGTCATTGGAAAAAGGGATATTTTACGAAAGTATTTTACGTTATTTGACTAAATAGCGAACTTTTTAACGGATATTTACTTTCCGTATTGATGCATAAGGCTTGAATTGAAATGAATCGTTGATCAAGTGAAGTAGTGTTCGTTTCAAAACGCTTTAAAATTTGCTGACTTGTTTTTTATTATTTTGTTTTATTTTGTCTAGAAAGGAAGATTTCACACAGTAAAAGTAGAAGCTGACAACCAATTATTACTGATAGTCTTTATTTATAATTGGGCTTTGTCGCGAAATCTAGTTCAGCTATTCGCTGCGGGTCCAAAATGCCGCTTTTCCTAATTCTTCACCAAGTTGATGCGGATTTCTAAAAATAATTGCAGTTAAGTGCTGAGCAATTTTTCCAAGGTGCATAAATCAACACAGTTCAGTTCTGACGGAGAGCAACGAGATAATTGATAGTGAAACAGTGATATTAACTGAAGATACACGAGTAAACTTCCAGGCTCGTATTGATTGATTGACTGCAAATATACAGTTATAACTGCAAGTATATTGAAGCCAATGTCTTTAAATTTAATTGTTTTCTGCCTTGATCGTTTATTTGTTTAGCCTTTTCACTTCCAAGTTCATTTAAGGTTTGATCACCTTTGTACTGTTAGCTTTGTTGGAACTATTAAAAATGCTGCAAAATTACAAATATTGTCCACCTACACATAAAATAACACCAAAGTAAAAAAAATGTTTCAAATGACTGCCTGCCTAATCAGTGGCATTTCTTTCGAAAGCACAAGCGCAAAAACCAAATGATTTGTTTATTGAAGCTGTAAACAACTTGTATCTGGTTAAATCAATTTACTTACAAACGTTCCACTGTTTTTTCGGCTAATCGCATCAGTGAGCAACAGTTTGAAGAAATGTTGGCAGCTTTATCCAAATATTCCCATCGCGTTTACTTCCAGCAAATTGAGAACGATTTTGAGCATATTAGAAGCAAATCGTTTTGTTTTGGTTTCCAAGAGATTTTGCGGATAGTTTCGATATGGCCAAAGTTAAATCTCAATTTTACTGAAGTTGTTTTCGGTGCCCCGAATTTTTCTGGGTCAAGCATTTTACTGGAAATGTGCTTTGTTTCGCATCAAATAATCAATTAGATGTGACTTCTAAATAATTTTTTAAATTGCGAATCAACGGCCGGTTGAAAAAGGGAAGTAATTAGTCATTCTACAGGAACGAAATGACTCAGGTAAGTTGAATCAATGAATATTGATTTAACACACTCTATATCGGCATCAAATCTCGATGCTACTTGTGCATTACTTCGTTTACTTCCGATCAGTTGGCTGTAGTTAACGGGATTGAATAATTGAGGCTCCTTCACAGCTTCCAATTGGCTTTTTATTTTTGTCTGGGGAACTTTGCTACATATTTCAGGTTCAGCAGCGTAAGGATATTAACACTTTAGAGCATTCATTTAATTTCAGTATCAAAAAAATTACGAAACCGGAGATGCTCGAATATTTAATGAGCTAGAGCGTTGTTAGCCATCTATTTTTCTAGAATCCTATTATGCCATTTTTAGTTATTCCTCCGATCCCCTATCAAGCTTGTTTATTGCGTAATTATTACTAAGTCATTTGCATACACCGGTAGAGTTAACGAAGAATTAGTGACTATAATTTCGGGTCGTTGACTGTTTTTGGGCTGTTCATGTAAAAACCCAGATACAAAGAGACTTAACTTAATCCCGCTAGTTATACTTGGAGTGTTACAATAACGAAATGAACAGGTTTGATATGCTAATGAGTGATATTATTAGCTCGAACATGTTTACTCCGGTTTTATCGTTTTGCGAAAAAGTTCTGTCGAGATGAATGTCATCATCTCTATTTAAAAGAATCGTGCGATTAATAACCTCTTAGATTTCATTATTAAAATTCGCTCGCCTGCCAGGTGACATCGACGACAAACAATACTAATTACAAAAGTTAGTTGCTATAAAAATTCCTTGCTTAGATTAATTTTGGTCTGGCCACTATTAAATTAAATGGTGAACTTTGGTTGTGGCAAAGAACTGTTCTTTATTATAAAGCTGCGTGCTTTGCTCCTTCTTGTTCAATGGAGTTCAGGTAGCTTACGACGCGTAGTTCTTTGAAACTACTTAACAATATGAGCATTTGTGCGAAGTTATCACCTGCCTGCAACCTATAAACGATGCGAGAAGAAATTTTCAAAGGCGATTCTGCACGCAAAATAACGCTGTTAAGTCCTTTGGCAAAATCTCGATGTCTCATTGTTGCAATGGAATGGTTCAATTTATAATTGATATTTTACACTCTCCTGACCTCACATGAAAAGCTCTGCTTATGTGGATTTTGACAACTAAATAGCTTCTTTATAGATTTATTAGTTCAGCTGTTTTTTGGGTACTAATATTTTGGTAAATTGGTTTGAAATAATCACTATCGTTCTATAGAATTAATGTGTTTATTTAAAGTATTTTCCTTGCTTTAAGTAAGTCTCTCCATCAAAATTGGAAAAAATATGACTTGTCCTACATATTTGTTATAAAATGCGGATGGTACCAGCCAGGGCATATGGATGTTCAAATTTCAGCTGCTTGTAAAGGAAGATTTACTTATGGGTAGGCAAACGTTCATTTGGCTAGGAAGAATTGGTCAAATTTCTCCTTTACTTTTGCAGTTTCAACTCAGCCGGATTGTGATGTTAAAAAGTGACTAGATGGGGAACTAAAGCAATTAGATGACTGCATTTTTCAATACTAAAAAATAGGTACAGTAGTTTTGGCTTTTTAATCAGCGAAATTCAACATTTCCCAAATTTT
>NW_026018715.1:8427210-8469787 GCF_020466585.1 Dendroctonus ponderosae
ATTATTTATAGTTTCGTTATTGCTACATGTACATCAATAAGCTGCGTAATCCAGACCCAGACATTTTCGAATTTGATAACCAAAGTCTCAGTTTCTAAATGAAAGAAAAATTATGCATTTCTTATTATCGTTATTTGTGAGAATTTTTTCAAATTAGTAAATTAGTACAGCTGGAGAGCAGATATTCCGTATTTTGAAAAAAAGACTAATTAGTTAAGTGTAAAAAATTATAGCCACTTTCCAATTTTGATTAAGCCTTGCAAGTTTTTTTTAAATTTCTGCTTTAAAAGATGCTTATTAGTTTGCGCACTTGTAATTATACGAATGTAAAAGTTGCGAATTAAGGCAGGCCAGAGACATTTTGTACATTTATATATAAAAGTACAAAAAAAACTTATTAACGGTCGGAATTGCAGTCAATTTGGAATTTACTTTCAGGCTTTACTTAAACGGCTGATTGTCTTCTCAGCTTTTTCGTAGCAAAATGTTCAATTTTATTACATTTTGTTGCTCTTCTTGAAAACATGAGTGGATTGTAAGTCGTCAAGTTGGGAGAATTTTCCAGCATTTTTTGATATGAAATGAATTTTAATCTTGAATTTTTATTTATTTTAACTCGTATATAGCAGACATAAATGCAAGAATTCAAAAGACTTACATCAAAATGAAGAATGAAGAACGAACAAAAATAATACGGAAAAATAATTAAATTAATCGAATACTATCGAATAGCATTCATTTCTGAATTTAATCAGAAATCCATCAGTCGATCTAAACCGAATTGATTTAGCCAAAATGGATTTGTTTCGATCCTCGGGAGACATGAAACACATAATAACCTTATTATTGTCTTCCGGAAGCATCTTGCGAAATTAATCGATAATTTTGTAAATTTTGTCCTTTTTCCTGTCACTGAAGAAGACATCCGACAAACGTAAGGAATTCCTCTACAAGTCCGTATTAACTCCAGCTAACTCAATATTTTGCATCCATTTACTCCCCTTCGAAGGCTCCAGTGTTAATTATTGAAAATAAGAACCGCAAGTTGATAAGAGAAGCAAAAAACTGCGCGAAAATTGATCGGTAAATGACGACGACGAACCAAATCGGAAGTTATTGCAGCAAAATAAAAACAATTTAGTCTCTAAAAAGGCATCATTTGAACCCAACAACTAAGTGTTTGGCAATTTATTTCAATCCACTAATCAAGGAAAATTCCACAAAAATTTCTTCAATCAATGTTAACTGTTTTGAAAAATACTTACCAGAAACACCCAAGAAATCACCAACAGCAATTCAGTCTTCATTTTGCAAAAACGGCGAAAATTGTGCGCACCATAAACCACCACCTCGTTCAAATTTAGCAAATCAAATTTGACTTTGAAATTCTAAAATACTGTTAAAATCGCGCTATTATTTCGCAGAATCACGGAAACGCATCTGCCGCTATCACTTCTTGTTCCGGCTGGCCAAAAGCGCGCACGATGAATGAATCGCCTAAAGAAAATGTTACTGGCAGAAGCAGACGACAGAACGGTGCAGGAGGACCCCTCTTTGATCAAAGAAGACCTGCACCAAAGCCATAAAGGCCTTAACAGGTTACTGATTTTATTGTCGAAGTAAATTCTGTTCGAGCGCGGATTCCCGATAATCCAGATGTTGATCTAATTATGACGGGGATAAAAGATTGCTGATTTTAGGGAGTTTGCTTTTGAGGACCGCTAACTAAGTTCTGCCATCACACAAGAGCAAATGCTCTTAATTATGGCCTGGATTTATTTCTTAGAAATTTCCTCGTCTCTAAAAGTGAATTTTAATTCCTTTTTCCTCTTTTTTACAGTTTTTGTTATATTGTCATATTTATTATGTATTTCGTTATATATGATTAGCAGGAAAGGGAGGATGAATTACAATATAGACCGTTGCAGGGTTTTTCAGTTTATAAAATAAATAACGGTTTAATTATTATTTATTGCCTGAAAAATAACAGAAATTTTTTATGTACTAACTTATATCTCCCAATGGATTACTTGAGTTGAACTTTTCTATATTCGAATTATTTTTCAAATCCTGAAAATAGTCCATTTATCAAAAATCAGGAATATTTTTGGGGCCAGATTTACTGGCCAGTTTCCCAACAAAAAGCGGGAATTTTTTCTCCTTTTCTATATTTTTTAAATACAAATTTAATCTTTTTGAAAACTGCATTGATGTTTTTTGAGCATGCATTTTTTACTTGGAAAATAACTTAGTAGCTTTGCATTAATTGAAGCATTGGCATAATTATTTTATATTATATGCTCATTTTAAATAACTTCGTTTCTTTTGATTCTTTTCACACTTTTTCTGTCACTTGTTTATTGTTGTGGAGTTTGCCGTTGTTATATGCCTGCTGGTTTACCCAATTTTCTCTTGGTTTAATTGATATGTTAAAAAAATTAACACGCTAAAGTCTAATAGGACTTTCTGCTATTACAGATTACTAATAATTGCTAAAATATAGTCGAAGCGTTCCAGTAATTCAAAGCGTTTTACTTCCTAAGCTGTTGACTGAAACTGATTCTTTCACAATAAATAAAATTCGCTTCTAATTCTACATCTTCTTTCACAACATCTTTATATAATTTAGGCGACTAAAGCTCGCTAAAGGTAATTGACAATTCTCAGCTTAATTTTTCCTCTGTTATTCGTATCTTTTGGATGACTTTTGACATATTTATTAGACAAACTGTGCGTTTTATGTAAAACACTCTAATAGGCAAGCACATGTTTTAAATGGACAATATTTGATTTCTTTAACAATGTTCTCATAAGAAAGCCTCTAATGCAATTCCTTAAAAGACGCATAGAGCATTTTCTATTATTTCTATCGACTTCGATTTAAACTTTTCTTCTTTTTGGCACAATTTGGGAATTTCGCCTTAATTAATTTCGGTTTTACTTGCAGCTTTTTACTTACCTTATTAACTTATTTGTCTTTGATCGCTCAGCACTCAGGATAAATTTAAAGTTGAAAATTATTCGGGAAATTTTTTATGAATTTAGCACAATTTCACCATTTTTCCATCAGTTTCCTTATCATGCTACAGCTTCTCATATCCTTATTCGGCGCCTTCAAATGGATGCAGCTGATAATAAAACACATACATTTTCTGTTAATAATAATAATAATAACAGGCATCAAATTCTCAGGGCGTGATAAGCCGCTCTAAATCTCAACAGTTAATGAAGATATTGCAAAGAATACATTTTAAACAGTTGAAAAATAAGAAGAAATTATTTACCAGACAGACTATTAAATTCACATTTGCGTAGAATGTCGTATAGTAATGAGGCTCGCATTACACTGCTACTGAATTTAATTGTTCCTGTTATTTATTCGAGCCAAGTTCAGCGAAATAGCGTCTAAACCAAGAAGAATAAGACTCCGGAGGAAAACACAATGCGCCTCTTTTCCTTCCCAGGGCACGTTGTCTTTAAAACCGAATTAAACTTTCAGATCGGCATGTAGCCCAACTCGAAAGCAATAGGACGAACGGTAAAAAAATTCTTTAATGTGACTATTGTGTCGGGTAATGTGTGATGTAGTAGATTGAGCCCCGTTATCGTATTTGATATGCCGAACCCGAGTCTTTGGCACTCCAGGCCTCCAGCGGAACATTGCCTATGTGGAGCGAATTACCATTAAGATGGGAGTTTATGGTGTTTTAGTGCTGGTTTAAGGCAAACGTTGAAGAGATTTGATCTTTTTTCATAGCCGTTTGCGCATCAACGGAAGCATGCCTTGCTAGGCTTGGAACTAGTCGCATTTACAGAATGTTCCTAGAAAACAAGTTGTTACCAATTGATGTGTTGGCAAGTCGTCAAAGTCTGAATCAATGGTTATCTGTGCAGAGGATAAATCAGGGAACTTTAAAAAATATTTCGAAATCCGGATCTCTGATGATCTTCAATTAATTTTGCTTCAGTTGTGGCTGAACCAATTGCTTAGTTTCCTGCCTCATTCGATTTTTACTATTTTCCTGTCTTCAATGAATTCTTCAGTCAAGCCGCCAGGATAAAATTTGCATACACTTGCACGGAATGTGTGTATTTTCTAGTTCATTGAATGCTGATGGTTAAATAATTTACCATCAATAATCGACTGAATCGTTCTGATGGATAACTACTCAAGCTTGCTGGCGTTAGACGTCTGACAAGGCAATCTTCACAGACACTTCTTGCCCAGTCCAGTTAATTATGATGACGAATGATGTGGATCAAAAGTGCATTCCGCATTTGTTAGATTTCGCGGCCTATATTCCACAGTCTGGGCCTATCAAGATCGCCACATATGGCCTGGTATATTATGTCCGTCCCGTTAGAAACATAAATCTCAAACTTTGCAGACATCAGAAAATCAGCACGTTCAAGACTATTTCCTAAAGTTTAACGATAACAGTAATATTATTTAAATAAGTTTTATCTACATCACATTTAACTTTGATATATGACCGTGGTGGCTCTGGGAATTCTTGATTTCTACATCGATAAATTCGCTGGAAGTGTCATAGTTGATATCTAGGTGTAAACTGCTCTATGTGTTGTACGTGTATCACGCTTGTAATGCTGGCTTGATCACCTCATGAGATTGGCATTAATATATACAGGGCAGAAATTCATAGTCACAGCGTACATCGTATTTGTGGCTAGTTTTTCAGGATACTCTTCAAAACTTGCAACAATATTCCTGGCGAGTTGTTTATTATGTACAGGCTAATTAACTTTTCGGAAAAAGTGCATGTAAAGGTGCGAAATGATCTGGGCGCAACTGCACATCTGATCCAAGGGCGGAGTTGCGTCGACTAACGATAATTTTTCTAATTTCATAGATAATAAAAGACTGAATTTCTACTACAATTTCTACTTGGAAGCTCGATCCGCCGCTTCTCAATATATTCAAATTTCTTTCTCTCAGACAAAACTACTCGAATTTCCGCACTCAAGTTGTTATGTCTGAATCGAGTTTTCAATTCTCTATCAAACTATTCCAAACCAACTCTGTGGCCCAAAAGGGGCTTGAGGAACTTCAAAAAAGCAGTGTCATGTTGAGTCGATTTTACAGCTCAAAAGAAACATGCAAATCTAAAATTGAAAAACACGAAATTTTCGCATAATCTTGCACCGCAGTGTCTGATATTCAAATTTTGCTTTCTGAGACGAAACTGCTCGAATTTAATCCCTCATGTTGTTATGACTGAATCGACTTTTCAATTCTCTATCGAACGATGCGAAAACGAGTTCTCAGGCTCAAATGGGGCTTGAGAAACTTCGTTAAAAGCAACGTCGTGTTTGAATTTTTGTGCGAAATGTTGTCATAATCTTGAATCTAAATGTCTCATATTCAAATTTCGATTTCGGAGTCAAAACTGCTCGAATTTCCTCACTCATTTTGTTATTTTTATAGCTTCCATCTGTAAAATCGCTCCTGTTTTGCATTTGCTTTTTAGTTTCATTTATTCTCTTGCTGATTTTTTAATACGTAACACAAGTTTATGTAATGTTAACCCGAAGACTGTCACTTACAGATGCGATAAGATGCATTGATGCAGAATTGCTGAATTCGTTTTTTACGAGACAAATTCGTTCCCCAATTCGAATCTTCCTCGGTTAATATTCTTCGATGTTTTCACAAATTCTCTGCACCTAAAACGATCCGCTATCCAAAAATTAAAGCACTAATCAAAAGGACAAACATGTACAATACACGAAAAGCGATTGAACATATTGGGTACCGGCATTTATGAAGCAACAACAGAAGAAACTGGTTTTTATGCCGATAGACAAAGCGACCATAGCCATAATTTAAATTGCAATAAAATGTTTCATAATCAGAGAAAATGTGTCGCTCGATATAAGTAATGGTAAAAGAACAAAATGTGATAAAACTAAGGATACAATAAAGTGTATAAAGAACGCACAAAAATGTGATTGGCTCAGAATAAAATGCAAATCAGTCGTCGTACCTAAAACAGTTATCTGGAAGGTTTCTCATCCGCTCCAGAATCATTTCCGCAACTTTACTCATATAAACATAAGAAATCACAAGAAAACCCTTTACGAAATTGAGGAAAGTACTAAAAGAACCCACTTCCAAAGAGCCACCAACAATAGATTTTGTTTTTCCAAGCGGAATTCTTTAAATGAGAAAACTTACTGGCCAAAGCTTCCCATTCCATGTTTTATAACCATAAGTTTTGTGTTGAAAAACTTTTTTTCAAGTCTCAAATCAAAGCTAATTTCAAGATAAGGATAGAATGTGAGGAATCAATAGATTTGACTTATAGCTCTCTTACTATACATGGTGTCCGGAATTCTGAGTATTTTATCTGCTCATTCTGTAACCAAAAGCAACATTAGAGGTTCATTTGAAGCCGCAATCGGCTGGTTTTGCTCATGCAGATTTTTTTAAATATTTTCGGAAGCATTTAAGTAATGACAAAACTTGTTTCACAGGTAAAGATATGTTTGCATTCAGTTGGATCGAGTTTATTTTTTACTTAGTACACCGACGTTTGATGTGATCATATTTGATCTCTTGTTAAAGCTTAGCAAAAACTAATTTTTGTCGAATGCTCCCGGATTTATCATTTTTGGGATAGCGGGTGTGCAATCAATGAATTGTAAGCTACTTTTCTAAATGATTGTTTGTTGATTCACGTTCCAATCTTTCAAAATGTGAAATTATCTTTAGGATGATTTATGCACATATGAAAAAACTGCTTTGGAGAAAAGGATTAGGTAAAGATAAATTAATACATTTCGCTCACTCAACAAAGTAAACGAAAAAGTGAAAAAAGTTTTAACGCATATCTCCATAGACCATTAAACTATCTTAAAAACTTTTCAGAGCAAGCGACGTATTTTGACTCATAAATTTCATAGTTAAATATGACCAAACTTTAGAATGCTCTGTATATAAGCATTACTCAAGCATTGCAGGAGGAAATAGTTAACGACAATGGGACCATCTGACCATTAAATTCACTGTATTCACAAATTGAACGTGGAATCTTTTGAATATTACAGCGCAAAGCTGTTGCTTGAAAGCGCAATCAAAAATAAAATTTACTAAAATTCAATCAACCAAAGAAGCTAACGTAAATGAACAATAGAGCAGCATCTTGAAGAGCAAAGTATGGAAAACAGCTGAAGATACTTCGCATGAGAGAACTGGTACTTCAGGTGCAGCTAAATAACTAAAAAAACAACAGGAAGAAGGACGCATAAGTTCTCTATAACAAGTACAGCATAATTAGGCATTATCCTGCATCGCCCATTAAAAATTCTCATTAAGATGTGAGAAGTAATAATTTGTAAACCATTTACTACATACGCGTTAGAGAATTGTGAGAAAAAGCAAATTAGAATGTCACAAACAGACATAAAACCGAAGACAAACTAAGATATTTTGTTCATACTTCCGAACAGTCTTTTCCGCACTACTGTATTGGCAAAATTCTCGGGAGTTATCATCAAAAAACAATACTTGACATAATTAGAGAAATAAAAGAGTGAAAATGAATGAGAACAAAAAATGAATGCCTGTTGGAAAAAGTTACAATATAATTCGGCTGTTGTGAAACCAACTACAACAAAAAAATAAAACACTGTGCATTTATGGTCCTACTTGCTTTAGTTTCTCAACAGTTTCCTGGCGCGGAATCTTCGTGCAAAGGCCGCAATTCTAATAAAATTAAACTTAAACGCCTCCGCATCTACTCTTTTGCGATTAAATGAGTCGTCATCAGACATATTCCGATGGAGATAACATTTCCCTAGAGCATATCAATTAGCCTTTTATAAGATTTTTCGGCTCTTCAGGCAATAAATACTTTAAACATTTAAGTGCATACCTATAATAAGCCGTATTAAGTTGTTTTATTTTGGCATTGGTAATGCTGAGACTCTCTTAGCCTAGTCATTAAGTAAATGTCCATATTCTATTAATTGATCTAGGAATAAAATTAGCATCTAAAGCCGCTTGCGATATATACATAAAAAAGCGTTTTTATGGAGCTTGGACTTTCTATTGGTATTTTTATGTCTCTATCGGTGAAATATCATCCTTTTTCGGTTTCATAACAACATTTGTTTCCTGAATGTCGGATGAGAGCCACACAGAGCTTGCTAAAAGCCATAAAAATGAAATTACAATAAAATCTAAAAGCCCTTTATTCGCTTTGGTTGTCACGCGCCTGAAGTTCCCCCTTTTCCACAAATCAGTATCCCAGACGGATGTAATATACTGCTTTTGACTGTGCTGATTTTTTGTCCAGATTTAATATCATTGTCATACGATCGAGTAAGAATTTCAGGAATTTTCGCAATTTGCGACAAACGTTGGTTGATGTTTGTTTCGTCCCCGTGTTAATAAAAGTCAAACACATTTTAGGATTTCTGAAAAGAGCGAACTTAGATGGAATGGTGGAAAATACTTGAAATCGTGATTGTTTTCTGTCACTTTGAACAAGTTTTCCTGCAAAGAAATGTTTTTAGATGTGCATCTGCAAGAGACGCATATAATATACTTTCTTTGTAGATATCCTTCGTTCATTTAGGTAAGTTGCGATTTTACCCAAAGTTTCAACTTAATGTCGCTTAAGTTACTTAGCAAACTATGTTTGAAAAAATACTTTTTAAGTGTACAACTCACAAAAATCTGTACATTATTTTGTCACAAAAGTTACAATTTTGCGACATAATAGCTTTCTTCCACTCCGTTAATTTTTGTACAGTTTATTGACATTGTCTACTTAAAAAAAACTTACAACGGAGAGCTTACGTAAGAACTTCTAATTTTTTAAACCTGTTTTTCAAATCAAAATCTGCCTTTAGGGCAAAGTTAAAAATTGTGTAACAAATGTGGCATTGTTGCTGTAGGGGATAGTTTTGTAAAAATGTTTCCTCGAAACATATTCTTTAAAGATTAATTTACTATAAAATAAATCAAAATTAATTCCTTTGTTTCAGTCATTTATTGTATTTATTTGTCAATTAAAATACGTTTCGGTGTATTTTTCCGAAACTATAACTATAAAATAAA
The DNA here is from genome assembly GCF_020466585.1 of Dendroctonus ponderosae. Taxonomy (NCBI): domain Eukaryota; kingdom Metazoa; phylum Arthropoda; class Insecta; order Coleoptera; family Curculionidae; genus Dendroctonus; species Dendroctonus ponderosae. Next base: position 8,436,296 of record NW_026018715.1, read on the forward strand.
TCATGTAAATACGAGTTTGTTTGCAGATTTTGCAGAATAATGTTGAATTCATATACCAACTTTCAGTTTGGCCTATTTTTATTCAGTCACCTTTTCAAAACCCTTTCCTTGAAAGAACTTTCCATAAGCAGGATCATATGCATATGCCGACTTTACAGAGAAAACTCGCATCTGTTATTAGTGTGATAACAAACCGAATTTTGATCCATTTCGGCTCCATTTTGATCAACTAGTTTTTAAAAATCGTTTTTTAATCACTTTTGCTGCCGCGTTCCAATTTCGGTACTGCAGTTTTTGTTAAACTAATTTTTTTAAATCGTTTCTTTTTAGATACATTTCATATCAACCGAAAGAAAAACAGAACAGTGCGTCTGTAGATCTGATGAGAAAATGTCGAATGTGACTACTAATTTTTACTTCGTTTATATTTGTCAAATTCAGTTTCTTCAACCGCTTATTTCTAAATATTTTTTTGGGAATCAAAATAGACTTTTAACTGTGCGGCTATCGATTTTGTAAGACAAATTTGAATCTGTATATAAGTATGACCAGATTACTAATTTTGTGCCATCATCAGGCATTTGTATGCAGGTTCTAAATTGGTCAATTTCTTTTAAACCAAAGTTCTTTAAACGTTGGCTTCCAAATATATTTGTTGGCAACCAGAAAAGAGTGTGACGAAAGTGTCCAAATTTCACCTCTTTGCCATCATCAACCACTCGTGCTCGTTTGAAAAATCTTTTCTATGTTTTCAATCGTTTATTTGTTTTTTTTTGCATTTGTAATTGCCTCGAAAAGCTATAGAACAGGGCATCTTTGAAATTTATCGCAAAATTTTCAATCAATTTTTCAATAATTTTGCACCATTTTCAACGCTTGTTTTGAATTTTTTTTTTTTATTTTCGTGTAACCAAATAACTTTTTATTTCGAACCCCATTTGTTGGCAGTCGGACTGGTCTCAGATTGTGCGCCAGAATCTGCTATGAAAAAACCATTCAAATTAATGTGTTAATTTTGCGTCATCATCACTTATATGTAATTTATTAGATACTTTTCTCAAATTTTTGAAACCCGAATTTCCTTTACGGTTTTTTCCAAATATATTTGTTGCCCACCGAACGAGGCATATAATGGTGCGCTGTAAGTCTAGGCTCTAGATTCTATAAGTAAAAGCCTAATTATTGTGAACAGATTTCTAATTTTACTCCACCATCAGGCAGTTGTATGTAATTTATGAATTTGTATATTTTTCTTTTTTATAATTGTTTATTTTCAAATGCATTTCACGTTCACTGGAAGAGGTCCAAAATTCAGCGCCGCTGGATTTCGTAAGAACAACTCGAAACCATATGGAAACAAATTTCTTCTATTTTCAATCATCCGGCACTTGGGTACATTTTTATACGTTATACGACGTTATACCAAATTTATCTAATTATTTGTTTAGAAGTCTCTATATTTTTCCAAGCATCAGTCATTTCGAGATAATTTATTGTCTCTAATTTGCTAACTACTACCCAAAGTTGGTTCTCTTCAAAATAAGTTTCTCACCCTGCTACTTTCCAACATTTTGTAAGAACTTTATAATTTGGTTTCTTTTGAGAATAAGGAAAGTGGGTTCGATTGCCAAATAAATGTTCAATTTTATGCAATGTTTAGGGTGTTTAACTTTAAACTGATGCGTAATGCGAATTTAAAAAACGCCTAATTGGGCCAAAAGTTTCAGAGATCTTTACAGCTAGTTTTAAATTGTAAACCTTTTTAGTTAGGATATTTCTCTGCACCATTTTAATTTAAATTGAAAGACGTTTTGCACATGTTTCAATTAAATCTACCATGATTCAGCCAAAATCGATAACACTAAGGCCCAAAGTGCGATTTTCATATCATAAAAAATTAACAACTTTGGCCCATACTTTCATGAAATCTTCCAAACTGTTCTGCAGGATCGAGCCAATCACAGTATTAATGAATCCTAATCAAAACCTACACATAATATTTTAATTGGACAACATGATGTGGCTTCTAATCCATCATCGAGCAACCCCTTTAAGCGATTTCCTGCGAGTGAGCGCGTGTCCCCGCATCTCCCTTACACAAATCAGGAGTATCCAGACGATAATAAAGCGTTTTCGACAGTGCGTTTGTGGCGTCATCTTGATGTCTCCACCATGCTGATACAACGCATGCAAGGGGAGATTTTGCGAATTCGTAATATCCCCTGATTACCCATCTATTGAGGATCGCAAATGAATACTTTATAGAAGCACTCAGAGGCATTGTCCGCAAGTATCTCCCCAGCAAACCTGTCGGCAGGTAATAACTTTCAGGAACTTTGTGAAATTTCACTTACAAAAAGGACTTTCCAGCGTGTATATTTAACGTTTGGAGAAGAAGCAATTGGTAATAAAAAATACAATCACAAATCCAAATTCGATTCGAAAGGGTGGTCAATTTGGGCCGGACTTTTAGCGCCCTACGCACTAAATCTCCCCATAACCTGTCACCCATCGGGAATCAATTTGTATGAATATCGATCTGTTTCGAATTGAATTGTTGTGGGCCAAAGAGGAGTTGTGAAGAGACGCCCAATAAGGACGATGAAAATTTCCTGCAGGAAGGAAGCTGGAATGGATTGGTTGCACCAATAGCGAAATGATAATTTTCAGCCTATACAGCGTGTTGCGAAAAATTGACGCCAACGTTCAGAATATAGACAATCAGGCTGAAAGAAAGTGAAAATTTCTGTACAACTAGTTTCAAAGAAACTATTTTGCTAATGCTATAGCAAGACGTCGATATTTTTCTGGTTGAGGTGACACAAGAAATAAACAATTGCAGCTTCAACACTCTGTGGTTGTTTTACGATTGTAATCTATTGCAGAAAGGCATTTTTCGATAGATCCGGCATATGCAGATGCAAAGAGGTATTTTTAGTTTAGATAATAGACGGCTGGCTTATAATTACACGTCAATCGTCAGAGTCTTAATCAACTTGATGCCAATTATGAAACAATGAACGAAGCATCTGTTATCTTTCCTGCTTCGAAGAAATAATGACATTCTAGGTAATTACTTGATTCTTCTAGAAGCGACAGCTCTCATTCTTGTGCGTGAGAACAGCATGTATACATATTTTATTTCAAATATTATTTGCTGCTTTATTCGTCTAGTTTTACATCGATAATGTTCAAAATTTAAATTGTTCAAAGACAACTGTGTTGGTATATTTAGCGTGTCTTAAAATCTTATATTCCAGCGATCCACTCTTTCTTTAGTATAGTTTTTTCTAGATGTTTCTCAGTTTCTGGGCATGTTGATACACTGATCGTTTTCAAGTTCTGGCTTTGAACCTCGCATAAAACACGCTTTTTCAAAAAGCTTGGAGTATCAGATTCAGTTTTTACTTCTTAACGTCCTTTACGGATTTTTTTTAGGCTCTTAATAACTGGTCGTGTGTGCTAAACGTGCCTTTGGAAATGGCCTTGACGTTTTTGCAGTTTATCAATTAAAAGCTCAAAAACAGCGAACTTTACAAGTCGTTTTTCAAAACCGAAAAAATTAAACTTCTCCGTACGATCACTTTCCTGTAATTTAATTCAAATCTGCCTTGAAAAAATTCAATCTAATTTCGTCATTCTTCGCTATAGATTTTAGTTTAATAAAAAAATTATTTGAGCTAAAAAATGCAAGTTTAATGCGCTTTCTAATTGACTAAAGTGAAATATGTTTTATGGTCCATAAGGCAACCACTACATTTTTGAATAGGCACTTTTAAAAATAGGTAACTATTTTAGTCCATTGAACCAGTTTCCCAAAATCCGAGCAAAATTATCAGTGGTTTTTACTACGAAATTATATGAAGAAAGGAAGAGACGCCCTTTAAGACCAGTTCTTTCCAATATTGCAAATAACAAAAAAGTGAAATATATCTTAAATTATTATAAAATTATCTGAATATTTCATAAATGTGATTGGTATGTTTATTTCGTTTCAAAGTCCCGTGATTTTCAAATAAAAAATTCTGAATCAAGCTAGTTTTTCCCCAAGGTTTTGTATCTGTGTTTTTTCGTTCGGCCCCCCTGCAAGCTGCATAGTTTTGATTAGAGGATACTTTTCGGATCTGGTTATCCAATTATACACAAAAAAGACTATAAATAAAGCTGCACCATCAATCGATGATTTTTAATCCAATACCAAAATCACTAAAAAAAATAATCCCTTTTTTAAGCATTAATATTTGATTGCATTGCTTCTCCACATTCAATAGAAGATACTACCATACAAATAGATTCAAATTCCATATGACATTCATCTCCATTAAGATAAAATCTTATCTACCGTTTACCGCACAGCCTGGGAGAATTCTTATCTCAGGAAAAAGGAAGACATTGTTTGAAGTCGTATAGTAAAGAAAATAGAAGACGATTGAGCGTAGTTTCAGTTCACGTTTAAGTACACAATGGCCTATTTAAGCGCGGCTGTAAACGCATACCGAAACGAATAAGTAACATTTAATTATTCGTAAATTCTATGTAGCGGATCCACACTTTTTTGTTTCTTTACATGGGGAATCACTACGATTTTTTTTGTCGTTATGCCACTTTGTCGAAACTTTGTGTTTAACCTGACGCCCGTTTCCGCAGCTATGCTACCATCTTCCGAGGAAACTTTTTATCACGTTTACCACACTTGCGGACAAACAGCATGGGTTCAGATCAGAAATACTCTGTACCGGTGAGGGCACAGAACAAATATTGAAAAAGTTGAATAATCTGCTTCATAGAATGGAAAAAGTTGTTCAAAAAGTAAACCAAGCCCCTAAAATCTGATTTAGACCATCGAAAATGTATATGACAAAAACGAAATTCAAGACAGAATCAACGCAAAAATGTCTACTTGAATGATAATCAGAAGAAAATGGGAAAATATTATGTTGGGCAAAAGAAAAAGATGCTGAACCTAAAATATTTGAAATGGTTGATAAGGGCGATTGAGATGTTTATTTGGATTTCACCTAGAAAAAATATATATTTATGATATAAATTAACTAATAAACGATGAAATTTCAGTGCCTTGGTATGGACTTATTAGAATAATAATCTTGTATATCTTACTGTAAATCGGCCGTAAATTTAAAAAGTTGTCGTACAGGCAACTTTAAAAACAGCAACAAGAAGGCCGTTTGGTGAAGTAATCCCGATAGATTGGTATCATAGAGAAAGTAAAATAGTATTTTTCCTTATGGTTGGTATGAGTGTTTGTATAATTTCAAGTTGAAGTGCTAGTGACATAACACTCATGTGCATTTTTTCCTCTTAATCTAAATAATTAGGGATAAAGTGAACCTTTCCGACACGAAATCTGAGTTTAACAAAACTTCCGAAAATGTCCTCTATTGTGGTGGCTCGCATTTTAACTCCAGGTGAGTATAATAAACAAACCGGTCAGTTTGAGGTTAAGACTGCATGATAACTTTGCTTTGAACCTCTTTTTTATCAGTCTATTTTGGTTTTAGTTGCCCATAGAACTCTGCGGCATCTAATCAACAGGAAGTCTATCTCACGGTTCCACAACTATGCGAAAACTCTGCAAATTGTTATTCCCCAATCTAATCAGACGAGGCTCTACTCGGAAAAGAAGGTGTTTGCTAGGGATAAGCCCCATTGTAATGTGGGCACCATAGGCCATGTCGATCATGGGAAAACCACTCTTACAGCTGCAATCACCAAAGTTTTGTCCGACCAGAAATTGGCTAAAGCTAGAGGGTATGCTGACATTGATAATGCTCCTGAGGAGAGAGCAAGAGGTGGGTGAACTCAGAAATATTAAGCAAGTTGCGGATTCCTATTCTCTTGGAGCTGCGAGTGTTTGGGGCGATAGCCAATAAGTTGAGCCCTCTATTTACAAAATTTTATCGTAGGAAATAAATAGGCAATTTTTTACGCATACTTTTTACGTATATTCATTTCGTAGGAATTTACTCTTGAATAATACGAATTCATAGTAGTTCGGTAATATATAAAGTGTGTGTCAATATTCCACTCGGGATTTCATCAATGTTGTTGAAATTTTTGTTATCTGGACATTCCATTCCTTTTACTACATTTTTCTAACCAGGGGTTTTTAGGCAAGACAAATTGCAAAATCCACATCCAAATTGTTTTGTTACAATCCAAATTAAAATACATATTTAATTGTCTGCTCTCTTTCAGGTATCACTATTAACGTTGCGCATATCGAATATCAGACCGAATCCAGACATTATGGGCATACCGACTGTCCAGGACATGCTGATTACATCAAAAACATGATTACCGGTACTGCTCAGATGGACGGTGCAATTTTAGTGGTTGCCGCCACTGATGGCGTTATGCCCCAAACTAGGGAACACATTCTTCTTGCCAAACAAATTGGAGTTAAAGACATCGTCGTCTTCATTAATAAAGTTGATACTGCTGATGCTGAAATGGTCGAATTGGTTGAAATGGAAATTAGGTAAATATACAACAAATTAATCTTCGAATTCAGAAGGGGTTCCTATATTTGAAAGTGAATAGTAAATGAAAGTTGTCTAAAAGCGGATATTTACTACTATATTTTTCTCCAGCGCACATTTGAGTTGCTCCACTTGATGATTCATTTAGGCGATTAGTTTTTTCAGCTGTAAATGCTTTTTGTTACAGAGAACTGCTAACAGAAATGGGCTTTGATGGCGATAATATTCCCATAATCACAGGATCTGCTCTGTGTGCACTCGAAGGCAAACAGCCTGAAATCGGCAAAGACGCGATTCTCAAACTGTTGGCGGCGGTAGACGCCCATATACCCACACCCATTAGGGACTTGGACAAGCCATTCTTGCTGCCTGTTGAGAACACTTACTCAATTCCTGGTAAGAAATTTCGAATAATCACGCCAGTAAACTTCAATTAGCTAGTGCTTGAAAGAGACTTGAAAATTTCGTTCTATTTAAGGGCGTGGTACTGTCGTAACCGGTCGTGTGGAGCGTGGTATTATCAAAAAAGGTTCCGAATGTGAATTCGTCGGTTTTAACAAAGTGCTAAAATCGACCGTCACAGGAATAGAAATGTTCCACCAAATTCTGGACGAAGCACAAGCAGGCGATCAACTGGGAGCTTTGGTCAGGGGAATCAAACGTGATGACATCAAAAGAGGTTAGCCTTTAGACACTTTATACTTTCCGTTTTAATTCGTTGGTTTTTCAGGAATGGTCTTGGCCAAGCCAGGCACAGTAAAGTGCTACGATCACATCGAGACACAAGTGTACATTTTGAATAAAGAGGAAGGTGGCCGAGCAAAACCATTTACCTCCTATATTCAGCTGCAGATGTTCTGTCGAACTTGGGATTCCGCTGTACAAGTTTTGGTGCCAGACAAGGAAATGGTTATGCCAGGAGAAGACTCAAGGTAAGAAATTTCTTATAAACTTACCAAGTTGATGAAATTTACGGGAAATTGTTTAGCGGAATTTGGCAATTTTTATACTGCCGAACAAATACAGTGATTTGGTAATTAAAAGTCGATAGATACAGTAAGGGTCAAAGCTAGGCAGACATAATTGAAATTTTGGACAAAAAGCATTGTCGGTTCCAGATCCGTTTCCTGTCCCGATCTGTTTTCACATTTTCACACTTGCTCATCGCATTTTCTACTGTTATTCTATGCAAATATTTCGCTCATTACGCTTTTTTGTCACTGTTTTTTCTAAGCCAATTTTTGGCACTTGTTAGTGAACATTTTCACGCGCTCATCGTCAAACAGCTCCAAAATCTTATTGTAATCTTGTCATTATAACGCACCTCCTCCTTTATCTGTTGCGCTTGGTTTGGGTGCTATTTATCATCTGCTACCAAACTAATTTTGTTGACAGATTGATATTGAGAATGATAAAGCCCATGGTTCTGGAACAAGGTCAGCGGTTTACCCTTAGAGATGGTTCAGTTACATTGGGAACGGGAGTGGTAACGAAAATTTTGCCTAAGTTAAAAGAAGATCAGAGGGAAGAGCTTACTGAAGGCAAAAAGGCCCGGGAGAAGAGAGCGAAAGCGGCAGCCACCGGCCAGTGAAGGATTTGCATCTTACGTAATTATGACTACGTTTTCTGATATATCTAGGTTACATTAAACTTTATTTTATATAACGCTCGAGGATGGTGCGATTTAAAGAAAATGGCTTATTTACCGTAAGGCAGTTTTTTGTTTAAGATTGGATGTCGTATATTCAAATATATGCTGATGTTCTTGTTATGGGCATTTTAATGAGTCCTGCCCCTAAGCTTTCATATCGCCGGTCAACAATATAACAGTATGATCGAAATACTCAGAGAAATAAATATATTAAAATTTTACAATTATTATGTTGAGGTTACAATATGGAATAACTACAGGCTAAAATTATTTCGCATGCATTGGAGTTTTCCTTACAGTTCGGCGACTGACTAGTTGCCGCTTTAGTCGAAAAAGAAATAATCATACTTGACTAGAACTCTAATATGAAAATGGTTTTAACATCGAAAAAATATCACAATTACATTCTGCTTACAAGATATTTGTTTATTTTTTTCTTGGGGTAAGCCGATTTTTTCTTTTAGTCTGGCGGAGTAGAAAAGTTTTACACAATTTCCTAGATTATTTAGAAAAGATGAAGAAGATCTCTCTTAAAAATTAGAAAATTGACCTTATATATTCATGTGGAAATGTTTTGATCCCGATTCAGAAATATCTTGTAAGTACAGTTAAAGGGGCATGCATTTTCTGCATTCCACTTGGAATTTTATGGCTTGTATAGTCGTTTTAATGGTATAGGATGTAAACAATGTTGAGAAGAAATTCAGAAAATACACACCAAGTCTACTTTATTATTCGCGTAATGTTCACGAACCACATCTTATACTAACTAGCTGACATAAATATATTATAAAGGTACTAAGAAAATACTGATTGTTTGTTCTTATAAGGTAAGGAAAGTTGGAAATAACTAATCACACTTTGGATTGCAAAGATCAGAAGTAAGGGGTGGAAAATAACTTTAATCTCTCGCTGGGAAATGCATATAAAATACCTATTTGGCATTCGAAAAGTTATCTACCTAGAGATCCTTAAATGTATGAAGTTTTTGGAAATTCTATCGCTTATTTTGCTAATGTTAATATGAATGATTGTCCTAACAAATCTTCATATAAAATTTTCATTTTCTATTCTAATTTAGTATTGTACATAAAAACGGAATATTCGATTTAAAAAGTACACATTCCTCCATCTGCTCTATTCTTTATCAGCAATTATTGACTAATGGTGTAGGGAAAGTTAATAAAGCACTGAACCTAGTTAGGTGTTAGCATTTGAACCGATTGAAGAAGCCAATCGTTCGCATATCTGTTTTCTCATTAATGGTTTTATTTGTTAATCTTCTGCAGATTAAGGAATGTGCTGACTCACATTCATTATCTCCCATCTTAGAAACTTTTCAGTATCACAACACAAATTGCTCTATAATATATACTTATACATTTTAATTTACTGCTATTACACATGAAGATAATCGTATATAGTAAATATTCACTTTTTACAAATTTGGTAGTTTATTGCTTTTATCTTTTCTTATTCTAAATAACTGGATAAATTCAAAATACATTTATTATTGGTATTTACTGGTCGTATGATTCATTATTATGAAAGTAGCGCTTTTATTGTGTCTGGAAATTGCTTGTTTACAAATGTGTATTACATAAAAATCTGCAAGGTTTATTTTACATTGTGTATAAGGAAATGTTTTAGTGAAATATTTGCACATATTTAAAGCTTGGAAGTGGCTCACCACTAAATTCTAATCGTATAGGTTTGATAAATAGTTATTTACAGAATATGAAAATAAGGTGCTCTATAAATAATGTGCGCTTGATTATTTTCTTTCTTAATATAAGTATTTACATGGGAGGAGCGGCGTTTTTGACGTCCATGTTCAATGTGTTTACGCTTAGCTTTGCATGTGTACATAAAGGGCTTTTATTGTTGAATCGTTGTACATATTTAAATTTGGTTAAATAATGGCTTTGTGGCCCACTATGGCAGTGAAAAAAACCTTAAGGTGTTTGTGTGTTTTGAGTATGCCAATATTTAGGGATGAATGGACATGCAAATCCAAACTTAATCATTAGAACGACGCCAGTAATAATTCACAGTAAATTAACCTAAGGTAATGGGATTCACTAGTACTACTTTACTTGTACATACATTTTTTCAATGATGGTATCAAAATGATTTATTAGGTCATTTTGTACGATTCCGCTTAAATGCTATGGTTACTTGGATATTAAATTTTCTTATATATTTTTTAATTTAAATTATGTCATTCTTGCTTCTGGAAGTCTGGTTTACAAATACCTAAACAGTTACGTTGCTATTCTATAATGTTGTATATCTTCACCTAACTGTTGATTTATGTGTTGATTCATTGCTAAATAGTATTGTGGAAAATATTTACTATACCAGGTGATTGTTTTCTGAAAATGTTCCTATCCTTAAAGCCTAGTAATCAGTGCGCTAATTTGTAAAACCTATACGTATTTATATAGCGCGATATTCGGTAAAAACGACCAGCATTTTTACCTGCTGCTCCCTGATGTGGTACTTACGATCTTCTAGGCTCCAGTTTTTGCGACATACTCGTCAAGATCCGTTGATTGTCGATTACTCGTAAGCAGGATATGTAAGACTTGACTTCTCCTTCGCTTTTCGGGGACGGTGGGTCCAAAACTATCGAACAATTCGTTATTAAAACCCTGTTTGCCACACTTGCGTCTAACCTACCTAAATGTCTACTCCTACAAAATCTAATGGTCCTCATAGTTTGAGCAAGCATGTGCATTTTTTCAAAATTAACTAGTCCATCCAGGGAGGTTTTGTTGCCTTCATGTGTAAAGGTCATGTCTTTCAGCAGTAAGGGCATGAAGGGCACGACTGGCGGCTGGAGCTTTCCAACGCTCACTCTGTATGCTCGGTGATTTCTACTTGGGTCTAAATAAACAGTCGTGTTCAGTATGGAATTAATTCATGTGAATAAAGCCATCGAGTACCTATCATTGATTCAAATTCAGTGAAGAGCTTTCGGAACTTTGATGGCAGCTTATCCCAAGTATTAGATAGACGGGATACGGCCACGTTGCTTAATCCCATAACGATGGCGCAAAATGCATTTAGATTTTGGAATTCTCTGCAACTGAAATTCATTCTGGTAAATAACGGATTTGCTCATTATCAGACTAATTTGAAATTTGCTGAACTTTCTTGTAGCTTCCAGACGGGAAGATGTTTTTACCCGAAAGTAACTCAGTTTAAACCGAAGTCTATTAAAAGGCATCACTCAAGAACGTTCAAGTGGTGAATATTCCTTTGTGCCTAACGAATTTAATGTTAGCTCGTAAGAAATCTATTTACGTTAAGTTTTCTGTCTGTTCTTGCGATTCTGACCCTATAAATTTTGAGTACAAATGATTCATTTTCCACAGCAGGGGAACACTTATTTCATAATACAACCGTTTACAGTTAATAAACGCTTTTAGGCCGAGTCAGGGTTTAAAACCTTATTCAGGAATCCTTCCAGTTGTCGCTTTTTTTCGTAGGAAAGACTTCAGTTTTGTCTCTGAAAAGCGTCCCACGACGTCAAGAAATATTAAGTTTCACATCCTAACATGTAAATGTTACCAAATCCCTTCTTAGTTTGATACTTACTATGCAGCTAATTTGATAAACTTCCTCAGGACAGCGACCCTTTTGCTCAAGCTGCTCATCATGCAGATTTCGGTTACGACCCAGAATTGAATTTCGTTGAAACGTCGCAGAAATACATCCAGATTCGCTGTAATTTGTCCGAAGTGATGTCTTCCGAATGTATGATAAAGTAGCTCGTATTCATGAACGCACCTAAAATATTAAATAGCTTATCAAGTTCTATCAAAAACCTACTGAATCTACTTGTGAGAAGACGACAAAGTGGATGCAGTTTCTCAATTTAATTAGGGAAGCAGGAGCGACTTACCAAAATAGCTCCCAATCGAAGAGTGTCATGTAATATGCCAGTTCCTTTGTTCCAAACATTTCGATGTCGCCTTCGATTCCTTGTGTAGCTTCTTCTTGTTCGTTCAAGCACGTCTGGAACAAAATGCAATTGTGACCACTTTTATTACGTCTAAAAAATTTACTTTAAGTTTCTACTTCAAAAGCTTTTCACATGGGAAGTAGAAACACTAGAACACAAAAGTTAAATCTTAAATTTCCTGTATCGCTGGCATTATTTTAAAAGTTTGACAAATTTGTCGAAGTTCTAAGACATTTTCTAGACAACTTTCAGCTTATTTTCAGAATTCCAGCCTCTCACAAAAGATTTGAATAACAACGATCCTGTTAATCTGAAAATCGAATAAATTGCCGCATGTTGTTTAAAAATTCCCTCTACTTTGCCGTATTTTTAACGGGTTTGGCGGTTATCTTTCAACAAGTTTTGCCGCTTTCTGTGAATTGTTTAAATGTGTTTTTGGGTAAACTTTCTTCAAGCGTTTTTAGCTGATGGTCTCGATTTCCAGACAATATACAATATAAAAAAAGTTTGCTTCAGAATATTCAGAGATGCTCATAAGAAGTTTTATCAAATCCTAAAAATTTTCATAAATCAATGTTTCTTTCGCTGCGATTTTTTTAAACTTTGGGTGTTTGAAATCAACTTACAAACAATTTTTCGACTAATTAGGTTTTTACTTGAGCACGATTTCAAATTTTTTTTAAAGACTGATTGAATATTTTTCTTTATTTTTTTTTATGAGTTTATAAAAAAAATCTCATCATAGTGCTTACTCAATTTCGATAAAATTTTCACTTTCTTTCATTTGTTTTTTACAGTATTTTTTATTAATTTCCACCTTCTGTTTCCAATTTCCTAAAATGTGTGTCTGTGAACTTTTAAATTTATTGAGCTACTGTTTTTCACCCGAGCAAAATTTAATATAGGTAAAAGGTAAAGACCTGAGTTTTTAAAATTTTCCAAACTAAACTCGTTTTGGATTTAACTCTCAAAATTTCCTACTTTCTTGGTTGTCTATATTTGCCGGATAAATCTACGTTGCTCATTCTTGAAAAGTTGAAAAGTTGTGATCATTTTCAAATCGGTTATTTTTGTTAATCCCGTCTTTCTCTTTTGAGTTCTGAATCTTTCGTCTATCCCGTTTGATCAATGCAATTTAAATTTTTTGTAAATTTAACAATTTTTAAGTTTAAGTTGAAATTACGGTCAATCTTGATTTTTAAAGTTCTACTTAAAGAAAGCGAACCGAATGAATAGCGGTTTCTTACTGACTTTTTTTCAATACTCTATTGCCTATGCCATACTTTTAACGTGTCTTGATTTGGTGCCTTTGCGAGTTAATTTTTTCAGATCTTTTCAAGGGAATGTGCTTTTGAAAGTCTGATTTCTAACTAAATTTCGATAAAATGTTCTCATTTTCTTTCAATAGTTTTTATTAACTTCCAACTTCCTAGAATAGATTTTCTAAAATGTGTGACTGTCAACTTATAAATTAAGTAAACTGCGATTTTTTCCCTGAGTAAAATTTGAAATAAAGAAAAAAACAGTAAAATCCTGATTTCCAATTTTCCAAATTTAACTCGTTTCGGATGGAACTCAAAATTTCGCACTTTTTGGATTGTTTATATTTGCCGGAAAAATTTACGTTGCACATTCTGGAAAAGTTGTGATCATTTTCAAATCGGTTATTTTTCTATCACTTTTGACCGTTTCAATTTAATCTTTTTGAAAATTAAACAATTTTTACACGTTTTTCAGTAAATTTTCCACGATTTTTTAAACTGTCTTCAAGATACCATCAATTTTTACTTAAATTTCTGCTTAAAGAAAGCAAACCGAATGAATCGGGTTTTTTTACTGACATTTCTTCAATATTCGACTTTCCATGCCATACTTTTAGCCCGTCTCGATGTGGTGCGTTTGCGAGTGAATTTATTTCACACTTTTTCAAGTGAATGTGATTCTGAACGTCTGATGCAACAATTCAGACTCTCAAAGTCCTACTCAAACAATGCAAATAACAAAAAGACCTAAAATACTAAAAAACATGCGAATAACATTTTAAAACCGAACGAATCTTAGGTTTTTAATCAGATTTTTTCAATATTTTATTCATTTTGCCAAACTGTTAGCGCATTCGTCTCCCGAGACGTTCTTTTGATATTATTCCATCATTGTAATCATCGGCATCATTTACGATTTTCTCAAATAGTCTCGCATCTAATTTTATTCTGTCTTCTCGTCTAATTATCATCAATCGTAAAAGTTTGAATTCTAAGATACCGCAGTAAATTATCATTTTAATTGTTTAACAGATATTTGTTAATATATCCTGAAATATTAATAACCATAAAAAATCTAAAGATAATTTAAGTTCAGTTTATACATCATCCTATATGAAGAACCCATGTTCTTGTCCCCATACGCGTCCTATTGCTGCTCCAAACAATACCTACCTAGAAGTTTGTTCCCAAAGTTCTGAATTTATAGAAAAATTCGGCCAATGATGGAATTATCGAGGAGATGAAATCCTATTATTGAAAGATTCTCAATTAATTACACGGAAAACTAAATTGGATCTGATGTCACTGAAGCCGTTATCTCCGGTTCTGATAAGTTACTGAAAAATCGAACATGAAAGTATTGTGTGTTTACGACGTAAAATGCTTCTGAGAATAGCCGAATTTTTCCCATTAAGTCAATAAAAATTGATAACGAGATTATAAATCCAAAACGTTATTACTAAATAGTTTAGAGCAGTTATATTTAATATTTAGAAAATATTCAGTTATATTCTCTTCCTTGCAGTGTTTTTGCTGAGCTTTAAACCAGTTTTTTTTTTAAGAACAACATAACATGCCCTGTATAAGCTGTTAACGTCTGTTTAGGGCTTCTTTAATTGAAATTTGTTTCAGATATTTTTTTGCTAACGCCGTTCTACCTTAAACCCCCCCTTTTTGCATGTGAATAGATTCCTTAACTGAATGTCTATGGCTGAAGTTTTTGTACATTTTGTCGAATGAAAAATGTCAGAAACAAAGAAACAGTTGAACGATCTCAGTTCCTTTAGTATGCAAATTTAACGAATCCTTTGTTGTCGAGATTTCTCTGCGCTTGTAACTTGATCAGATTATAAAAGTTGTATAAAATTCGCTTTGGATCAGTAAATTGCATATTATTTACGGGAAATCTTTTGGAAGCTGGAAAAGAAATCCGTCAGTTGTTAATCAGCCGTATTGGTTTAGGGGCTGGAAATCCAAAGCTATTTTAGATCGTTAAGGAAATAAATGCAACTCGGTGAACCACGTAAAGGTTTTGATTGGAACCTTCCCGCAACATTTTAAATATGTATGAGCGTTCCAGATTTTAGAATGCACGTTATTTGGTATTCATTATCGATCCTGACCTGGCGGTCTAGCTTAATAATGCACGCTAAAAACCCTTTTCTGCAAGAAAAAAAGCTCAGAGTAAAGTCGTTAAAAACTGCGAAAGCCTTCGCGTCGATGAGCATTCGATAAGCCGCCTTTCACACTGAACTCTAGTCCATTTCTTTGCACCTGGATAAAAAGTTTGAAGCCTTGCACGTCTGTTTGCCAGGTTCGATAGGATTGATTCAGTTGGTTTGAATTTAAATAACCATCAATCCCCAGCGATCCATTGCAAAGCTTTGGGGCTCTTCTAGAGATTTATTTTTAGGCTGCACTGAAGCTTTTTTCGCCAATTGCATTTTCATTGTTTTGACCTAGGAAGCTCATGGGATTGAGTTGATTTACTGCGTTGAAATATATTCTTTATATAACAGTATTAAGCCTAAAATAGATATTAACTTAGGGAGACCAACGTCTATTATGATTACAGCTAAAGTAACCAGCAGAGCGAAAATTTGGCATGAAAACTATTGCTTTTAATTTTTAGTTTTGTTGTATTTATCTGAAATTTCAATTTTCCAGTTTTGCCCTCAGCATCATTCTACAGAGCTCAGTCGACGTTAGCATATAACTAATCTGCTAACTTCTTAAGGTATGCTGTTGTAATTGACTAAAACTTTCCCCTGTGGAATAGTCGGTTGCATTATCAAACAGTGCATCATATTTGAATATGATTTTCTAAATATATGCTCCAAGCTTCCTGCCCACATGTTTAACATTGGAAACTTGAATCAAGCCCATTTTATGAGTTTCCCAGCTATATCTAATTACAACGATAAAATAGCCTGGGTTGGTTGCCGTACCTTGAAAAGTTCAAATCTTCGCAAATTACTCAGGGGTCATTTTAAAGTGCCTTTAGAGAAATTGCTGCCGAATAAAAGAGCTAATTTTCTACGAGAGTATTGTGCCTAATGGCCCAAATAATCACATTAAGTACGTTTCCGAAATGGAAGTAAAATACGGACTCCCTTGCTTAACAAAGATGGATAAAAGTTGAAAACTTGTTGTTACTCACCAAAGCATCCAGGTGCTCTTTAGGTGACACAAAAATCCTTCCATTGATGGTCAAAGCCGTTGGTATGCTGATATCGTCATCCCTGAACACCATTCGCTCCCCATTCGATTTAACTTCAACTAGTAGAAGTTCATCTTCCCGAATTTTCAACTTATCTGCGGCCACCAACTTGATGGTTTCTGCTGTACTGTCGATCGGAAGCCTCAAAGTGCAGTAGGTATGATCAGCACAATAAACACGAAAAATAACTGCAAATAAAAATAATAAACACTCAGCACGTCGTTTTTATTTGCTCATGTGGAATATGAAGGTTTCATTTGCCCTCTAATTTCACAGATTCGATTAATGTTTGCACGGGAGTCAAGCTCATCGGTTCGAGCTGTTAGTTATGCTGACAATATGGAATTATTTTAGAGCGGATATTTTTTATTAAACTGGAAAATATCCTGTTAAATTTTCCAATTTTGTTGGTAGATATACGATATTTCTAACTGCGAGGGAGTCGTTTGAAAAAATCCTCCGGTATATTCGGCAATTTTGCCGGATTTTTAGAGTAATCGTTTCTCTCATCCGGCGCAATATTTCAGAAATTTCATCTGCTTCAATTGGAACGGAAAGATTAATTTTTTTGACAGTGTCTGTAATTTGATGATTTAATTTGCATTTTTTAAACTTTATTGGAAAATTCAGTGAAACTGTTTAGCTGAATTATAATGAAGCTGCAGGCTTTACTATGGAGACAAATATTTTTGTTCTTTTGGATGATAACTCGTTTTATTTCAACTGAATTGGAGATTGAAATTTTGAAGAAATCGGATTGAAATGCGGCATAAAAGACAATTTTCCAAATCGGCGAATTCTTAGTAGAACTCCGCCATTTAATTTTGCTCACACCTTTAAAAAAAATACTTGTGGTCGAGGCGCACTTTGTTCACTTTTTGATGCGAAGTTTAAGATCTATTTGTTGGCAAAAATCTATTTTTAAATTTAACAGCGTATTGTTTTGGGGCTCTGGTAATTAAAAAATACAAATTTTGTAAACAGTTAGAAGTGAGTGTATTAAACTATCTACTGTTTGAAGAAAACCACTAGAAGCTTTTCGTAAGAAACGTTCTCTATGAAGCCATAGCCTCTTTCAACCGCGAGTATCGTTCGATAATCTACCATTATTTTTATTGTCGATTGTCATTGGGAAACTATACTTTTATACATAAATTAGACTAGAGGAATTTCTGTAGAAAAAGGCAGAATTTAAACGTTTTGCAAAAGGCTGAAAGAATTGAATGATCGACTGACCATTTTGATGGAACAAGCAGAAACTATATAAAACTGCAAGGTTTTGTCCTCTTAGTCCCAATATCTTCTGCATTAAATTGCACCAAATCCAAATAGACTTACCATTGGATAACAAGTTTCTTAACGTGTATGTTTTCTGTTTGTAAAACTATTATTTAGTGCAAAAAATGGGTAGATTATCCGGCAAATTTTTCCAATAAAACGTCTTTGGAACTGCAGTTTCTTTAAGTCCTAATCTTTAAAAAGTTTGAAATCAGAAATTTTCACCGTCTTCTACGTTTTGATGGGAGTTTTATGTGCTGTTTGCATATAAACTTGAGTTGAACACCCCTCTGGGTAAATTTCGCAATTTTACCCAATTAAAATCTTCATGTCGCCATTTGAATAATGCAGACTCAAGAACGCCGTCGGGTTTACAAGTTTGGGTACATTTTGCGTGAAAAAAAACCTGATATATTTGAAACTTTCGACAGATTTTTATCATTGGTGGATGCCAAACTGAGCGACTGCAGTTGACCTCATACAATAAGAGACACCAGATTAAAGAAAAAACGGGTTTTTAAGTAACGATTTCAATATTTTAGTGCCTTAGAAGATAGTAATTGTTATAAAATTTATTAAAAGTATTTATTTATTATATTTAAAATAATATTCAAAAAATTGTCGCAAACATTATCCAATTTTTCTTACACTGTTTTTGTGACTTTCATTTTCAAAAATTCTGGGTTTTAGTCCAGATATTTGCAATATAGAATCAGTTATCATTTATCTTCTGATAATATTAAACATATTTTTTGCTAGAATGAACTGAATTGTATTTTTCTTTAATCTTCCACAAAATCGATTTAATTTAATTTTTGGTGTTTTAGAAATTTTAGTCCCTTTTCATTTCAACACTTTTTTAAATGAAAAATTGGTAACTTCCACATCAAGGCAAATAATTGTTATTTAATTTAAATCGGAAACATTTAAGAAAAAAGCGAAAGTTGCTTCAAAAGTCTAACTTCGTTTCAGATGAAATATTTCAAGTCTGGTGTGAGAACCCACCTTCTTTGAATTTTTCCTTATATTTATTTAAGACACTTATTCATATGTTTTTGCAAAGTTTCGTAACTCATCTATGTATTTATTTGTCATTCGGATCAAATCAATTTTATGTACGGCTCCACCTTAAAAAGGCTCTCGACATTTTTGCTAATTTTCTTGAATTTTCAGAATAACAAGTAATTAGCTTTCAAGCCCTTGTCCTAAATTATTTGAATTTTGTCCTTATTCGGTAAATTTATCGAACACTATTTAGCTTGGCTTTCAAAAGTACAATTTTGTTAAAATGAAGCCATTATTTAAGTGGAAAGTGCGCTTAATACAGCGCTAACAATGTTTTCGAGTAGTGGATTAGTATCGGTTGTTTGGCGCTATCAAATGTATGCAACTTTCTAGTTCACCGCAAATTCAACTTAATAATGAAAACAGTGTAGTTCATGTGAGCATCCCAAAGATGTTTTCAAACCGTAAAACTAATCAAAGTTTTTCTCAGAAATCCCAGGATCGGAGATCGTTTAACAGATCCTTCCATTAAAAAAAGTTATTTCTGAAGTAGACAATTTTAATAACGAAGTGATTCCATAGTTTGTGAATAGAAAGAACGAAGGATAGACAAAATTAAAGGAAAATGAGTAAATTTTCTTGCAATATTCAATGTTAGTCGTCTTAATGCCAACATCTATTTTTTGGGGGCTTTCCTAGAAAGAAGGTTTCAGAATTTTGCTATGAAACAATTAGCATGTTCTTCCAAATTTGTAACAATTTTTGAAGTGCATATTAAAGCATTCAAAACAAGTAAGAGTTTTTAAATTCAACGGGCACCTTTCCAAAATTCTGGGCTAAAGTTTTTTGTGTTGAGTTGTATTTTTGAATTGAATATATAACATGAAATTGTCTTCAAAAACGGATATCAAATTGTCCTTTTTGTTTTTTAAAAACCTCGTCTGGGGAACATTTAGGAAAGGCAACTTTAGTGCATTCTCAGAGAACGTTCCATTCAAATCCTAAAACTCCTAAGAAAAATTGCCGCTGACATTTAAAAAATATATATATATCCTCATCAGCACGTCTAAATACTCTCAAAAGAAACATTATTCCTATTGCTTTAAACCAGTGATCCAAAAAAAATATTTACGATTACTTGAGTTCACTCTGTGAGTTCTGCAGACAACACTAATGTAGTGGATAAATCCAATAAAATTACGCTTCCATAAATTTTATATAAACAAGTAGAGACGGAAACACGGAACAACGTATAACGTAAAACATAAATATAAATACTCACTGTCATCTTGTGGCATAATAATCGTTCTGTTCGTGTCGTCTCCCGTGCTAAAAAGGCTTATCGGTTGTCCCAAGGGTGGCAACTTCCATTTTTGTCCTTCGTGGGCTTTTCGATCTTCCTGGTACCTGAAACAGAGGGACATGAGAAATGAATGTAGTTTCCATTAGTTTCAGGAAAAATGTGTTGTCTCCACGTGGCGACATTTATTATTGTCCTGCTATTCAACTGGTTGGAAACCGACTTGAATAGGCGAATAGATTGTTGAACAAAGTGCATACAACCCAAAATGCAATTGAAACTGACCCTAACTTTCAACCAATTATCTAGCGGGATCCTTCAGCCCAAAGCAGACCAGAATAATTAATTCTGCCCGAAAACGTATTCAGTAAATTGTAAATTTACTCGCTGTTTAAATTAAATTAATCCTCTTTTTCTGTTATGACGCGAACAATTGTGGAAATAAAAGTTTCCATTTGGGGGATTAAACTCCCAGAGCAATTATTTATAAATTAATTTGCGACGTATATCGGCTGGATATTTTAATAGCTTTTGCAATTACTCCTCCACAAAAACCATTCGAAATTATTAGAATAAATTTAACATGCAATAAAAGAATAATTATTTCTGAAACAAAAACCCGAAGCCCGAGTAAAACTCTATTCCGTGGTCAGTAAATTGAGCTGAACAAGCTAACCGAATTATTTATGAATTACATGTCAAGCCTCTTTATTAAATAAAGTCGCTTTCATTCTATTCCCTCCAAGCGCCATTCGACTGAAATATCCAGGATCGATCGGCATTCATCCAGACACGGAATGTATTTTACATTACAAAGCGGGAAATGCGAATTTTTAATATTAGGTTATTGCGGTTTTTCGTCTTGGCCCAAAAGTGGGTTGGAGTTAGAACATTTTAAAACAAAGTAAAAAATATATAAACATATAATATACAGATAAATCTGGTTTTTCAATAGCAATTTATTGCGGTGGTAAAAGCTAGGTTGCTTCATATTTGCATTAAATTGAATTTTAATACATTTGCCGATAAACTAAAACAAATATCCAGGATTGATCGGAATTCATCCGAACATGGAAAACATTTTACAATATGGAAAGGTAAATGGAGAATTTACCATTTTTTAATCGCCAACAGCTGTATTGTTTTATGTTTAATTATGAATTGTGTTTGACTGATTTTTAAAAGGCTGTGAAAGCATGCTTCTGATGCTATTACAACTTTATCATTCCAGTATCTAAAGAAGTAATCGAAAAACGTTTCGCTTTTATATACAGACTTAATCTGTATTTCTAAAGCAATACACGTTGTTGTTTATCAAAATACACACTTTGGGCTCAAGATCGATTAAGTGAAATATCGTAGTGGAAATGGGGCATAAAAAACCAGCAAATGTTTTATTTGGCAACCTTTATTCTACGTGACGCCCATTTTAATGTTCCACTGAACAGTATCCATCCTGAGGGCGCAATTGAAAAAACGATACTGTTTCGCCGACGGATAAATGTAATTCTAGTCCAAACAAATACTCCGAAATAAGAAACAAAAACATTAATTTTATTCATTGAATTTTATTTCCCTTCATTTGAATAAAATTATTCAGCTTCCTTTTCTCTCGAATTTTCCACGTTTCGCTTTGAGGATAGTGCGAAGTGATATCGAAAGACTGTCAAAGACAATGGCATGAATATATCAATCAAGCTGATAAATTCCAATTTTTTGACGTGCTATTAACTTTTTCTCCCATCAAATTTAGATGATTTTGGACGTACTCCACGGTCTCGGAAAAAACGACTGAGGAAGGAAGAAGAACTGGAAGAAGTTTGACTGAAACTATTGATGATTTTTTGACAAAAAAATGACCAAAAGTCGTTAGTTGCAGAATAGTAACAGTAAAATGCGTTATTTGCTAGTTGAAACAAAAAAATCTTGAATCGGAAAATAGGGCGTCTCATAAGTTGTGAAAATGTTTGTACTTTCTAGAGAAGTTATGAGAAGATGCCGAATGTTAAACAAAAATTATTAAAAAATTCTTGAGCATTGTAATCTTTTGTAAAACACACATATATTTGGAAGCTGAAACCTTCAATTGTTCCAAAAAGAAATTATTGTAAAATCGAGAAAATTTTCCATCAACAATCAAAGGCAGTCAGAAGTCCTCAAGCAACAAGCTTTCATGCAAAAAGCCCAGGGCTTCAAAGAAATCAATAATTTTTTATTAGTTTAAATAGCCATTTTTCGGTGAGCACGAAGTGCTTTATAAGTAATTAAAATTTAAGGGGTTATAAGTGATTCTGAAAGTCTTAGTAATTGCCTTGATCCGAAAAGGGCTAAGAAAAGCAGGAAAAAATTGTGTTTTTTCGTAAACAACATTTTTGTTACATGAACATGCTGCAAGTTTAATAAAATAATTGTGTTTTGAAATATTTGTTTTTGACTAATACGAAATAGTGGCACGGCTTATATATCACATCCCTATATTTATTTTGTTAAATCAGATGTTTAAAATTATCATTTTTAGAAAAAATGTTTAAAGATAATATTTATTTAGATGGAAGTTTGAGAATTTTACAAAAATCACCGGAAAACGGAAACGACTGCAATCTTGTACTTTTCCACTACGGATTCTTTTAACCAAATACCAAATTTCTGCTCTGTAGCTGTTGCTGTTTGAAACTTATGAATTTTCGTAGATAAATGCGCCCTAAAATAGCGAAAAAGCGACTGTTAAATGGAAGTTGTGTAATTTAAAACAATCACGGAAAAAGTGAAAATGTATATATATATATATACAGACTAGGCCATATATATACGGCCTAATACAGCAGACCGTATGCAAAAAGACATGTCATTTAAAATACAGACTAGAAATCCATTCGAAAATGACCCTATATTTTCTGAGTGAAAACAGGTGCAGAAAAATGTTTTATGTAAACGTTTATTTCTAATTATTGCTGAGTAATGTGCTGTTTCCAGAATAAGTCAGGTAAAGAAGTTGTCGAACCTAAACTCTTTTTTTAATGGGAAAAAACTTTAGCATTTTATTACTTTAAACCACAGCCGGCCATGAATCAAAGCAAATAAACTATGTTGAGAATCTAGTTATTATTCGCATTTAAGGGAAATTTCATTTTGACAATTAGTTTGCGAAGATGACTTATCAACATTATCAAAAATTTTGTTGGCAATTCGGAAAAAAACGGCAACTATTGTAGGAGATACATATTCCTATATATTCTTCGAAAAAGAGAATATTTGAATACCAACTTTAGAAAAAGTCGGATAGGACCACATAAGGTGGCCACCACGATCAACGGATTTAACACCTCCAGATTTTTTCTTTGGGGAAGTAGAATTTATAAAAAACTGATTTTAACTCGAGATCAGCTTGATCAGAGAACTCATGATGCTTTGTAGAAGTTAAACCCTTGGACATTGTGAATGACCCGCTCGAAAAATATGTCTAGAGTGCATTGAAAACAACGGAGGAGTTTTGGATCATTTGCGATGAGTTCAGTTATTTCAATCTTTAATCTGAATCTTTTATTTTGTTTCGTGTCTTTCCAGTTAGAATATCAACATTAGTTTCCATGATACTAGCTCTTGTTTCATCGTCTACTGTGGTTTAAAGTAATACAGTTTAATTAAGTCGGCTGGGAAAAAATACGTTCATGGTGTGTTGTATATATTATTATTTAAAAAATAATTATAAATTATAAAAAAAAACATTTTTATTATTGTTGAATGCTTTCCTGAACATTAAATGTTTTCAATTCCACTATCGGTAAATAATTTGCTGTCCATTTGCTGTTTTCATGGACATGAGAATATCAATTTGCAGAAACAAAGCGAATATTGTAGCAGCTAATCAACCGAAATCAACTGGTTAATCACTCGAGGTACTGCATCGGTTTTTGCAATAATAAACCCGCTGTTTAAGCCCGTTGGTTGAACAATTTGTGAAAAATGACTTTGCACCGTAAGGGAAATTTGACTGATAAAGAACAATTTATCATCACTATTTTGGTTTAAACCGCAATTAAACTTTGCGACGGTTTCAAAGTGCCAGTGGGCATTTTAGATGTATTTCGTGCAACATTTTCTGGGTTTCCTGCATATAATAGTGCTGAGGTGGGAAAAGAAATTAATCACTTCGTGCACTTCTCCCTTTATAGTTCCTAAAACAGGGATTTAAGAATTTTTACACATTTTTCACAAATAAATGCACGGCTGTATTCATTTGCGTACCCCAACAGTGTAACACAATTCTCCGTATTTACAGGCTGGAAATTCCAATGCTATTATTTGCCTACCGCATTATAAGGGAGTATGGGATTTGTCAGGATCTGATTACCGTTGAAATGCGGATTACCGTGCCCTTCAACGTTGAGCATAAAGGCATGTTTGCCAATAACTTTGGAGATTTCGTTCAACAGCGATTTTTGCACTTTGTCAAACTGATCTGAATCTGATTACCTTCTCAACTGCGACATAACATGGTGCATTAAGCTGGCTTCCTCTTGCAACGAATTAAATTGCGTTGAATCGTTTTCCAGGCCATGAGCCAAATCCTCCAGGAATTCGACGGCAATGTCATCTTCGAAGACGGGATGTCTAATAGTAGTTACCCATCTGTGAATAAATATGAATAGGTTTATCGAATGTACTGCGGTCGAAGATTTGAATTATTGTGTGCCCGAATTTGCTCTGTATGTAGACGCCAATAAATGAAATATTAGTTCTTTCAGTTTCAGTCACTTAAGGAAATATTAAAGAGAATGATCAAAGTTATATTAACATCATATTCCCGAACTAGACAGTGTTTAGTCAAATGTTGCAGGAGCACAAATTTCCCAACAACATCTTTAACAAAAATAGCAAAAAGAGAGATAATGCTTGAAAAAATGTTTTTACTCATGTTTGAAATGAATGAAATTTTCCATGATTGTTAATAGTGGAATTTTGAGAAACTTTGGCCGAAGCATTGAAGAACTTTCAGGTCCACTAACTGAGTGTAAAAATGAGAGAATACGAGCTCGAGGAAATATAAAAAAGAACAAATTGGCCATGGAAATATCAAACAAAATTGAAAAGATGAAACTGCTTAACAAGAAACAGAAAAATTAAGACAAGATCGACAATTTTTTCTGTCAAGTTCAAAGTAAGATTAATTATGTTGTTAAACTGTCCGAGATTACCGAATCTCTATGCAAAAAAATTGTTGCGGGAAGCAATAATCTGAAAAACATACTTGCCGACATTATGAAAACATAAAACTTGTGGGAAATGTAGAGAAACATTAAATAGAAATGCATATGTGCATGTACTTGAAGAGGCCAAAGCAAGATTTAAGGACGCAAATTTAAAGCATAAAATACGTAAACACAAATGTGGTGCTAAGGATTGCCGATGAAATAAAATATTTAAAGCAATTTGGAGCGTTGGAATTTCGAAGCTTATAACAACTGTAAATGAAGCAAATACGGTTTAAAGATAGGAAAAGAGAACAAAAATCACACACAACTAGGGTTTACAAGCAAAAGAAAAAAACGTGGAAAGCAAACTTGGTGATTACTTAGCAAGCACATGTTAACAAGAGGCATCCAATATCGAAAATTTGCAAAAGTAGAATAAAAGAAGCAAATGATTACGTAAATTGATTGATAAGCAAATGCGAATTACTACCCAAAGTCTAAAACTAGCTTTTATAAACACACTTCAATAACATACAAAATAAGAAGTTTTTCAGAAAACGGCAAAAAAATTAAATTCACACGTGTGCAAAGCAAGGAAAATAATAATAAAAAACAAAGTAACGGGATAAGTAATAAGATTATTGAGTTTCATACGAACAAATATGAACATATTAAAAAACCAACAGCTAATCAGACAAACTTTCAAAATTTGCCAATTAATACTAAACTCTAAGAACTGTTTACTTCATAAAGATCAGAATAAATAGCTTTCAGCACCAGATCAGTAAGAAACATCAAAGATTCCCGATGTAGAGCAGCTTTCAACAATTGGTGAAAACATTTGCAAGCAGCCATCCTGCTAAGATTTCTGGATTTTCTCACCCAACTTATAAAACATATTTAAAATTAAATTAATAAATTAGGAATAAAAACACAAAGAAAGTAATTAAGCAAATCAGAGCTGGGGACAAATTATAAAGAATACAGAACATAATAATTGCGGTAAATAGAAGTAAATGCTCGTGACGCTGAATCAGGGGAAAATAATTGATGCGTTTAAAGCATAAAGCCGGAAATAAAGGAGTCTTTCTGAGCTATTTACATAAAACAGCAGAGCTGAATATTAACAAGTTCAATTTTTCAATTGAAATAATACAAGAAAATAAACGCGAACGGTAGCAAGTATAGAAATTAAGTAAACATGAAGTAAAGTCAATACAAGTTATTTGAAAAGGAACTGATGATTATTATTAAAACAAAAAGGATTATTTAGAGAAAATTACCGAAAACAGTGACTTCAGCACTGGGCTATAAATTATATTTCGAAAACTAATAAAAACTGCAAATAAAAAAGACGTGCAAATATAAATTCGGAAGCAAAATAGAACAAAAAAGTTAACGGAAAAATACAAACGTCCAATTAAAAACAGAAAACTACCTAAAAGAGAAAATCAGGACAAATTGTAAAATACAACAATCAAAGGAAGTGAAATTGCACAGTGGAAATAAAAGAACAATCGAACAGCATCAGTTCCGAAAACACCCATAGATATTAAACATATCATCATTGTTCACGTCATTGAAAAATTGGAAAATCCAGGACTTAAGCGAAACACTAACACAGAAGCAAGAATCAGTAAAGCAGAAAAATTCACCATCTTTAATAAGCTCAAGCTAAAATCACCATAGAACTGTTGATATTCGCCTTGAAAAAGTTTTGTTTGTTTCCGCAAAAAAGTGCAAAAATGCAATTTAAAATCTATTTAATGCAGAAAATTTGAATTCGATTTAAATTTTAAATTTGACATTAAAACTGATGAAATTTTTCGTTTGCACGGTTCCTTCCTGCTATGCAAATGCGATTGACTCGAAGCTCCAACTTTTCAGGAAGTATAAAAAAATTAGAAATAAGTTTCTTACCTGTACACAAATTGAATCACTCGCCTCTTGCAAGCTAAGATGAATTCCTTGTCCTGATTCGAGTAGTCTATATTATAAGTATATCAAGTTAAGGAAAAATGCCGGAATATATTCGTGGGAAAATTAAATTTTTTTCGGGGATGTTTCTCTGCTGAGCCCCAAAGTGCTGCGGAGGATTAAAATTAATTAGCTTAAAAGGATATTATTTGTCTAGTTCTTCGACGAGTTGATGCGTTGGAAGGAAGACAATGTGGGTCAGTAGGAAGTCATCCAGGAATGGATCTTGAGCAGTAGCAATAATAAAGTTATCTCCTCCACCCATCGTTCCTCTACTATCTAATCTAGTTTCTAGTAAGTGTTCCAGCATTTTTTGCGGTGTTCCCGCCATCACAGTATATCTGCAAAAATATTATGCGGCTTCTAGTAATTTTCCTTAAGCAAGAGTCTTTTAAATTTGTCTGGGGAAAGACCCATTTGAAGCAGATGCAATTCTCTATATCAATTAGAAACAATTGTAATCGCGCTTCATTTTAACTTCCAATTATTTCGTTTAAATAGGTGTTAAAAATTAGAAGAAATAGACACCTGGAAGCAAAAAAGGAAACTTTACTTGAAAAAGGAAAATCTGGAAAATTCCAAATCAACTTTATTCAAATTGCACAGAATAGCCGACGAGGTAATAATTCAGAATTTTGCTCAGCTGAAATGATTTTACTTTTATTCGAATGCCTT
This sequence comes from Dendroctonus ponderosae, assembly GCF_020466585.1. Classification (NCBI taxonomy): domain Eukaryota; kingdom Metazoa; phylum Arthropoda; class Insecta; order Coleoptera; family Curculionidae; genus Dendroctonus; species Dendroctonus ponderosae. The sequence goes on from NW_026018715.1 coordinate 8,464,326, forward strand.
TTGGCTTAAGAATTGGAATGAATTACTAGCATTTAATCTGAAAGTCAATTTCTCTGAGGCTAGAAGGACTAGATAAAATGGCCTTTGGACTTGACAATTTATGGGACTTAACGCCGCAGCCTTAGTCATTAATTTTATTAGAAAGCTGCAGATGCAATTACTTCCTGTTGGTTTTTATCTGCAGTACATTAGGGTTCGATTTACCATGTGGATTCGATTAAAGTTCAACTCGATTAGCTTCTGATTAGAATAACATTTGCGCAAGATAACTTGAGATGGGAAAACAGTTGCATTATTTAACTGATTGATTCATGAGTATAATTGCTTATGCACACCAATGAGCAATTTACGCCGAATTCCCTGTAACTGCTTAAATGTGGTAGCGCAGTTAAATGTTTAATTTCCACCATTATCTGTCTGAATGGCCACATTTATGGTTAAATGCAAACCGCATCTGCCAGCGCCAAATGTGCGATAAATTGAAAGATTGAACAATTGCATGGACACAATGCGTTTTGTTTTAAATATTCCACAGCCTAAACCTTCTATTCAGTTCAATCATATTGCACCCAAATGCACATTTGCAGTTTCACCCGCATAATCAGAACTCCCAAACGGTTTGGAGTTAAATAAATTTAATTTAATTGAATGGAAGACATGTCGGATGTCCCAAAATTTCCCCCACATTTCGTTTAATCCAATTTACCACACAAAACAGGACGCAATAATCGGATTAAGTGGTTGCATATTTAAAACTCCAGAAGAACATTTCACTACATTAAGGTAAGCTGACCATGTCAAACCTTGTAAAAGCTCGGGATTTTCGTTGCGGGAAAATGGGAGTTAATAGAGTAATATTTCCCTTGTCTGAACTTGTGAGATGGGGGCCGAACTTTTGTGTGTGATTAATTAATTAAGGTTGAGTTTCGCTTTCGCCGCAAAAAACGTGCTGAAAACCTAAAGTTTTAACTCAATTTGTCGCCATATATTTACCGGTTAGTAACGAGTGACTAAATATTTTTCATAATTTTAACGATGGAGGTGCTCGTTATTTACAGTGTTTTCATGTTGAGGCACACTAAACGCGATTTTCCCAAATTTTTTAGAGTTTGTATAGTTTAAGACTTAATAAAGTTCAACGGCGTTTTTAATTGTTTCATCCCGGTGTCGTGTTCTTTGCCCTGATCAATATTTGTTCAAACTGATCAAATATTTGCGTTAATTTACCGTGTAAAATGCTCTGAAAGTGCAATTCACATTAAGCAAAGGAACGGCCTAATCTGATAAATTCTTCGCAACTACGGTGAATATTAGAAACAACCGGCTCTTGAAATTCCCTTACAAAATTCTTCAGTTTAAAGGTAAATAAATTGGTTTACCTCATTACTATTTCTCCTAACTGAACCTTCCATCCATATCAGATCTATTTGGGCTGGATTTAAGGGAGAAAGCGAAATCCGTCCCCGAATCGGCTTTTCGAGGCAAAATCTGGGGTATTTTATGTGAGAGAAGACTTAAAAAATGAATAATTCAACAATGTCAATTTCACTAATTTCAGTCCACGGTGAGTAAAAAAAATTGAATCCGCGAATTTTTCAACATGTAGATTTGAGTAGAGACGAACAAACTGACGATTAATAATTAATTCGGCTTGTTATTGCGTTTGATAACTTATCTTATCTTTCACTGTCTATTTAAAATACATAGGGATGCTCATTATCCCATGTCGACAATCGTTGATTAAATAGTGAACGTACTTACTTGAAATGTGAAGAAAACACTTGCTTCGTATTGGAAGTGATCTTTTCTAGGATCAGAACATCCTTTCCGTGCTCCTTTAATCTTACAGTGTTCGCCTCAACATCCCTAAGGATTCTATTGAAGTTCTCCTTATCCACCCGCAGGAAATGGCAGTTGTTTTCGCGAAGAACTATTGTTGCCGCTCTGCAAACAAAAGTTATAAATCCAGAGCATCTATTTTTCTAATTAGAATAAAGCTAAGACTTTCTTTTGTTAAAAGTCGTTGTTTTTTAGAGCACAGGTCGACAGCCTTGTAATACAAAAATGTTTTGGAATTTGGCTTACAAAATGTTGCATTTGGAATGCATCGGTTTATTACCGGAACACACATTTCAAAGCCGTAATTATTTAAAATTCGACTAATAAAGTTGGAAGCCCTAATAAAGATTGCTCTCGTTAAACAGGCTCTTTGGTTGGCAAACAACCGCCTTGAGGAAACTCCAACTATACATTCGTCTGCCATCAGGGTGATGTGAAACTTATTAAACTTTTCCCCAAGTTTTAATTGCAATATCTCGTTACTCTCATAAAAGATTAGTTTGCTTTCTTCTTCTGCAGCCTTGTCTCAGTTTGATGGGCGTAAGTATAATGATAAAATGGGTTTTCGCTGGTAAAGACGTAAGGGTCCTGAATTATTTAACACGCTGTAGGTCTGGCCCAGATTAGCTATTTCTGACTTTGCATTAAACTTTCAGCAGTATTTTGTGACATAACTGGGAGAGTTATTTTCCGTTTGGGACGTGCACTTCTAATGTGGGCGCGTGTCTGCTAACGTTTTCTGCCTCTTAGTAGGGACACGCATATTGCCGGATAAAAGTTTTGCGATATTAAATACCAAAAATAAGCCTGGTAAAAGTACGAAAATAAAGACGAATTATATCCCCATTCACTTCCAACAACGAAATAATCAAATATAATTTTCCATTCACCAAAAGTAATGGGCTTGAAGAATTTCCTGATTGTGCTGCTAGAACTTCATGACGATTTCCCAGTTGATCGATATATTTGAGGCTTACGATTTTTATTTTGGGGCAAATTAGGCCAACAAATAAATCACGGGAAATAATAAAACAACTCGTTATGTCAAGAATCTACAATGTTGATAAAGCATCATGCAATTAAAGGTTTACAAGCAAAACAGTTTCTCCTTTCAGTTTCTTAATATACCCACTCATAGCTCAGTTATGAGCAATATAAGCTGGAAATTTACGAGATCCATGCGAAAAGCACTCAGTAAAACCACCGGCAAAATATTCAGCTGATGGTGTTGCAATTCATCTCGTCTTAGGGCCTCATAATACTTGCTGACACGTCTTGATAGCAAGCATAAACTGTTTACGAGCGATACTGTTTCGATGTATTATGGCATGGTGTTAACACCGTATCCAATGGAAAATAAAGGAAAGTAAATAATTAACAAAGCGCTTACCTTGGGGCATCATTTATCAAGGCGAGCTTTCCAAAGTCGTCGCCCTCATGGAGAGTGTTTACGGTACCTTTTCCATGAATAACGACGTCGACAGATCCTCTTACAATAATGTACCACGAGCGACCTTCATCTCCTTGGTGAAACACTGAGGAAAAGAATTGGCAGGTGATTGAAAAGCCAACAATTTTATCAAGGAAATTGCAGAAAAAATAAAATCGGGCATATTTTTGGGGGCAAATATTTGGCTCTTAATCCTGAGCGAAAAGCACGGAGGTTCTAACAAAATTTTCCGTAATCGACCATAATTTGTTCAATTTTCCGAAAATTAGCAGATAATCAGACATATATAGAATTTCGTTTATTGATGCCTGTAAAAACAGGGAAACTTACACACAAGACAATTCTTCTTTTCATCATTTTTAAAAAACTTTAATTAATAAATAATTTAATATCTTTATGAATCTTTATCAGCGCCGACCTCAGAAGAATTGGCCGTTGATCGAAAAGCCACCAAATTTATAACGCATATTGCAAAAAAACATGAAACTACGGATTTTTTAAGGTAAATATTTGGGTATCTATACGCTCTAAGATTGCAGCAAACAAATTAGCAGTTTCTTACAGGCAATCGTGCACACACGAGACATTTCGCCTTTTCATAATTCGTTTTTCAGTTTCCACCTCATAAGAGTTGGCAGTTGATTGAAAACCCTGCAAATTTATCAAGTAAATTGCAAAAAAAATTCAAACTGAACAGATTTTTAAAGGTGAATATTCAAGTGTTTCTGTCCGGCCGGTACAGCCCTAAGATTGCGGCAAATAAATAAAGAGGTTCTTATTTATTTTTTGATATGCGATAACAATTTGTTCCATTTTCAAAATATACGCGGATAATTTGTCAGAGACAAAACTTCGTTTATTGATCTGTTACATGCAAACTTTCACGCACGAGACATTTCTTCTCTTTATACATTTTTTCAGTTTCCACCTCAGAAGAATTGGCAGTTGATTGAAAAGCCACCAAATTTATCACGCATATTGCAAAAAAAACCTAAAACTGTACAGATTTTCGAAAGTAAAAATTTGGGTGTTTTTATACGTCCTACTATTACAGCAAAGAAATTAGCAGTTTCTCATTCATTTTTTAAATTTCGATAATAATTTCATCAATTTTCAGTCAGAGATAGAACGTCGCTTCTACATGTTATACGGACAATTTTGCCACACAAGGCATTTCGTTTTTTCATAATAATTTTTTCAATTTCCACCTCACAAGAGTTGGCAGTTGATTGAAAACCCTGCAAATTTATCAAGTAAATTGCAATTTATTTTTTAATATGCACTAACAGTTTGTTTCATTTTCAAAATATACGCGGATAATCCGTCAGAGACAAAACTTTGTTTATTGATCTTTTACAGGCAAAGTTCCACGTACGAGACATTTCTTCTCTTTATACATTTTTTCAGTTTCCACCTCACAAGAATTGGCAGTTGATTAAAAACCCAACAAATTTATCAAGCAAATTGTAAAAAAAAACTTAAATCTGTTCATATGCTGACTGAATGCACCAAAGAAATAAAGATGTTCTTATTTATTTTTCCATACGCGATAATGATTTGTTCAAATTTCAAAATATACACTATTAATCAGTCATAGGAAAAACTTCCTTTATTGATTGAGAAGCTAACAAATTTATCAAGTAAGTAGCAAAAAATCTCTAAAATTGTGCACAAAGGTCAATATTTGTGTCTCTATATAACTCTACATTTGTGTCTCTCTTCAACTCTAATATTGAGGCAAATAAATAAAGAGTTTCTAATTTATTTTGTCATAATCGAAAATAATCATTTGGTCGATTTATGCAGGACATATGCAGATAATCAGTAAGATAGGACTTATCTTAAACAACAAACATTAAAAATGTTCCCATTTCAGTGTTATTTTAGAAATTTATATCCCCAAAAAAAATTACTGAACGCTCACATTGTCACTATCGAAAGAAAATTTATAGACAAGGGCGGATCCAGGGGAGGGGTCGTGGGTGTCATGGCCCCCCCATTCAAATCTCTATCTAACGATGCCAAAACGAATTCTGTGGCTCGAATGGTTCTTGAGAAACTTCGAAAAAAGCAGCGTCATGTGGATTTTGCAACTCAAAAAAAACCACGCAAATCTAAAACTTCTAGAATTCAAGCATTTTTTGAGAAAACTGCCAACATTTCCCCATCCATG
>NW_026018715.1:8470786-8515232 GCF_020466585.1 Dendroctonus ponderosae
CTCATTTTGCTTCCGAGAAACATGCAAAACGGGACGGAAAACATGAAATTTTGCAATAATCTTGCGCCACCCTTGCACAAAACGACGATCATTTTAATTTCATAGATAACAGAAGACTGTATTTTTTCTACATGGATCCGCCCCTGTTTATAGATGCATTTTTTCGTGCCATTTCAAGCCCACACATATTTTTTCAATCATATTAACCCAGTCAGTTCGGAACACTTTCCAAGTAGTTTCCAGACGCTTCAGCCGACTCAAAGTTTTCCTTGCACACTTCTAACTCAATTTACTTCTGGCATTGCTGTTGCCAACAATTCGAGCAATCTTGGTCGCATAAACTAGAGAAATAAGCCAGTACAATCCTCAATAACTTACACACGGTGCCGGCTTTGGGATGCGCCTCGAAAACTATGACACTCGCAATTTCCCTTTTTACTGAGTTTGACAGGTGGGATAATGCCCGTATGTGGAGAAGCTCTTCGTAAATTATTTCCAGGTCGTCTGCAGTTCGCTCGTGACCTCTGAAACAACATAGAAAAGCATACAGTTTATGGGTTTGGACAAAAGCAGCTGGTGTTTTCCCATAAAAACTGACCGGAATCGACTGTCATTTATTTTATCAGCTACTGTTTCAAATGGCAAATGTACTGAAAGAGGGCTATGGATTTTATTTGCCAAAATAATGTTTCATGAAAATGTGATTTGCTTCCTGCGGAAAATCAAACAGATTTAACTGGATTTTCTAGAGAGCGTCAGTTGGGATTATGATATTCACAAAAGCTTTCTGGTTAATAAAGGACCAGTGAACATTTAGAATAAAATAAGTTATGTTTAAAAACGAATATTGAAAAAACGACATTAAAACTCTTGTTGAAAGTAACGTCGTTTGCTACGCGAAAATAATGACGCACTTCTCAACCCACGATCCGGAATAATTAATGGTTATTCTGTATCTTTACACTTTTTACCCAATCTTTATCAAATTATCCTCTCTTGTTTATAAACATTATTTAATTAGCAACTGGATGCAGTATTTCCTTCCTTCACAGGAAAATTAGATATGAATTAACCAGAAACAGAACATTTGCTTTAACAAGGGTAAAATACCCTTCATTTATAACAGGAAAACTGGAGCATTAATTCTTTCACCTTCCTGGCCAAGCTCTAGGGTATTTGCTTAATGTTGTTCCAGAAATTGGTTATTTGATTAATTTTCCTTTTCCTCATTAATCTTTTTCAAATGTTTCTCAGCATTTACTTACTGTTTTCTCAAGATCATTCTCAGGTAAGCATCAGGTCCTCGATTCACCAACGTCCCCAGATTTTCCATTAACTGGTCTTCGGCTGTCGCGATGTCTTCAGAAGGTGGTAAAGCTGTCGCTCCCTCTTCATCTTGCCAGAATCGATAGAGAAAGCATTTGTCTTTGAACGGCTGTTCTTTGCTAACTGAAATTAGTAAAAGTGGCAAATAATAATTTAAATGAAATTTGCTGGGAAACGGTAGCTAGAGCTGGTTGAACATGATTACTTTTTAAAGAAGTGCACTTTAGTTCATATTTTTGTTTTGCATTTTTTTGTGTCTATTCGTTGTCTCTGTAAGTTAGCGATAGGAAGTAGCTAGTTCGACTTTTGGATTCATTTAATTCTTACGTTTTGTGTCTGCTTAGTGAATTTTTGTTTTTGGCCTAGTATTTTTCCTAGACATTTTACTTCTTGTTTTGAAGTAATTTGAGTAAAATTTCGTGGTTTGGTAAGAGCACCTGGATTTTCGATGCGTTTTGATGCAACAAAGATTCTGCATACATTTATTTCGAGTTGGATTTTTGCGTTAATTTGAAATAGTGAAACAAAAAAACTAACAAAAAATTTAAATCTTTCTTACAAAATTAATACCATCGCGTTCTGCTAATTAAGTATATTTTTAGTATATTCATTTGTGTTGTTGTGTTTTTTTTGCAAATTCATTGGTGTTTATTTATATAGTGAATAAAATTTATTTTAAATTTTCTGAGGCAATAATACATGTTTCGATTTGACTTAATGACTAGGGGAATTTTTGATGGGATGAAAGTCGAATTTGTGAAAGTATAATGTATTATCAATAATTAGGTCTGAAATCGTACGAAAATACAGAAGCAAAAGTAGCACCTACAAATGAAATATTACAAATTCAATCGCCGTCAATTAACAAAATTAACGTATCTGGAAATATGGCACGAAAAGAGTCCTTGAAAAATTTGATTAGAGGGTAAAGTAAAAACGGAAACTATCCAGGATTCGTTTCTGAGGAAGCCAATAAAAGTGTATTGAAGTGGGGTATAAGAAGACTTTAATGTTACCGAATATCTTCGAGCCGACTCTTACATTCTTTACAGAGAAGACTTATTCTTAAATCAAATTAGAACTCCTTATTGCTTGTACGAAAGTTTTTATAGTCAGAATAAGAAACTAGTAAATTAATTTTATCAAAGAAATTACAAAAAATAAGTCTCAATTTCCAAATACGTTTGGGTATAAAAAGGTATTGAAAATAATGAACACGAAGCAAAGCTGTGGAAATAATGAGAAAAAATCTCAATTCTACAGATCCGTTTGCTCACTACTAACCAGCTAATCATAATTTGCTTATATTGCTAATTGATCAGCATTTCCAGCTGAAACAATTCCAAACATCTACAATTTTAATGAATAAAGAAGTTAGTCTAGAAATTCAATTTCAATTTATCCACCGGAAGCGAACTGTTTTAGTGATATTGACTGTAATTGAAATTAAATCAGAGTTTTACGTTAAATTGGATAAGTTGCGATTGCAATCCCTCGAAGGTTTAAGTTATTTATTTACGGAATTGCAATCTAAATGAGAGAATTGGCAAGTTTCGAAATATGACAACCGTATTCTGTGTGTGCAAAGAAACAACGATCAACGATTTTCTGAAATAACGTCTTTTGAAACGATTGAAAATTCTCCATCTCCAATCTTTGTCCATGCAGAAAATTACAGTAATTTTTTATTCGGAAAAAATATTTATTTTACGTGTATTGTTTGCGTTATGTTGGGTATTGTATGTTCTTATATTTCATCGCATTGTCTATAAAATGTATTACAATTTTTCTGAGGCAATAAGGCATATTTTGGAATACGGAATTGCAATCTAAATGAGAAAATTGGGAAGTCTCGAAATAGGAGATCCGTCTTCTAAATGTGCAAAGAAGCAACAAATTCCTGAAATAGCAGCAGCTGAAATCATTAAAAATTCTCCATCTTTGGACTGGGAAGATGGGAGAATGTTTGTTTCAATCAAATACAATTAAAATTATATTCAACTCGTATCAAGCCAACTTAAACCTACTTTATATTTACTCTAGAACAAGGAAACATATTTTCTTTAGGCGGATTGGGCGATATTTCCAGACAGTAATTGATAAATGTATTTTATTTCTAGATCTCATGTTTCTCCCTTGAGAAAATAATTTAAACGCAATATCCTAGTCACGTTTTCGTCGTATTAACTTGAAGGATAGGGAGAATGAAGATTATTTAGCAGCTCGACTATATCATGACTCATGAGGCATATAAATTGTGGTGAGTTCCTTTGCTTCGAACGTGACAAAGAACCGAACAACTTTACAGGCCATATAAGTTGGAGTTGAAAGCCTACAAGTACCTAATATTTGAGGCTGTTGGAATCAATTTGTCAAATTTCCTCTTGTGTCCTCAACTTTTTCTAAATTAATTTGCAGGTTCAGTCACTTTAAAGCATTTTTCGCCCAGCCAGTGTTCAGTCAAAAACTGTTCAAACAGCCAAGCGAAGCTCATTGTTGAAACGTTTCAAAACCCCCTGTTTGAAATCCGCAAAGTTCAAACGTGACTCTTCTACCAAATAAAATCCGTAATTAAAGGCTAATTTAAGAGGCCTTTTGAATGTTAAACTCGCTGCTTAAATACATAAACTCCCATGTTTATAGTCTACCCTAATATAACAACAACGCAGGAAAACTTTGCTGTTTATGACGCAGATTATTACATTAATGTTGGTAACATGGACATTTCGGCCTGTTGGAAAGTTACTGAAACGAGGGTTCATAAAGTGCATATTGCTGTACCTACTAATTTTCCTGATGGGGAATTCGCAATGTTCTAAGTTTGAATGCTTAATAGACACTGTTCCATGTTAAACAGGAGCGAGATCAATTATTAAAAATCAGTGGGCAGCTTGTAAAAAACCGATTGAGACCGAAGGAAAATCATTCCAGGAATCAGCAATATATAGCATATGAGCTATCTAATATCCAGAAATTCCAGCTCGAATACCGCATATATAGGGGGCAAGAAACATTCTGCTTAGTCCTGGTATATTAAATATTTAGGATCCTGAGAGATCGTTGCGGGATGCTGGATTATGGCTGAGGATATTATCGTGCTGGTATCATGACTTGGATATTGCCTGTCCTATTATGAAAGATAATATATCATGAAGAAAGCCCATGTGGTATGGGATTCAAAATAGGTAAAGAAACTCGTTAAATTCTGTTGGATTTATTAAGGCATTGTGAAAGTTGGCTTGAGCTTGATTAAGATTGAGTACTTTCACAATAAGCAACCCACAAATCATGCACACCTCAAGTCGTGCAACACATACAATCCATTGCGTTTTCGGTATAAAAACACGAGTGAAATTAAATTGTCTATTTCAAAGTAATCGGAACTGACTGAAAAGACCATGAAAGCCGAACTTCAGCAATTGAGTCATTTGGATGCAAAGCATCCAACTTTAGCAAAGTTTCGCTTTTCAGCCAACTGGAAACATTCACTATTGCACATTGAATAACACAGTCAGCAGGTCACTCTGCAATAATGCCAGCTGTAATAAAATTACTTGCAGGAATGCAGGAATTGAGCTCAAAGTTGTTTGATAAAGACTTGAGGTTTGCTGTGCCAACCAAAGACGTTTTATGAGGTTTCTTTAGCGAGCAAACACCTTTATATGTCGCATAAAAAGGCTTTTTCATGAGTAATTAAGCGAAGGGAGAATGATCCATTTTAGGGTGTGATCTAACAGAAAAGGCTTCAGTGTTTTCTTGCCTATGGCACAATTTGTGTTGGCGTTTTTCTAGGTTTGCCTTTGAAGTTGAAATTATTTTTCAAAACGGTACTGGCATAGCTTGAATTTTTCCATTTTCAATCAAGCTGGCAGCAGTGCTTTTTTGCTGCTCAACTAGTGTTGTGCCCGAAAGGTACAGCCCAGCTTCCCTGAAATAGTCTTTCTTGACTAGATTGTTGCCAGATTAAACTCTGAACTTCGACCGAAGAAGACATTGTTCGAAAAGTTTCCAATGCGACACTGATAGAGCCCAGAAAGATTCAAATGAATTTGGCAGCAGTGTTTTCTTGCTGCTCAACTAGTGTCGTGCCCGAAAGGTTTCGTTTTTCTTGACTAGATTTAACTCTGGATGCAGTTCGAAGTAGAAATTGTTCGAAAACTTTCAGATGCGACGCTAATAGAACACAAAGAGCTGCATATAAAATTGGTAACAGTGTTTTCTCGTGGTTCGAGCAGTGTCGTGCACGAAGAGTTTCGACATTAAACCGTCTAAAGTATGTCGTCCTCCAACGTAAAACGAGAAAAGAGGGACGGCGTGCACGGCACTGGTTGGAACGAATCAGACTATAGAAGAATAAATTTAGAAAGCATTTATATGTCGAATTTGTGGGAAATCCTCGGGTGCGACACTGGTGGAGCCTAAAAAACTTCAAATAAACCCAAACAGCTTTTTCTCGCTGCTCAATCAGTGCCCCACCCTAAAGTCTCGTTATAACCGTAAAAGCAATCTGGCAAGATTGTTTTTTAGACCAATCTAAACGACTTATCTCACTTTTCAAATACAATATTTCGATATCTAGAGCCTAATTTCCGGGAAAAAAATTATAAGAGTTGCAATAGTTGCCTGTAAAAAAATTGTAGCGCTTGAAGGGAAAGATATTCAGAGGTTCTAAAATTCAAGTGCTCGCTTACATAAACAATAAAAATCAGCTTAGCTTCTTTTGCATCCACAGCCTTTGGGATATAAATTCCGTTAACCTACGTTCCTGTTCCGGAAATGCTGCACTGGAAGAACTTTTAATTCAATTGTTGCCCTTTGAACTAGACGATTTTGGCATATAAAGCTCGCATTTTGTATGGTAAAATTCTTCTAACTCTTATTTAAGATTTATTCACAAAAACACATATAAATGTTCAATCCTAATTAATCTACCAAAACATACTGGACAGAGCTTCAGTTCAGTTTTATATTACTTGAAAGTGTGCTTTAAAGAAGTGGTTTTATTGCTAATTAAAGACAAACATGTTATGGACGCAGCAACTAATTAAATTTAGAAATTTGCAAGATTGCAAGGTTTGACTCAAGGTAGAAGTTTATTCGGTTGATATGTTCTTGCGGCTGCAAACATTTAAAAATGTGAGATGGAAGAAGGGACACAGGCAGAATAACAAATTATAATCMAAATKAATGTTARATATTTTTCTYCTATACGCATACTGATCTTTTCTAAATTTGKRTTRGAAGAGCTGAGACAAGAAAATTCCCAAAAATCTTTGATTTTCTGAAACATTTTCAARATTAATAAAGGATACTATTGTATAATATATAGGAAGCGAAAGGAAAATGACAAMAATTTGAAAATGAAAGTGGCAGGCAGATTTTATTTTCGACTGATCATCAGTRGTAGTGTAGGCAATATATTAGTTGCAAATTTTATTTTAWATTTTTGCCTTSAAAATTATCAATTGAATAATAGTTTTRCAGTTTCATAACCAWTTCAGTTTCCTTACTTTTTAATGTTCAGTCTTAGTTTCGCTGGCYCCATGGGACTAACTGTATTTAAGCGCATGTGAGTTCTAAAATTCATTTAATAGCGGTGGTTTTCTAAATTGCAATTTMAATKTKATGCTYTTTAAGTSGTTCCTTTAAATAACTGAWACTGGGTCAAAATTGAWTTCTTTCAATKAAAATCTAATCCAGTCCAGTAGTTTTTAACTGATTTTCCTTTTAAATAACGAATTTAATTTTMTCTTTTCTCTGAGTCACATTTRAATGCGAAATTGTAGTTTGTACAWATCGTTTACGACAATATAACGAAAATCCTTCAGTACTTTGCAGGTTGAAAGCAGTCATTGCTGTATTCGATTAAATTKAWTCATTTGTAATTTGTCTTTGAAGAGAATTTTAAATCTTATCTAARTCTTAAATCTTARTCTAATTTATACRCATGTACTTRAATGTCGTTWTTTTTTTAAATTTTATTTTGSMCTTTGCGGCATCTCAAACTTGTGCTCTTTATACYGGAAGTAAACTCACTTTGAGACTTTGTTTTGTTATTTGCTGTTATAATTTTAATTTTATWTTYCATCACATTCCGGCAGCYAAATATTAATTTTTACTTTTGAAACCAGAAGATTGATTAGCTTGGCGTTGATTGTTCGTATTAAAATAACGCCTGCATATTTGGCTTCATTATGTACATTACATTCTGCCAGAGGCGCAATTTTTCGAATACATGAAAGAATTTATGGTAAATTGCAGTATTTGCGTGTTATATGAACGTGAATTTCAAAAAAATATATATTTCACTGCTAATCTCGTGTTTTTTAGACGCATATTGTTATATAACAATATGGAAAACGCCTGTATGGGTGTGCATAATCTCATTAGGCCACAAATAAACACCTTAATCGGGGAATTTTTTGCAAGTTTGATATGTTCAAGCAGCATTGGGATCCACTAGAAAAACAGCTGGAATTTTTATCTTTGGAATGCATTTAAAGCAGTCAGAAGCTCCTGTAGAAAGCCGAGCAAACGGTGGATTTATCCGGGAAAAATTGAAATTTATATCCCAAAACACTCAGCTTGTAGTTCCCTTTTAAAAAAGGTGCTAAATTTTTTGACGGTTTTAAATTTTCAAAAATAGAGGAATAAGCTTTCATGCTTTGCATTTTAATTCCGGAGATTCCTGAAAGCGATGGCGACGATCGACATTTATTTGCTATAAAATACAGCTTAGTTTTTCGCAGTTTTTAGTTTTTGAAGTTCAAGCTATTGTCGCTTGAAGACCACATAATTTATTTAGGTAAAGGATCTACCGGCAGAATTCAATACTCTTTCAAACCTCTCGTCATCTATGAAATGGTGCTTGATTTTAATATTCCATTTCACGAAAACCAGTTTATATAATGTATAGAAAATTAACTATTAATTTCAAGGGCCAGAAAATTATTCTTTTGAATTAGAGCAGTTTAATCGTGTAGATGTAGTTTAATCATGAAGTAAAAACCATAAGATCTTTCCTCAATGAGTGTGACATTCTACCAGCATTGGGAATCTTTTTAGATCTGTCCAACGCTTTTGATAGTCTTGATAGAAACATTTTATTGGGAAAAATTGGGTATTTGTTGAAAAATATGTTGAAAAATATGTTCATGAGTGGTTTGTTTTATTTTTGAGTAACATAACTCAAAGAGTTATAAAACATATATAAAGCGAAATTTCATACAAATCGGGGATAGTGAAAAATTCAGTAGGAATTTTACAAGAGAATATACTTGGGCCGGTCCTATTTATAATATACATATATGAACTTTTCTCAAACTCACCATGGGAAATAACACCTTCTTCAAGCAAGGCCTGCCACATACCAGCTGCCTGAGGCCTGGAGTGAATACCAGGTGATAAATTCATAAGCCATTCTACCAATTCCGTGCCAGGAGCACATCTCCGCACCAATCTTCCAGAAACTTTTCTGTCCTTCAAGCAGGTGTTTTGAGCTTGAAACAGATTATGTAGAAATAAGTTTTATTTTACCCCATTCCAAACACTGCGAGAATTAATAAAACTCCCAGCCTAATAAGTTCAACTTCACTGTAGAAGGTTTAATTGTATATTTTTGCTTAAGTTGATTCAGTGAGCATTTAATTAATTAGCTGAACACTTCGATTATCTCGCGCCTTCAGGTCCTCCTTAACTAGGCAGAGCATTAACAAATTACAAAGTAAAACGTAAAACATAAATATTGAGCAAACGGCTTTGTTAATTTATCTGAAACATAGACATTTACTCCCGCTTTAAAAGCCTATTTGAAATTCCGTTTTAAAAGCGAAAACGCATTAAAGCCACTCTGAAAGGGTGGCAACGCTGATGTAAATGTGTAACGTGGAAACATGTTAAAAGAGACACATTTTCAGACTAAATTTCAATTGGGTATTCAACTGTCTATTCAATTTTGAGATTAGTTTTTTCCATTTTTAATATTTTCTCAGCGAAGTTGGCAAATTATATATGAATTCACCACATTTAAAACAGTCCAAAGCTGGACCTAATATAAATTACTCAAGTGAGGTCGAACTCGTGCAGAAATATTGTTAAGTGGAACAGATTTTTCTACTCTCCAGCGAAATCCGAAGCTGCAATAAGCTATCAAAGAATCGAGTTTCAGTCAAGAGAGGATATATATAGCTGATTCTTTTCGGTTCAACACCTAGAAGGGAAAAGGGCCGAGTCTGGCCGTTTTACCAATACGACTGGCTTTTAGTGTGCGCCCTTTTCAAACGTTTACTATATTAGCCCATAGGAAAGGGTGCAACTTTGCAAAACTAAAAAAAGCTACACGGTTTTAGGAAAATCCCGAAAAAATGTTAAAATCTAATTACATAGAAGTAAGATCCTAAGAGCCCATCCAATCCGACCAATCGCCTGGCTGGGTTGATCTGTGATGGGTTCTGCCGGATTTGGTTGGTCTGGAGACAATGATCTTCTAGGCGTTGATGAACCTGAGTGGTTCATTCCTTTGCCTGACATCCCAGAACCAAAGCCTGCAACAAATTAAACATTGAAACTGGCGAGTTTTCCGGGCTTTACAATCGCCGTTCAAAAAAATCTTCATAACGTTTCCCGGACAAGAGTGCGTGTTTACCAGTGAAAAAAGCTCAAAAGCTCATCAGGAAGAATATTAAAATTATTGATTTGATTTATTGACGAATGTTGGCAGCTCCTGTGAATTTTTCCTAGAGTATATTTCTATTTACCGATACATTTTCTATATGTGTGAGTGTTATTTTCGGATACTGAAAATGCGCAAGCAATTTTGTGGGAGCGAACAGCTCATTTTGCTCATATTTTCACCATCATCGATTATAACTTGTATCAGTTCCTAATATTTTCGTCTATTTTCTTCATATCTGCTTTTTTACTGCAGGTTTACCATCACAAAAATAACACATTTTAACGGTCTCATTTAACACCATTGACGCAATTTAATAATGAACTGAAGAAAGTAATTTATTTCCCCAATTAGTTGCATTCCGAAAATTTTACCTCAGTTTGGCAACTTCAAATAATCAAGCTTCGAACCGCTTTTTATAGGTTTCTGATGCCATTTTAAAATCCGGATGCTCAATTGATCTTTTGTTCAAAAAGTGAGTGCTCAGAAACTAGAATAGATAGAATAATGCTGGTGGGCTTTGAGAATGGAAAAACTCTTCCTCTATTAAGGTGAATATTTTCAATTCTAGCAAAAATTCAGTTGATTTTTGCGATTTTTTTAAATTCCGTTTTTAAGCTCTGTATCGATTTACTTCATTAATCAACTGCTCAGAAACTAGAATATATAGAATATTGCCTGTTCCTCGCTTGAAAAGCGGATGTTTCATTCTCCTCAAGGAAACATTTTCCTATTCAAACAGTTTTTGTACCTTTCTTGTGCCATTTTAAGATTTTTTAAATTCCGTTTTCAAGCTTTTCGCCGATTTACTTCATTAATCAACTGCTCACAAACTAGAATAATTAGAATATTGCCTGTCCTGTACTTCAAAAACGGATGTCTTCTTCTATTCAAACAGCTTTTTGTAGGTTTCTGATGCCATTTGAAAATCAGGATGCTCAAATCCGCTTTGGCCCACTTCCATTGCCCACTTACAAAATTCATTGCTCAAAAACTAGATAGAATGATACATTTGCCTTGCATAATTCAATTGCCTTCGTGAACTGAAGCTATAAGAAGCGGTTGATCAATGTTGCTAAATCAAACTAATGACGAATGTTTAATTTTTCAACCATGAAAAACATCGGAAATAAATCTCCAGAAAAAAACGCTCAAGCTCACAACAACGCCATACGAAACAAAATATTTTGAACCAATCCCGAACATGAGTAAATTTCAATATAGCGTCTCAAATAATGACGTCACTGCCAAATAGTTTGGGACTAGACTTCATAGTTTCTGAGCTTGAATACCGACAACATTTTGGTCTGTAATTCATAAATAAGTAATTTGCTTCGATTTTTCACAAAACGATCGCCATCTAAGGGTACTAGATTAAAAAGCGGCATGCAAAAAACACTGTTATTGAAAAATTCTTTAATTTTTAGTGAAAAAGAGAAACTACTTAGCGTAAATGAAATTGTTGGTCGACAGCTCACATAAATTGTGAATTTATATATATTTTAAAGAGGAACTTAAAATGTCTACACTTACACCAATCAATACTATTACCGAATGTTAAATTTATCAACAATGAAATCTAGAGAGGGTTTGTAAAATTTCTATTAAACCATGCTATAACAATATATCTGATTCAACAAAAATAAATCTCTTCAAATCACCAGAAAAAAATACTCAACTCGACAAGCGCGGAGATGAGTAAATTTCAATATGGTGTCTCATATAATGACGTCACTGCCAAATACCTTGGGACAGACTGTATTTGTATTTAATAATAGACACTGTCTAGAATTTATCTGGTATGCAGATCAAAGCGACGTCTGTTGAATACTTATCAAATATGTATTTTTCTGTTTGTATTCCAAATGATATTTCCATATCATTTAACTCCCGAAAAGCATATTGTTTATATCGAGAATGGGGCGCCCGTGTGGAATATCTAAAAATAGCATTTACATGTGGAAATATCCACGCATTTCAACAAATAGGGCGACTACGGATTTTATTCTGCAAAGCTCTATTCTCGTAGTATTTGCCCGGTTTCATATTCACTTGCTAGTTGTGGATTAAGTACAAAAAGACGACCGGATGTCGCAAAGTTTATTAATATATAATGGAAATAAGTATTATCCTAACTAAACCCACTAATGAACGATCAAATTTCTGAAAGATTCCCGTTAATAAAATAAAAAAAAATTACTATTGCCTGATCATTGATCATTGTGGCCCACGAATTTTTTGTTTTGTCCATTTCATCCCTTGTTTTCAGAAAGGCGTTAAGCAATACCTTCGAGAAACTGATTACAGCAATGAAACATGTGATACGATAAATGGAATACGAGCACGTAACATCGTCATTACGCAGATTCTCATTTTCGCTTTGCTCCCTTTTAATTTGTGGGAATTAATAGGAATGCTCTAGCAAACATCGATTTTCACTTCGATAAATAATGAAGACGTTATTTTCAGTTTGCCTGTTGGACTATTTCTGGGGAAAGTATCGCAATTGCCTCATATGAAACTGTTTCGACTACTTACCCAGTCTAGTTAAGATAATGCCAATTAGGTGCCACTAAAACTGTCTATTTTCATGGAAATGGCTGATAGTATTGACACATTAATAGCAGAACTACACCTTGAACTGGCAATTACAACGCGAGTATCATAGTCGATATGATAGTCTAAACACTGCACGAGTTCATGAGGGCTTAGCGCATTAATGAAGGTTCGAGATGTAAGGGCAGAATTAATTTCAACGATTTTCCGTGTCGCATTGAAAGTATTAACATCAGGAAGTTCTTTGAAAGTTCCTACTCTTTATTAAGTTTCACTGAAACCGGAAGCCACATTTGCTTGGCGACAAAGCGTGAAAAGCTTCAGTCTTTTAAATTAATTCAATTGGTTTGAAGATTTCGAATAGAATTTCAACTGGCGCCAATGTGAAGAAGATGAAAAATGCCTTTCAGATAACGACCTGTTTTCATCTGTTTTGCTTAATTTCTGTGGCAAATGGAAATCACTGCGTCTTAATTAAGCTCGCATGTGCTTTCATTTTTATTCATTTCATATTCGACAATTTTAAGACAATTATAAGAAAGTTTGAGAGTTATAATACTTGTGAAACTTTGTCGAAAATAATTTGCTACGAGAACAAGCTTACTACTAGATTTAATGTGAAGCATTCATTTGCTCTTCTAATAAGCTTTACGGCTAGTCCGGAAAGAGCGCACGAATGGGGAAACACCTGCAAATGCCTCATATTTCAGTAATCATAAAATATGCTCGTTTCGGAAATTTATTCTCCACCAGGTCAAAGTTAATGAATAAACGACCTCATCTCTGTTGGAATCTATGTGGCCAAATACTTCACTGGGAGTTCAAATCAACATCTTCATTTTCCTTTAAAAGCGCTTTTCTTTATTATCATTACACCCCAAATTGTACTTAGAAAACATGAAGCTAAATTTGAATTGTTAACACCTTTTCCATTAGATAAAAGAATGATTTATTTGGGTTTCATTTTTTAAACTTTAAAGGTTGATGATTTTTGGTTACGCTGCAGACGTTCCTATATGATAGTGTACTTTTACATAAGAAAACTTGGAAAAAAGAAAAAGACTGTCTTAAAATGCCATTTTATTGGAAACGAAAATTCAGAGTTAGGTGAAATGAGATTTTTAATCTTGAGGAAAAGCGATTTAAAATGCATAATCCCCTCGGTTTCAAGCCAACTTCTGTGAGTTTTTCTTTAAACTTGATACCCATTTCTATACAGATTTAAAGAAAAAGCTCCAGACAATTGTAAACTCTATCAAAAATGGTGCCAAACTTGTCAAACTCTAATTGACTGATGCCAGGCATGATATTCCTAAGTAACGAGTCGATTCTTCAGGTAAACTACTTTATTTTTGTTTACAAATTTTGTAGTAGAAAATTGAAAAACGTATACTTTGATTATGGGAAACATTCAAAGAGGAAACAGAGACAAATCTATTACAATGGTGAATGGAAGAAGGTTAATTTGCTTCAAAACTAGGATTCAGAAAACAAAATATATATTGATATATACACAATGAATGTGTTTCTCATCATGGTTTTCACTATGTCCACCAAAAAACTGTCTTTTTGGCAATGGATTTGGTCCAACTGTTTCAGTAAAACAAATCAATTGAGGAACTTTTTATTGAAACGATTTCGAGCAGAATTTCGAAAACAATATCAAGATGTTTTTCTTTGACCTAATCAATATAAAGACCCTTGAAAGTTCACAACTTACGTGAACGTATTTTTGAATGGCTCTCAATGGTCGTTTTTTTTTAAATTTTATGTGTTCCATTTCAAAAGAAACAAATTACCTGACATGGACTGAACATGGCTTGATCTGTGTATGACACGAGCTGAATCAATAGAACAAGTGAATCGAAGAAACTTGAACAAGAACTAGCAAAAGAGCAAATTTTCGGTTCAACAGTATACTTTTTTAACGCTGCAAGTTGCGCAGTGTTCTTAAGCTAAATTTCAAACTTTGTCGCCATGTGAAATAGAATAAGAAGAATAGAATTGTGTATTTCCTTTATTATGACAATATTTTTGCAAATAAAGGCCCTCATGAGCGCAATACAAAATAAACAAAAACAAGCAGTAGTTTTCCACAAAAATTTAATTTCAGAAAATTGTTAAATGGTCTTTAAGCACTTCTGATAAGTTTTAAGACGACTATATCATTTGATTGAGTTTTGCTGTAGTTATAATGCGTATTTAAGCTTGAACTCGCAGAAAAAAATATCAGTATGTTTTCACCTTTAACCACTACAAAGTACCTAAAAGATACTAGGCTGTGATGGCACAGCTTTCCTCAAAATCGAGGCAAATACAGGGACAGCCTGTAAAAATGTAGATAATCATCTTTAATGGGCATAGAAAATGTAAGCAGGTACTAATTGCGCGCCCCTTAACCCCCACCCCCCCATACGAGACTTCATTCAGAGAGGAGCATTATAAACAAGATATTTTTTACGATTTTTTAGATTTACCTTCGATTCAAGCTATGTATTTCTAAACCGTCCACTTTTGGATTAGAAAAGTTAAATTAAGTCATGGTTTCACCCCAGGAATCTGTGGCGAAATTGTATACAGGCATTTTACAGGCACCCTGCATATTATTTCAGGGTTTTCAGCGTCTAGACGCATTCTTTGCTCCCAAAACATTTAACATTAAGTAAAATTCCTGATAGGCGGAAAGTTTCACAAGGTATTTTTTACTTATTAAGTTCTTGTCTGGCAGAGAATTTCCTGGAATTATCTAATAAAAAGCGAATATTCCAACTTACCATTTTTCAGTTTGCAGTTGGACACCAAATCGTTCATCAGTTCCCGATTTTTCTGAAAGCAACAATAGAAAACCGAGTTCAGTACACTTTTCATCACCAAAATTTGAACAATTATATGGCTACATGTGGGTGCTTATTGAGTTGATCACTAAACTCAGTTCGAAAAGTTTTATTTTTATTGATTCAACCGGAAAAACTATACACTTGTTCCAATAAAATTACAACGTAATTAAACATCGACATTTAATTGCAGATCCATTTAGCTCTCAGTAATAAAGTTTACGTAGGTATAATTAAACCGAGTCCGACTACGACCTTTCTGTTTAATTTTAGTGGTCCTTTACGATTTGTTGACGACACAAATTTATCTAGGAGAAATTAAAGGTATGTAATTATCAAAATAACTGGCATTTTTGAGGAAGGTTTGGACTCATTTACATTCTTCAGCTCAGTGTAGAGATTTTTTGCGAAAAGGCATTTTACATTATCTATAAAGTGCCGCGGTTTATTCTAATTAACGCAGATTTGCTTAGGAAATTCATAAAACTCAACGTGTATGCATAGAATAAATATATACTACCAAATAGTGCCTCTGGCAATATTTTAGACGCTTAGCTTAATGTTTTGGCAGCAAAACTCCCTCGAGTAATATCCTAAAGTCAAGCAGGTGAGAAACTAGAGCTAAACTGCTTAACATTCCAACTGAGCAACTTCTATTGAGGTGGTTAGACAGAAAAATGCATCGTGTTGTTCAGATTTCAAAGAAATGTCGGTTAGTAGGGTATTTTCAGCAAAAAATACAGATGCAAAAATACAAATTTGGCTTTCGAAAATTGCATTTTTTATGCTCTCTTTGCAGGTTAAAATCATGCAGAGAAAGAATAAAGAGACATATTTGAAATAATCAAATTAACATTTTTAATGACGCTGGTTTTGCGCTATCACGAGAAAATGAACTTGTAATTAATATTAACGCTTAAGAAGTTTAAAGTGATTACATCAAAATTAGGGCTCTCATGTGCTTAAAGCAGTGCCTGAATTTCGGTTTAGTTGGGTTGTCTAACCATGTTAATCACACTTGCGGGCCGTTCTGGCCGGTCTAGTATAAAGTTACTCGTTTCAAGTGAAAGTTGACGATATATTTATTTCCTAGAGGCAGTACAGGCTCACGAATTACTACAAAACTAAACAACGGTTGAATAAAATAAGAATTTGTTTTTATATTAAGGCTCAGCTTTAAGATCCCGTAATCACTTCTGAAGTTGCAAGACCCTGTTGGTTTCAAAACGTCAGGAAATTTTTTTAGATTTTATCAGTTTCGATAGAATTAAAATAATACCCTAATCTGATTTCAGTTCCTTCTAAACGCCAATTCAGTTTGTTTTTTTGTTTTCCCATACGAATTCGGCGTAAAGTAACCTGACTGGAAAACAAACTCTCGGGAGTTAAAAAAACTGGTATCGCACTAGAAGCTTTTTATAATGTGAACAACAAAATATCAGATATTTTGTGGAATTTATTGGAAAATTTTATGTAGAACCCCAGTGTGTTTGGCTTGCACTTACAAATCGCGCACTTTCTGGATTAAGTCGATTTAGATAAAAAAAAAACGTTAATCTAAGGCGGAAGCTCAGGAAAAAATAACGAGGCCCAAACAATGCTTTACGTGCTTTATCTTCAGCTTGAAGCAAGCAGCGCGAAAGGCCTGGAAAATCAATTAAATAAGGATAAATCGAATTAAATAGAGCTTAAAGGGGGAATTTACAAATAAACAGCAATTTGATATTCTGTAACAAAATATAATAAATTCCACTGCAACTATTCCAAGTAGAGCTAAAGCAACTACATAAATGTATTTAATGCACCAGGAATTTTGCCTGCATATTCAGAATCTATGCTAAAAATTTGCGAACTGTTAATTGAAAATTCTTTGAAAATTCCGACAAAATGAAATTTTTTCGAATATTGCAAATGAGAACCAATGCACTCGTTTTGCAACTCGACTGCAATTAAAATTCCCGTTTATTCTCGTAAATACTGGAAACATTTGTAAAAACATTAATTTGGCTCGCATAAACGAAATTTGTGGTACAATGGCTTTCTTGAGAATTTTTCAAATATTCTTTTTTAACAAATTCAGTTTTAATAAACTGTATGGTAAATGTTTCAAGGGTCTTAGTCTTATTTGTCATTTTACGTGATTCTAGAGAATCAACTGCTTTCGGACTGTTTAAACACCCTGGACATGCTCCTAAAATTTTCGTCTGTTTACAGACGAAACTCCGCCAATTAAAACAACTCAAAATCGCGAAAAACCTTGGAATCTTGTCGAAAGTTTTCGTAGCAATTTGCCGTTTTGTTTCCAAATGCAGTTTCAATGTGCCAAGAATCCCCAACGAATATAAACTCGACGCCTTTATTCCAGGTCCAGTTTCATTACCCCCGACTTCTAGGTAGAAACTTTCCAGACTTAAATTTATTAATTCCAGCCGGGATTATACGTTAAGTAAAGTTCGGTTAAAGCGTGTACTTTAGTTTTACTACGCGCTCGGCTTTTCACATTGTCCAGCTGGGTGTAATGATACAAACTTTGTGTTCTTTTGCAACCAATACATATCTTTGAACAACTTTGTTATATTGTTGAAACTTTGATGAGTCATGTAGGGCAATTATAGCACAATAAAACCTACATTTATGGGATAATAAACAACTTAGACCGAAGCTGATAATGCTCAATTAAAAACATTTCGGTTAGTTACACCAGCAAAGAGCTTTTTACTCGAAACTCGATTCGATTGCTCGTGGTTTAAGTTATGTTAGTAGCATTCATTAGGAACCATTGCATGAGTGCGGAACATTGCCACACAAAAGCCTTTTGGCAGCAACGACGGCAGAAATTAAAAAAATTATGCTGTATTTGCATATCCGACCCATAGCGGCAAATTGGCGTATGCATATTAAGGGCGTATTATGGACGGTAATTTTCCCCATTAAGTAAACGCCGAAAACGACTAAAATTGATCGTGAAGAGAATAGCATTTTTCAGCGGCTAAGTAATAGAAGGGCTTTTAGAAGCCAGAGCAGCCAACAAATAAATATTCAACTTAACCGCAATTAAGTCGCTTAGCAAGTGTATCAAAAAGCAATACTGGCAACCTCACAGCAAAATATCAATTACTAAACCGAGGTAATCTGCCTCAATTTGCATCAATTCTCTAGGGACATATTTTAACGAGGCAATTAAACCTCTCTATTTCATTTCCGTTCTGCTCTTGCTAGCTTAAAATGCTTAATTTATGCGTCCCTGAAAAATGAAATATACTTTTGGGGACAGTTTTGCATCGTTTCAGTCGTTATGTTTTATGGCCACCATAATTTTATCCCGCCATTTCCTGGCTCGAAGTGCATGTTCAGTTGGGTCAATAAAGTTTTTCAGTGACCAGCAGTTAACGCACGATAAAAAATGCATAAAGGAGTTACATAGTTTGAGGAAGTAGACTAGAATCATCAGAATCTGCGTCTGGAAAATGGACTGCGGATGGTTTGGAAAATAATAAGGGATCTAATTACAAAACCGTAGGTGTTTGCAAAGTCGGGGAAAATCGAGCTCAATTTTCAAAATAGATTTCAACATGTAGTTGAGGAATTCGAAAGGAAACGTGATATGAGGGTCTATATAATTTTGTCGCCCGATAATCTCGCCCTAAACTCTTTGGGCATTCGCAATGTTCAAAGAAATCGAACCCCATTAAGAGCATACCTACTTTATTAATAGGTACTCTGTTTTAGAAGAAATGCTCGAACGTCCAGAATGCCAGGCGTCCTACCACCTACTCCTTTAGGTTGGTTGGCATGTGACGAAGTTGGAAAGCATAATTGAAAAATTTCTCTAGAAGGCAATTTAAAAAAAATGTAGTCTCCTTGAGAAAAAAATGCTTGCTGTTTGTGCCCCTAATTGAATTTCTCTTAAGCGAATGATCGTTTTGGCTTTCTCAAATGCTCATCTTGATTTATAATGGATGTTTCATTGATTTTCTTAGAGAGTTTTTAATATTTCCAATATCTACCTAAACGTGTAAATTTTTGGTACTGAGTGATAATTTTGGCAAAAATTCAAATAGATTAAAAAGTAATAGTGTAAAGTATCGGTTTACACATGGAACCCATTGTATACAAATCATTTGTAGTCTTATTATGGAGTTTTGTACTACATTTAATTTTCATTCAAAAAAATCAAGAACTTGTCTTGTGCTGGCTGAATGTTCATTAAGTGAAAGAACAATTATTATATATAAAGTCAATGATTACGAATTTGAAGCATTTTTCCTGCCAATGCAAAGAAAATAAAGTTGGATGCAGTGGAATGTAGGAAGTGAGTAAACATGAAATAAAAAGAGAGAATTTGAATAAAAAAAGAATGAGTTTTAATAGCTGTATTGTTTTGAAATTTCACAAGAATTTAGAACTTGATTGATGCTCAAAGTTTCGCTTTCCTTTCAGGGGTTTCCCTTCAAAAGGTCAGGGCGTTCGTGGATACAATGTGAGCTCAGCACTTCGATCTTGCATGCCAGATGATTGTTTCTTACAGAAAATTTAGATTTTATTAAGCTTTGCAGAAATATTAGCAGATGTAGATTCGAATAATGTTGCAAACAGAACAATCAGAGAAATTAATTTCAATGAAGAGGAATTAATATTTTATAACTAACCAGCGGATAAAAAATCTGAAGTGAAAAACTAATAGAAAATACGTTACTACTGACAACAAAAAGGAACAATAGATAATTCGATTAAAGGGAGAATCCCGAAAAAAGTTGAAAGTTGTAAAAAAAGCAAATTTCGGAGGTTCAAGAGATGGCATTATATTCACAAAAAAGAATAGAATCGAAAGATGAATGACAATATAAAACGCGGATCTCAGAAGGAAAAAATTAAAACAAACTGAAGAAGACAAAGAGCTGACTAGCATCAGTAGGAAAACGTGTTCGAGCCAGTATAATTAGAAAATGTTGGTTGTTTTGCTGCTGGTAAGTTTTTCAAAGATTTTCTTTGGGGAGCTGCATGCTTACAAAATGTTAGAGGAAGTAATGGAAATTCAAGAATTTCTGGAAAAATATAAAACCTTCAAAGTTCAAATAGGGTAAAAAAAGTGAGTTGCAGGGACGGAAGACAGAAGAGGACAATATCAAAAAATGAGAAAAACAAAATAATTCTCCCAACAGAAGGCAAACAATGTGATGGAAAAAATTAATTGTAACATTTGCTGACGTTCATAGGAAAGAATGATAAATTACCAGAGAAAAAGTTGTCCAAATAATAAGAGCACTAAAATATGGAAAATTTAACGATATTCACACAAAATTCACAGAAATGCTGAAATTAACTGCAGGAAAGGAAAGCAATAATTTAAGTCTGAAGACAAAATACAATACATAAGATGTACAACACAGGCAAATTATGGCAATTGGGCTTTTATAGCGTTTTTCATTTTACAGTCTTGACACAAAAATATTAATAGGTGTAGATTCGAATAACTTTTGGGTACAGAACAACCGTTTAAACGCAGATAAATGAATATTTGTAAATAACTAGCGGATGCAACGTGCAGACGAACAGGAACTGAAATTAACTTTATTCTACTAAACCTGAATTTTCAGAAAATTGCCGAAATTGAAAGGTGGGGAGAGGAACAGCTGCATGAAACAAAAAAGCAAATAAATATACGTTAAAATTGAGAAAGGAAAAAAACAATACTGAATTGGACTCAGCGAGGAATCGGATTGACAAAAATGAGCAGAAATAAATGCTGAATGGCACAGGTAATCATTGATCTTACGAAGAAAAAAGCAAAACGCAGAATAGTTCTCCCAAAGATTATCTGGAAAAGTTGGTGATTGGTGAAATGGGATCAAATGCGGAATTATTAGGAAATTTTGTTAGGAGAGTTAAATGTTTCCAAAATTCGAACAAATAAAAGAAGTTCAGTGACGTTGCCAAACTCCTAATGTCCCAGTAAAATAAAATAAGTGAGAGGCAGGCACGGTAGATGGCAGAAGACAATACTAACAAATTAGAAAAGCAAAATAATTTTCAAAACAGAAGGCAATTTCATAGATAAAGACACACAATCAAATATTTTCCGAGGTTTATATACTTGACATCCTGCTACCCACAGATACTGGAATAAACGAAAAAGAATAAAAAATAATGAAAGAAGAAGTTGCCCGGGTAATCAAAGGACTGGAATATGGAAAGAAATGCTTAAATTATTTTCGAGAACGGAAAGTAATAGCTTTAATGTGGCCGAAGAAGCATAACTCTTCCCAATGCGACGATAAAAACATTTTAACTCTAATGTATTTTGGGTTTATAGTTTTTCTCAGAACAATCTGTACACGAATCTACAAAAAATGCAACTAAGAGATGAAATTGTTAGTTAAGTGATAAAATTATGAAATCAACTACAAACCTTCTTGGGTGTCTTGGGCTCTATTTGATTTCAAATACATTCTGTTTGTCTAAATCATTTTCATCTTACAGTAAATATTTTTGGAGATATTTTGCTTAAACTGTTTATCTATAAACTTTCTTTAGTTTTGCTTCGGTGTAAAGCCGACATAATCAACAGTATTCTGTTAATAGCTACCAGCCTGATTCAGTCTTTAATTGATAATGTTTCCAACGATGCCTAAACTATGCAACTTTGTGACCTCACTTCAAAATTGAGCTGACACCAAAGGCTTCTTCATTTTAACTGTCCATAATTTTTCATTTTACCGTGAACACTCACCTCCCAAATAAGCTTAAAATCCTGCTGTTCCACCCTGAGCAATTCGCAATTGGTTTGAGTAACGACCGTCGTGTCTCTTGGCAGATCCTGAAGTATGGATTCGCCAAAAGTCGCTCCAACTCCCAGGGTGCATAGCGTTACAGTGGTCTAAAACAAAGCAAAATTGATCGTGTTTATTTACCTATAGAGTTAGCCGTTAAGTTAAAAGTTATACTGTGCTGGGAAGTTGAAGAAAATTCTTTAATGAAATAGTGCCAGTAATAATGCACTTTGCGGACCTTTACAAAGCCTCTTGCGGGCGCATTTACATATTTTAAAGCCGCCGTTTTAAATTGCCATGTATAGACAGAATTTCCACAATTTAATTAAAAGTTCGCAGGTTCACACCATGCAATTAACATGTAAATTGGACCTACATTGTGACGGAAGTGGCTTCATAAAGCAATGTCTAATCTCCATGAGAACTGTTAGCAGTCTTTAGAAGGTAAAGCATTGAAAGCTGGATACGATTAGATTGATTATATCTAATGTGGAGTTAAGAGCTCAGAGCTGACGCTCTTGATTGCACTTAAATAGACAGAAACGTTAAATATTTTTTTTTGCACCGTCATTAATTATAGTAGAAATAAGCCTGACTCATTGGCATTGTAGGGAAACATCAAATGTATTATTTTCTACGAGCAGAAGCTATTATGCAGATAACAAAAATTACTAGACGGGCTAATTGGCTATTTAAAACCGAAGGGATCCTTTTCGCGAAGCAGATAGTCTTTGAAGTGGCACAACGTGACACCGAATACTAAAAATGTGGTGCAAAATTAGTCAAACATCGGTTTGCGCCTTAATAGTCGTTATTTTAGCTATACAGGTAGGTAGAAAATGGCTATTGTATAGGGTTACTATGCACTTTGGGTTAAGGAAAATGGAAATATTGCACGGTTTACGAAATCGTCAACTAGTGAAAACATTCAAATATGCGTTTTTGTTAACTTCTTTCAAATTGTCTGGTAATTCAACGTTCCACGACATATTAAGTGTGAACATAAAATTTGTTAACTTGAAATTTATATAAAGAACTGAAATTGCAGAATTTTTGTTTTTGTTTTAATTGCCTTTGTAAATAAATCTGTGTAAAAACGCAAATCAGTGTGGAAAACTACAATTGTATCACTTCATATGCCCATGATAGAAAGGCGAATGGAAGATTTTCAGAGTAGATTTTTTCGTAGACTTTCGGAAAGAAGAATTTCTGAAGAGATAAGCAAGCTATCCGTGGGCAGGCCCAGCATTGGAAAATATTAAAAATAATCAGTGCAAAGTAATAAAACTGAAATTTAAAATAATGTTTTTTCTAACATACGATTTTTCAGCTATGTACAAAAATCCATAATTTACTCAAAAATATTTGAAACCCACGTTATAAACTTGGATAATGGGTTTTGATAAAATTAGGCTAAAAGTTTCAGGTTTTTCGTTAAGAATACATACAAAAATATTTGTTTTCCAACTGTTGGCCCAGCAGGTCAAAATAAATGCGTTCTTTGTTGGTATTTCAATATTTTCCCATAAAAAAAAATTGACGAAAAAAAGTGGGGTCACAAAAAGTTACAATTATAAAATTTGCTACATAAAAAGTATAAGAATGACAACAAAATTTGAACCTATAATTAAGCAATTAACCATCATATGCTCACTTTGAATGCTTTAAGAAGTTTTGGATTCTCTTTAAATAAGGTACCAAAAACATATGGAAACAGAGCTAAAAGTAAACTTTTAAAGTTACTAATTGCCATTTCTCTCCAGATATTTTGGCCACCCCTCCTCCTTTATGGTGTTTTGAATTTGAGAATCTTTTTTAAACATATAAACGTTTAAGAAGCACTTAAAGCCATGGTATGAATATAAATTAAATTGATTTATAAAAATAATTTGTACCGCTTTTATTATGTGCCATTTTAGTTTCCATAATAAATTTTGCATCAACATTCCTATTTGCTCGACTCAGAGCCTGACCTTAAAAGCATACGTCTCATTAAATTCTAAGCATTTCCGGATTACTCTTAATAAAAAATTCCACAGCATTGCTTCCATCTACTGCATTAATCCGGATGATATTCCAAAGAGAATCAAATGGAAATTAAAATTAATGAAACTTTCGGGTCCGAATACTTCAACGTAAATACAAATCAGCATTATTTAATAGATAAATAGAACATTACCCAAGTTCAAACTACCGCGATACCCAACATGGTTTTAAATGCGAATCTAATTTAAAGCGAATGTGTTTGATGTTTTCATAACATTCAGAAATCGTGTTTTCCCAGGTTAGAAGTGGGCACCTAGCGAATTTGGAGCAATGCAGGCAAAAGTTTCTAGAGCAAACGAAGAACTTCGATTTCAGTCAAATTCCCAAGTGCTACAATGCCAGTAAATTGGCAGAAGCCAAACGTTACGCGGACGTTTTTGGAGGACTAGTTCAGTCTGTACCAGATGAATGTAAACGACCGAATACATCGAACTTTAAGCTTTGCCTAAGTAGTACTTTGGCGTATCTGAGAAACCACATTCAAGAGGTAAGTTGAGCTCTACATTTGAAGCAAGTGCAAATGTTTCATTGCCAACAATTTTCAGTTTCAAGTGAGCATCGCCGGCAGCGTTAATGCTTTATTTGATGGGGCCAAAATCTGCGTGGACATCGCCACTCAACAGTTTTCAGATCTTGATCAGTATATTGCAAAGGGATGTCCTGATAACTGATTCAATTAAGCTGTTAATTCATTATACGCCCCTTAAACTCGTCGAGAGTTTTAAAATATATTTCGTTTCAAGCAGCAAGACAACACTGAAGAAAAATTCCCCCTTTCTTCGTTTTTTTCTCACCGGCGGACAACTGAAAAATTGACTTTAGCTCTTGGAATCGACATCCATATTTAAATAAATCCGGCTGCATTATTCATGTGTATTTGTAATCGAATCTGGTATGAGATAGAACGCCTATCGATCTGGAACAGATTCCTGTATTCGCTCTAACGGTACAATGCGCTGTTTAAAGTTAGCAGTAAGCCCGATGAAGAAGCAGCTTTTCCAAGTTTCTAACTTAAACTTCTTTAGTGACGAAATTAATATTCCTGTGCAAAAATCCCCTACAAATATTAATGACGGATTTTATCAATCTCATTTCTTTTGCAGTCGCTTTCTGGAAACTAAAAGTTGTTCGAAACGTAATAACTACGCAAAAGAGTTGGGAACGTTTATAGATGCTTGAAATTTTTAATTTAGATTTTTCAGTCAATGTCTAAACGATACTGCATTTGACGACACTGGATGACCGTTATCATTTCAATCCGACTACGTAGCTTCTTCATGGTCAATATAGTAAAGTTTTCGGCAATTTCCATTTCTTATCCTTTATTGGAACGTTACTGTAACGTAATGACCGAAGAGAAAAGCGCTTGAAGGGCAGCCAAACGTTTCGCACCATTTACCATATTCTATTCCGATTCAGTCCACGTACATGGAAAGCTACTCAGAGTTTCTTTAAGAAATAATATTCTACGCGCATTTTGGCAATTCTATCCATCGCCTGATGATATAAGTATGCAAGAGCAAACAGTGTTTAATGGTATTTCAGGCCAGAATTGATTACTAGCCAAGAGTTTTCCTGAAACTTTAGAGCTTAAGACTGCAGGATAGATCAATAGCTTTTCAAAGTAATCAAATGCTTTTTGAGTAGCGATAATTTGCTCATTTTCACAACAGTAAATGTTGGTCAACAGTTCGTTGCAAGCTTTCTAAATTGCCCTATTTGACAAAAACCGAATGATGCTCATTTAGGTGATTGGGCAGGAGTAGCTTGACTTTTAGAGCCAGCCAGTTTTGTGAGGCTCTTGTTACGAGAACCACTTACTTATAAAAGCCGTTTGAAACTGGCGAAGCTGAAAGCTCTTCCAACGCCAGAGTTTTCTATTTAGAGGCGTTTTCGAAAAAAACTCGTGTGCCACTTCCTGGAAGCTTTCGTGTTAGTAAACCATATGTCTCTGGATGCATTTCGGAATTTTTAGCTAGAAAGTGCAAGAGCTATAAACATGAGGTAAGCTGCAATGGGATTTTTGTGAGATTTATATTTGTCAGACCTTGTGATTTCATAATGTAAGCAGAAACATATACTGCAAAGAACAACACTCGGAAAATACATTTCAGTTTCATGTGGGTATAATTTTTTTTCAGTACAATCTACTGCCATTTGGAAACAAAATTAATTTACACTTTGTCGGTATATTCAGTGATTGGTCTAAATTTATCCGAAATGTCGAAGTCGCAATGTCGCAGTACTTTTCGTTATTCTGTCTTTGGTGTTGTTGGAAAATTAGGGACAGCAGATCGTTTTTTAAACTCATACGTGAAAAAGCTCTTCCGGGTATATTTTCAATATTTCACAAGGTTTGATTTTAAGCTTGATGTTTTCTTATAACTACTTGCGACCTAAATTGCTGCTTTCTTTTAGCTGAATGTTTTCTATTTTTTCAGGTTTTGGCTGGGAAGTAATTTTCGTGATGTTTTTTTCATCTGATTTTGAGACTGTTGAACCTTCAAAAACATCTCTTAAGCAACATGTTTTCTGTTTCTCAGAAGCTCTTGATCGAGATTCAATTTATTGTTTGTTGGCGTTCCCTATTTTTCCGAAATATATTAAAATTGTGACCGAAAGAATGTTTGTAAATCTATGCACGCTTTAAACAAAGTTTAAAAAAACTGTAATAAACAATTCCTGCAATAAGAGTTCAAAAAAGTTAACACCATTTGGATGTCTGTAAACCCAAAACGTTTGTTTCTACGCAGAATCCACGTCCGAAATTTAATTTACTATTGAATTGTTATTCAATTGAATTAAAAACCTCTGTATTTTCCATTGTAAGAGACGGTATTAAAAGTGCTTAAATGAGATTTAAAAAAAGCAATTCAATAATTAAAAAGTTATTGATTACTTGTTGAAGTCGCCTGCAGCAGCATTTGTGAGTGCACATTTTTTATTTTTAAATATTGATTAAAATTTGGTTAACCATTAGACCACTACTGAGCAAGTTACATTTGTCTGAAAGTCGCTTGTTGCAAATGTTCATAAATTAATTGAAACTTCAATTTTTTATAAAATTTTGGGGTTTTCAACCTGAAAGAATTAAGGTCTGTGGAAACGTTTTGGACAAATGTCCAGTGTTAATATTCAGATATTTTGCTCAAAAAAAGTCTCGATTTCAAGAAGTTTTAGATTTGAGTGTTTTTTTTTGAATTGCAAAATCGACTCAAGCATGGCATGCTTTTTTTGAAGTTTCTCAATCCCCATTTGAGCCACATAATTCGTTTGGCATCGTTGGATAGAGAATTGAAAATTCGAGTCAAACATAACAACACGAGGGAGAAAATTCGAGTAGTTTTGACCCAGAAAGCGAAATCTTAATATCAAACATTGATAAGAAAGAAAAATATTGCAAAAACTAACATCGAAACTAAAAACCTCCAAACAACAGGCATCCTAAATGAAACTCCCCAACCTGTACGTTTGAAGGATATGTGCAAAAAACAAAAATTGGGCCTATAAAAAGCAATATCTATAAAAAGGGTCTTTCCGGATTATAGCAGATTCAATTTGGTTCACAGAGTCCCTTTTGAAATCAACTTTCGGAGTTCTTTGGTCTATTTTCTGCCTAAAGGGCGCTCAGTTATTTACATGGCTGGATGCACTTCTAATCTTCTCTATAGCCTGATATAGGGCACAGTTATTTTTGGGTCAAGAAAATTCATGTAAACATTATGTTCCACACATACGCTGGTTAATCCATCAGGAAAGTCCCAGTTTCAGAATGGTCTACTAAGAAAATACATATTGCGAAAGTATGCTTCTAGATTAAAGTTTAGGCAAATAATTCAAGTGGTTGTTTTACAGCGAATGATAATTATTAGTCATTGATGAAATTGAAGCATTAAGAGAACCAATCGAGCTATTTGTTTAGCCTGTTGAGCTGTTCTCTCTTCATTTCGCAAGTAATTATCGTTTGATATGTG
Organism: Dendroctonus ponderosae; assembly: GCF_020466585.1. Lineage (NCBI taxonomy): Eukaryota > Metazoa > Arthropoda > Insecta > Coleoptera > Curculionidae > Dendroctonus > Dendroctonus ponderosae. The sequence continues at coordinate 8,498,964 of NW_026018715.1, forward strand.
ATTGCAATTTGCTCAAATATGGAACCTGGAAATATGATAAACCGCAGCTAATTGCACTGGAATTTGCATATCAGTAGCCTTGTATTTTAGGCAAATATATTCCAAGTTCAGGATAATGCAAATTTTGGTTATCTGCGGCAGACAGTTCAATAATATTCGTATAATATTAACGTATTGACTTGCCTTGAAATAAAGCTTTTGAGTCGATATTTAATTCGTTGTCTTACTTACTTCTTCACATTGTTTCACTTTATATTTTCTGGCTTTACACCATCTGTTTCCACACTTCATTGAATCCAATCAACAGTCTATCAGTCTTCTACATTTGACAACAAACGCGAACTTTAGCTGAATGTTGCAACGAGCAAAAGCAACTCACAAAAGCCACGAACATTTTGCAGATTTACCGATACTCCCGCTAATTTATCAATGAATGAATGTCTTATCTGGGGATTTATTGTTATTTTTATATCTGAGTGCATATCAGTGATGGGAGATATTCAATGGAAAGAGATATAATGCGAGTTTGATAACTCGAGATAAAAGGCTTGATCAATTTGCACTGAATTATTAACAGGGCTATTGGCAGATTAAGCTACCTTTTTTCAAATATCGGCTCTGTGGATAGGGAACATTTTGCTTTTATTTTTAGCGATGTCCCCTTCTCAAATATTCAAGTTCAAATTCAGTATTTTGATTTTCATTCTGTTTATTTTTTCTTGTTGTTCCTGAGCTACTTCTATTACTAGTTTGGACTTTGAGTTATCCTAAACCTTTGAATTTATACCGTGTTTGGTTTGCATTTATTTGCACATTTTCTTAAGAAACAAATTAGTCGTTCAGTTCTATTTATTTTTGCTTTTGTCGATTTTATCACTACCGATTTAACGCCACGACATTTGCACTTACATACTGCGGTTCAGAACTTCGTCTTATTCCCGCATATATAACTTTTTTTCAAAACAACATCTTTGTCGATTTAATAAAATTCCCCATTTCGTTCCGCTGAACTTGAACTAGTTACATTCATAAAGGGGCCACTAAAGAAATAATTTATTTCCCTGCAACCTTTAACGCTAATTTTCTAAATGAAGGCATTTGAACTTTGAACAGCACGTAATTAGCGTCCTTCGCCTAGTTCCTATCCATTTATTTGAACTTTGTATTGTGTGCACTCCAAGAAAACTTTTAGCTAATGCTTAGTGTAGTAAATGGTGTAAAACATCCATAATTTTACACAAGAAGTTTACATTTAAAAACTTGAAAATCCACTTCAGACCATGCGTTGAGTGCTGATATCAATTCCTTTTTGCAAGCAGTTTTATAGACAATTTTCTTGGTTTTCTTATTTGGGTTTTTATTAGAAATACTTTAAATCCCTGGTTTCTAGCTAGTTGACTAAATGACAAACCACAACAATTTCGTGTATATAACTTCTAAAATTAGATAAAACAAACTTTACTCCGAAAGCATTAATTTGCATGCGCGCTGCTGTTGTAGCTCTATTTACAACCGAAGCAACTAAAATAAACTTCCTCTGCAGATTACTATCATTATTTTGAAACATTACATACCCAAACACGAAGCCTTTTTACTGCGCTTTTGCTTTATTTTATTGCAAAATCTGGCTAGAACTTTTACTAAAATGTATGCTAATACTGTTAGCGGAAACTATTAGCAAGTTTAAGGTAAAGGAACTTCAAAAGGAGCAACAGCATACTGTATAAATTACTTAAAGTAAAACTTTTGACTATAAAGAAACGGAGAAACTAGCTTTATGTGCCAGGTTTCAAGTAGTATTTATGAAGCTTTCACGTGCTTATCGTTGTAAACACTAATAAATTCAATTTGCATTTCCCGAGCGAAGAAAGCCTGTTCACAAATGATATCTGAAAAATTCACTGTTATTATATGGCATTAATTCTACAGGTGCCAATTCTCCTTTTCCGTGCTTCTTATCATATTCAGATCTCTTCCGCTTGAAGCTACTTTGCCCGAAAAATTCAAAATTTAATTTCATTGTAGCTTGGCGACAAAGCTCTCGTTTACGCACGAAAGCAAAACAGTGAATTCAACAGAATAATATTCAACTAAAACAAAACGCTGAAAAGATTTCCCTTGCGCCGAGTTAGAAATATTTGTACTTCGAATAAGGAAAACCAACTGCTTGAAGCTTGAAGGAAACCAAACTTTTATTTACAGCCGGATTTTAACCATTTATGGATCAAAATAATGCTTCGTAACGCCTCTCCATTGCAGGTTTAGTCGTTAATTTATTTTCGGTGATTGTGGGAGGAAGAACGTTTTTATTTATACGTGATGGTTTTATTAATCATCTCATCAAATCGCAATTACGGTGCGGTAAAATTGGGAGTGATTGAAAAGCTTACTTGTGTCTGTGTGTAAAATCCCTACGTAGGAAGTAAGACGAAAAAATCTCTTTCTGTGACTTGTTATTTTGTCTTTGGAACCCTATTTCACTGCTCCTTGACACAAATAATTAAATATCTACTGCGTTGATCAATTTATCAGAGACCTTTGTCCATTCGGCTTTATTTCTCATAGATCCGGAACTAGGCTAATCCTTCTGGAGGACACTTCAGATCCATCCACTAAGCTCTTGAAACTCGATTTACAGAAAAGTCCACATGGAGAAAATTGATATTTCGGAACTGTTCAGGTATTTCCCAAATAGTGTTTTAATTATAACATCATTAATTGCCGGCAATTAAGACAACAATTTAACGAATAACACTAAGGACATAATTAGGCTCTGCAGCCTTTTATTAAGACACACAAGGAAAACTTGAAGACAAGCTATTAAAATTAATTAGCTAAAATTGATTTATGAGTTTAGCAGTCTGAGATTTAATGAAAATGAATGACACGGTAATTGCCCTGTTCCAGTGACAAAAGCTGCCGAATTTAATATGAGTTTTAATATAAGACTTTTTTTTAATTTAATATAATAATATTTTCATAAAACTGCCCGCATTTTTAGTGATTGATATTTAGACTTTGCCAATGTATATCTTTTTACATCAAAAAAATGATTTAACGTTCCAGTTTCTGAAAATTTGTAATTTTAGCCAATGTGGATTACTATCGAATAAAACGAGCTGAATTGAATCAATATGTAATTAATGGCACAGAAAATGAGCTAAAAATTTCCAAATTGGCTCTAAACTCTTAAACTCTATAGCAGCTCCAGACGATTTTGAGGATCAATAATCAGCTCTAATAAACAGGCAAATCGACCTAAAAGATGACTGCAACTAGCATTTTTTAAACCTCCATTAGAGACCGAAATTGGATTCGCCGTGCCTTGAATCACATTCATCTTGAACAGATCTTTTTGAATGAAATGAGAAACTCAATGCAGTTTGAGTGAAAATCACGCCAGAGCAACTTTCGGAAATTGCCAGCAAAAAGTCAGCAGATAAACTACGTTGCGAAAGGAAAATTAAGGGAACTTTCGAATGAAACGCAACCAAGACGGTTAGGGAGATATTGATAGATTTATTCATTAAAATTAAATTAGCAGCCAATGTTTTTCCAGATATTGAAGGCCTTAATAAAGCAAAAATCACAGGTAGTCACTGTGATAAATGCAATTAATTCTCCAACAGCATGTGGGGCAAACGATGTTTTCCGAAAGCTTATTTGCGCTTAAATTCGGGTAAAGCTTTAATTGGGTGTATTGATAATTGCACTCACACCTGCAAATTTATCGCACTTTCTGCGCCTCCTCCTTCATCATTGAAAACATTTCCAAACAGTGTTACATGATGGGTGTTTTTTTTATTTAGCCTTTAGGTTTTGATGTGTTTCCACAAGAGTGAAGAAACAATTTGTCCCCCAGGATCAAATGCCGAAAGTTGTAAATACGCGTTAAATTGATTGCCTTGGGTCACTTCTGATTTGTTTGCCTGTTCTTGTTGAGACCTTTCTTTACGCTTGAATTTTTCCAAATAAACTTTTTGCCCTTCGCCCACTCTACCTTCAATTGTTCGGTTAACGATGCCAACATTAAATTGAGCAGTTTAACAGTAAAGTTCTATGAAATTTAAACCATTAGAACGAATATGGGTGTTTTTACTATCTACATTAATTAGTGCACGTGTAAAAGCATTGTAAACATCATAGCTGATATTTGTTATATGGAAATGGGTTCAGCTTCTAATGGAAAATGAACATGCAGTGCAAATGGCCAATTTACGACCGTCATTTTTAATTAATCGATCCTTAATAGTTGTTGTTCTATGCACAGTAATGTGGACAATAACGCACGCGGATGAAGCAGTAATTATCCGGGTGAGTTATTGTTAATGCTGCAAGCAGAAAGCTATTCTTTGTCTATGAGCGTGCGGGAATTATCTATTATTGAACGATTTTAATCTATGTTTTATCATATTTCCTACAACGGCCATAATCAACGTCAGCTTTTTTGAACACTATTTAAAATACAGTTATTTAAAACGCCTACGTTTCGTTGAATAAAAGAGGACAATCAATCAAGGAAGGTAGAAAAATTTCAGTAAACACAATTAAGTTAATTAAAAATATTAACAAGTAAAATCGGTTTTTAGCGACGCATATGTGTTTTTAAGCAATGTGTCTCCTTACGCCCTAGATCTAAATGCAATAGAGCCATTGAAAACAAATGAATGCTTTCTTCACATATTGCTAATTTTCGTGCAAATTTCACTTTGTGTATAATTTGGTCAATTTATATTATTGAAATAAAAATTTTCTTTTTTTTATATAAACTACTTTGCACCGCAAGCGAGTCAACTAACTCTGTGATGGGCGAATAAAACCAGGAGAAAATAATGCTGCAAAAGTAAACTGCAATGAAGAAATATATCAGCGAATTTACCTGCGGCCTAAGTAAGCCCAAGATAATGGAGAGCCTCCTCAAAGTTGATAGAAAACGGATTACGGGGCTTCACCTTAATAAGAAAGTAAAAGTGGCTTCTGGCGTATCTGCTCCGTATCTTACCGAAAATCCTTAGAAGCAGATAGTCTTGACATGTGTATACTTTGGCAAATAGAGCGCAATTTATCGTTTGTGTATTTAAGTTGAAAGCACATTTTTTAGGCACGTTGAATTTGTAACAAAAATATTACAATTGGAAGACTTACTTTAACGTCCGTTTCAGGTTGGGTCACTCTAACTTTAAGAGATCCGGACATAACATACTTTGGTAAATAGAGCAAAATTTATCGTTTACTTATTTAAGTTGCAAGCACATTTTTTAGGCGCGTTAAATTTGTAACAAAAATATTACAATTGGAAGACTTACCTTAACGTCCGTTTCAGGTTGGGTCACTCTTTAAGATATCGGGACATAACATACTTTGGCAAATAGAGCGCAATTTATCGTTTATTTATTTAAGTTTCAATCGCATTTTCTAGGCGCGATGAATTTGCAACAAAAATATTACAATTGGAAGACTTACCTTAACGTCCGTTTCACCTTGGGTCACTCCAACTTTAAGAAATCCTGACATAACATACTTTGGCAAATAGAACGTTTTAGAACGAATTTATCGTTTATTTATTTAAGTTTCAAGCACATTTTTTAAAAAATATATTAAAATTAGGAGACTGACCTTAACGTCTGTTTCAGGTTGAGTCACTCTAACTTCAAGAGATCCGGACATAACAGCGTACCAGCACTTTCCCGTATCTCCTTGACGAAAAACTGCAACAAAACACGAAACCAATTAAAAGAAAAGCGCCGGAAAGTGAAATGCATAATTCATGTCGCTTCATTATTAGTTGAATTTAAATTTCCTGCTAATTAACATTGGAAATTGCTGAATATATTTGAGCTGCTAAATTCAAACAGTTAAAAGCAATAATTCACAGGATTATTCTCCTGCTGGAACGCTCATTTTGATAATTTATTCAGCGGCTTCTATACAGTGCAACAGCTAGTTGTTTAAGCATTTATAAATCGAAAATAATCAGCTATTGAAATTGAGCATATTTTCAAAATCAATAAAGTCCTGACCATTTTCACTGCTCTAATGGTTCAGACATTTCCAAACAAAAAATTAAACGTGTAAAGGCAAAAAAGGGGCGCTTCAGTTGCAATGAACATAAATCATTCCTGTGTTGTAACAAATCAGCTATGTTCGAATGCAACTGACCGAAGCTTGTGTCCCATTAATATCTCATGACATGCTTGTTAATACCCACAACCAATTGTGTTCTGACAATTTAATATTAGTTCACATGTTGTTCAATTGTTGCATGATTTGTTACTGCAATTTTAAATAAACATAGTTTGGACGTCAGTCAACAATGCGGTTTAATCCAAATGTTGTAAAATTACAATGTATTCAGATGTAGTCTCCCATTTCCTTCGCTAGTTTAGATTTTCTTGATAAATTGTCGGATTCTGGAACTTATTTAAGTTAACCCATGTGGTTAGTAAATTTCACAATATAAGAAGCAAAAGTATAACTATAATTTTCGGATGTTCAAGAAAAGATACGAATGTTTTCAGAAGTTATGAGTCAAATTAAAAACATTTTTTTTTGTAAAAGTGACAAAGCTGTTGTTATAACCGTTGCCTACTAAAGTAGCAAAGGGAAAGCAGAGGCAAAGCCAAATTATGGGGCTAATTTGACTTTAAAGGAAAACTTTAGAAACTTCAGTCTGCCCGGTTTTCCAAATTTAAGTGACTGACTCGGAATTTTTTATACATTTGAATATTTACGATGTTTTTTATTCTTATTTTGAATTTACTTCAATAAAAGTTATTAAACATTATCAAATCTTTAATTTTGTAAATTATAAATCTGCATTAGGGTCTTAAATAGCTATATCATAGCCAATGAACTAAAACTGGTAGTAATAAACTTAAATTACAACTAAAAGGTATAAAATACAGCAACAATACAAAAAAAATCATATCGTAAAAACAAAAAATCATGCTAATTTTTGTCTCTCTCCAATTATTTAATAACTTTTAGTTTAATAATGATGTCATTAAAATATGTAAACACTTCATACTCCATTGCATAAGCACCAACTCACAGATTATTTGTTCAGATTTTCTGGTTCACAGCAGAAAATAAAAATGCATATTTTTACTTTATTTTTCGTTATGTGCAGATCTTTCCAATCGTAATTTTTTACTTTACCTTTAATACTGTTTAATTTAACTTTTCTAACGAAGTTTTCTCGACTCTAGTTCTTCGACATTTGCATCCTCTCTCTTGTTATCCAAAATTAACTACTGCACTTGAAAACTGCATATAATTGCAAAGAATTATCTCTTAATTACAGAGTTACTTAGAGAAATATTTCATCCAATAAATCAGTTTTTAATAAAATGCACCTTAATTACGTTAATTTCTTAGAAAAACGCTGTTACTATTACCATTTACTCTTTGTTATTTTCCATTTGATTTTTACATTTTACTCTCCTAAATGGTACTAAGGTTATTAATAAAACTATGGTTAACAGCGTACTGCTTACATTAAAACATCCTGTAGATTCTATTCTAGTGGCAACGACTTCAAAAACTATTGTATCTCCAGACACATAAATATGAAAATAAAACAAGTATGAAATAAAAGCAAAGAGCGCTAGCCCGGCCCTAATAAATTTTCCAGTTAAATGGAAATAAAGATGCAGAGAATAAATTTTCTACGGTGCGGATTGGAACAAATAGCGAAAAATCTGAAAGCAAAAACAGTCCGCGAAAGATATAAAATATAACTTAATAATTAGCTTGTAGCAGAAGCAGCGAAGGGCTTTTAACTGGTGAAATAGTTAATTAAAATTTGGGAAAGTCAAGAAACTTTTGAACGCTTCCGAGAACTTCTAAATTGGTTAGTAGTTAGTAATCAAATAAAATATATTCTTGTTGTTTCCGGTAAAAAAATCCAATGTTTAGGCAACTATCAAAGTTTCTAGTCGTGGAAAACTCTGACAAAACTTCGACTTTTCCCATCTGGCTGAAGGTTTTAATCCTCAACTCTTTTTTGAATTTTCTAGCTATTGTTTTATTCCAGTTTTCTTGAGAAATGTTCCAAACGATCCGTAATAATCCTCTTGGGGTTACAATTTTAATATTCCAAGAATGGACATTGAACATTAATTTTCGTCCCACTGGCGGTCGAGTTAAATTGCACTAAACAACCGAGCCGAAAATCTCAGTTCTCTTTTCTTTTTTCCCTCTGATTGGATTAACGGGTTTAATGTCCCAAAGTTTTTATGTGCGGTCGTTTTGCAAAACTGAATTTTAAAGCACATATTAAAAAACTTATTCAGAACACTCATTCAATAAAGGTGCGAATGGAATATTGACTCGTCTACTTTACATAGTCAATTTCCATTTTTAAATATGAATTAAGCGGTTGAGGTGCTTTGAGGTGGGATTAGTTAAATGAGTTAATCTATTCCAGCTGGTATTTCTTCTCCCAAGTTTAGGGGGTCCGAGTAGGATTTTTTGCCCATTCTAATTACTTTTTAGTGTATATTTTTCCTATCCACAGGCGCGTCAGAATTTAATGGATTTTTTCTTCGTTCAAAACTTCTGTTTGAGGTCTGCTGTTGCAATGCTATTTTCATTTAACTCAAGCTTTGCATTTCGTGATAATTAATTTATTGGCTTATTCATTTTTATGGGCTCTAATTATTAATTATTTTTTAAAAGCCTTATTAAGTTTGGAAACCATTTCTGTACAGGAAGAGAGAACTCTAAGTGGAAGGCATTGAGGTATATGAGGGGACTACTAGATTTACAATATAATCTGGAATGTAAGAAATTATTTTAATTAGGTGAAAAAAAAAATTAACACAATATTTTTGTTATTATTCAATACATACAAACCCTGCTTCATAATATAAAATAGCGTCGTAAATTTACGCTTGGTATATGGAAAATGGACTGGAAACCATTGAACATTTGCAATTCCTGTCGTGCAATGGGTTTAGGATAAACACAATTAGTTTATTTTGACAAAATTCTATTTATTACCCTTTGATATTAACACGTTTACCAATTAGTGATAGATCCATTATTAAACGTATAAATTGCTCATGTTAAAGTGCAATTCTATGTATTAATTAATCACGTAAAATCCTATGAAAATATATTTTTGGGTGAAATTAGAAAATTAATTAACAGAAAAACGAAAAATGAAAGGGATGCAGTATGACAATATGAAGTAAACCTGAACAATATTAACAATTGCATAGTCAGAACTCGAAGATGTATTAGAGTGCAATATTATCAAAAATCGTCAGCAAACCAACTCCATATCGAAAGCCTTCCATCGAAAAATCCGAGCCCAAAAATACGTTTCTCAATTACATCTAGCGAATTTGAGGAGGATATTTGCGGAGAAGATCGTCTCTTCGGATTAAATAAAAGTCCCCCGACAACTCGCAGTAATAGAGTGATCCATTTCCCATCAAAAATATTTCCCTTTCGGGAACCCCTAACATACATATTCCGTAAATGTGATGACATAATTTTGGATTCACAAAAAGGAAAAATCACTTTTCAATCGGCCGTTTAGAAAATTGGGGGATTTGATTACGTTTTCGGGATCAAAGGTTTTGAAACTAGGGGAAAAGTTTATGCGGAAGACATTTTTTCCACTTTCTTTGTGTTTACGAAGATGATATCGAATGATATACTTTTTTCAGGCATTTCAGTATACCTTATTGTTGTTGATAAATGTCCGAGGTAAGGTCAAGCTGAGCCACTCGAAAGCTGTTGTTTTCGTTTTATTTCCGATAGAGTACCTCTTAAAAGCCTCGGCCATCTCAAATGTAATGGATTTTTAAGTTGCTTTTGTTCTCTCAAAATGATGTCGCCAGAAATCCCAGCCAATTTGAGCCGAATAAAAGCGACATTAAATTTTATTAGTTGGAAAGGATACTTTAATATTAACATTAATTAATTAGCAAGTTTCTATTGTTGAAGGAGAATTTGAGGTTGTGTCTTTTGTTCTTTAAAAACAATTTAAAGAAACTAGTTAATTGGGGCTTTTCTTTAAAAACTTTTGATCCGGCACTTAAATTTTTTCAACTGGAATATATACGTGATCCCTGCTTAAGTACCTATCAGATTGAACAATTTACCAACAAGGATTGCTAAACAGAATTTTTTTTATTAATATAAGTGTATGATGCAAAATCGTCATCAATTTAAGCGCAGTCACATAATGGTGTTTAATTTTAATATGCCCGTAGGAAGTTTAATGTTTGAATTAACAAACATGTCAGCAGATGCATATTATATATGGCTTTGGTTTCTAACTATCCAGATGTATATTATTCATTATAATTCCGGGACTAACGGCAATTGTCATAGTGAAATATTCGCAGTTATTCCATAGATAAAGCTTGGATATTTGCTCAAAAACTCAATAAAATCATATTGGATCAAGATTTTACTGAACTGCAGCAATCATTGGGGTAAGAGCAATAATCAAAAGGTCCAAAGTTTCAAATAATAAATAAAAATAAGTAAATTCAACTCATTTCACAGTGGTGTGAAAAAAGTAAAGGAAATAAATGTGTATCCCAGTATATCGAGGCCACGACTTTTAAGTCTAAAATGTTCACATCGTTTAGGGAACGAACTGAATGGGGCTGGTTAAACATAGTTGATAACAATGTTACTTAATTTGAGCAAAGTGGCAATGATTCTTGCAAATTACATCGAAATCTTTATCATTTCAATAAGCGCACAAATTGTGTTTTGATTTCTTTATGATGAAACGATTGAAGAAAGCTTTTTTCATGAAATTCTTTCGCAATTTAAAAAACATCTTTGTCGTTAAATCAGTCAGAAAAAACGAAACAAAAATTTAAAAAATTACCAATCGATTCTGAGTGGATTTTTCAATGCATTTATCATGCTGTGGCCTCAATGTGATTATTCCAGATTCAACATTGCGTCTTATTTTATTGCAAAATTCAACCTGTTTTCTGGTTTTTAACAACAGAATCTGGAAATTTCTACCCAGGTAACTGAACCCGTAAGCAATTGCTTCGCTTTTCTGGATTTGGAACATTTCGCAGTATCTACTCTAACCAGAAGGGGCCACTTCTATTTATGAAACACAATTCTCATGAAATAAGAGAGAACTTTGTAGTGAAACCAGCCAACCTTTCATAATATGCACAAGAAGGGCAATTGTTGTCGCTTGAGCAATTTCTTTTAATATGAATTGTGTATTTAATTTTCCAAGCTTTTGCGAAGGTTGCAATAAAACGCTACTTGCAATAAATCTCAGTACTGAGCTACAAACGGTGTTTGTTTGATATGCCAAGAAGCCGTCGTTGGAAGAATTTTTCCAGTCAGACAATCACTTAATTAAACACAGTTTAAACCAAATACGCGCACTTTCTACATAAATGGCAAGCGGCTTACATTAAACCTAATCTAATATCAAATGGTGATAATAAACAGGCTTGCTGGTAATCCGCCGCTTTACAGCTAGAACAACCGCATGTTTTCCAGCACATAACAAGGCCAATCAATTCAAAACAAGTTTTCCAAACGGCCCCAATTTAATAAAAAATATTTCCTTAATCGTAAAACATTCGGGCAATTTAAAAACCCCTGCGTTTATGCCCTTTCCGGAAAGCTAAAGCTCGAATCCTCGTAAATTCTCTGCTTTTTGGATAACGTTTACGCTGGGAATTGAAATATGCCAGCCATTATCTTGATATGAGCAACAATTGTTCAGCTTTCATAACAATTCAACATGTGCTTTTATGATTTTCGAATTTAATGTCTACAAAATGGCAGAGAAAATATTTATAGTTTTTAACATTTTTCTTATATCGAATTTAGGAATAAGCTGTTGAAATTCAGAAGTGCCTATTGAAAAAGTCAACAATTGATTCTTAGGAGAGAATGTAAAAGAAAAAATAAAAAAAATGCAAAACGGAAAACGCAATTAAATAAATCTATTGACTAGCGACAGTAGAAAAAGAGCATAAACCTACAAGTGGTCCATTCAATTGAATTGCGCAAAATAAATAAGAGGTTACATTCGAGTCAAGATGACCTGATTATTCCCAATAGCAGACTCTAAAATTATTGCACAAAACCGGTAAATGTTCCCTGAAGTTAGACCCATAAAATTAAAGATAATTTCCGCATAGTCGAAACAACCACTCATTCACTATTAATGCGATCAGAAAGCCCCATTTGCTAACATGTGCGGTTCAACCTGCGTTCTTAGGCTCATAAAATGTGCCTATCCGAACTTCCCACTTTCCTTTGCCCCAATGTTCAGATTGCTCGCCTTTCTTATTATCTCATGTAAATAAGCTCCTGGGATGTTCAACAGAATAATTTCAGTGGGAAGGAAAGTTATTAATTCGAATATTGCAATAAAGCCGCCAGTTAATTTAAATATGCAAAATCAACTTAGACGACATTCAATTGTGCTCACGAAATTAATTTAAGTGCTGTTTGAAATTGGCAATTAAGAGAAAAACACGTTTTCCAAATGGGCAAGTGAATAATGAAAACGAGGAAAGCTATTTGTGAAAGCACATAGTATGGGAGATGGGATAACTCCAGCCTAAACCCGGATTATCGTTCTTCCTTTTATCAACTTTATCACAAAAACTTCATTGCTAGTCAAAGCAATTCAGCATTTATTTAATTAAATAAGCGTTAATTAATATGAGTCCAAACCGATGTTGGCTGCAGCGTCTCAGTTAAATCCTCAATAAATTCTCAAACCCCCAAAAGGGCAGCCTGGTTTTAATTAGTTAAAATTTATAGCTGCAGTTATCTAACCTGATTTTGGATAAACGTCCGTTTGAGCGGTAAAGCGGGGTGATTTAACTTGCCTACGGTTTTCCAGCTGAAGAGCCATAATTAAAACCTATACTGGCCCCTAACAGTAGGGGAACACACCTTAATTAAGAAATCTACCTTTTTCAGTGTATTTTACAGTCAACTGAAAAAAATATTAAGAATTAAAACAAAAATTTTTTACATTCAATTGGAAATCAAAAGGTTATTTAAATTTACAAGGCCAAAATTAGAAGCGAATTGCAGAGATGCCAGGCCTTTAAGTGAATTAAAGGCTTTGTGAATAATTTGCATTGAAATATTGCTGCGTGGAAACATAATGGAGATGAAATTCCCAACAAAAAATGATAAACCCATTAGCAGAAGATTAAACGCACTTATGTGATAAATGGGAGTAAAATGTTGCATGTATACGTGCCTAATTGGCTTTTTCCGCAGGCAACTGGTAAATATTAGATCGGCAAAATAATGTTTTAAGTGTCTGCCAGCGCAGCGCACCTTATATAGGTTAAAGTAACCGCTTCTATTTGTTGATGGTTATGAAGTTGGGAGTTTATATTTGCCTCCAGACATAGGTTGAAATGTCTGGAAACAGCAGGGATTTTGATAAGCTGTGCAAATATTACAAATTAATTTTCATTTCCAGCCACTCACCGCTTCAATTCCCATTACTGTGGTGGTTTCGATTTTCTGCAATTTCTGCAAAAATAACCTAGCAAGACAGGAAATTGCTGGCAGAACCTCTCTGACCATATATGTGCAATAAGCATTTTGAAAATAACCACTCACTAGCTTTAAATAAAGCTTGATGTTTCTCCAATAAAAATCCTGCTGATCTGGACTCTTTCAGGTATAAGTAGACAAATTTTCAGATTAAGCCTGCTGAAAAATTGAGCCGATAGGTAGCAGGAACTTTGAAAACGCAGAGCATTCCTGCCTGCAGTGAACTTTAAGTGGATTTGATAGCAACTTAGCTAGTAGTTTGCAGCGAAATTGCTCTTCGAAGTTCCAGCAAACTTTGCTCAGTCCCTGATGGGTTAGTAAATTGATTTATCTGGAAATAAGCTATTTGTTCATAACACTGATTTAGTTTCACAGTATTTCTGATCGTCTAAGTTTTGCGACACTGCATGATATCTCCTTTCCGCGTCTGCACTTAAATTAATAGCCAAGTAAACGGCAGAACGAGGTTTATACTTGAATGTGTTTCTAAAACGAACAGGAATCGAGCAAATAAATTGCTTGTCTTGGCGGTAACTCTTTGGAAATAGCGCTGTGCCAACTGATAGGAAATAAACTTATCTCCAAAAGTTTCCATTAATTAGTTTGGCGAACATTTCAGACGTTGAAACAGCCCAATATAAGCGTTAGAATAAGATTGCACGGACAACGGTGTGATTTTCTGTAAACTTAGATGCAGGAAAATCGTCTTCCTAATTGAACTTTTTTGGTATTTCATTGTTTAATCAATCAAGCAAGATGATGTTTGCCCTAATTAGGTGGAAACCACACAATTTTTTTTCAATAAATCTAATATAAATCTGCAATTACTCACGTGTAACTTCGTTTTCCAGATCTTCGTAATAGCCACATAATGCCAGCTGTTGCAGGACGGAATTTGGCAAGCGGCAAAGTTGGTCCACGCGTCGCAATCTGGCACAGATTAGTTCTACGTCTTTTACGTTCCGATCACAGGGTCTGGAACAAAAAAAATCTACATTTTTTTAAACTAATCGCAACAGAACTGGATAATGGGCACGGCTGAAAACTAATGGATTTTCAGCTGTTGTTTCTATATCATCCGGCAAAGAGTTAAGTAAAAGAGCGAATTTAGAACAGTATTCGCAAAAGTGAATACTCAACTGTGAAACATAAAGTAAATGAAAATGCATCATAAAACTAGACCGAGAGTTTTGAGAACTAAATAGTAATTTTGCCTGTAAAGGAACTCTTAAGTATAAGGTGTTGAAGTTTCAGGCGACTGGTTTTTACTCTTTAGAGCCGCTGTTTTAATTAAAATCTATAATTGAAACGAGTTTTGGAGCCTCATCCATTTAATATATGCCCGCAATTTATTTAGTCGTTAATTTTGTCAGCAGCAAGTCAAATCAAATGCGGAACTTAAAGAACATTGCTGATGCAAAGCGCTCCAATAAAATAATACTTAGGAATCCAGAAGAACTTCCTAATCTACTTCAAGTAATTTGGAAATGTATAATAAACCAATAAAAAATGTAATTAAATTGTTTTTTTAGAAGGTTGCAATTAACTGATGTTTTTAAATAATTAAATTATATCGATTCGTAATTATTTATTCAAACATGATCACACGTCTGAGACGCGTAAGAAATCATATAAGACAAGCGATTTTGAAAATGATCAGGATGGAATTTTCTTTAAAAAACATGACTGTGGTTGCCGGATCACAGTTTAAGGCTACCTACTCTCTGAATATTTTCATGAGCAATTTCTATTATTACTAAAAACACTGGTGTGCACGTTAAAAAACACAATAATTATCCATGTATTTACATATAAATTATTTAGTATTGAAGTTATTAATTTTGCTATCCCATTAAATATTAGTAAAATTGTCATAAGTTACTGTAATAGTAAAATTCGGAATAACGAACAGTAGCTTTATTGTGTTCGACTCATCGAGCGCATAAACTAATTTCCCATACGAACATTTTGACAACTAAATGGTAATTTCAATATTTTCTGGCTCGTGGTAATATTCATTATTATTATTGAATTTAGTAAGTACATAAAACACTTTAATCGTTTTCGCCCCACACGGAAATAAAACTTTATTTTTGGGAGGCCAAGAAAACACTGAAAGGTTCTTATTAATCCCAAATAGTCTCACATAATATTGAAGATAATATTGATGATAATAATGAAGAAGATGATAATTATTTTTATATATTAGTTAAAGAATTGGGTAATGGTTGGTTTATAGATAATGGCCTAACGATCTTTTTATAGAACTAATTGTATTCTACTAACACAACTATTCGTTCCGAAGAAATCTATGGAAAAACTAGCATTTTTTCCGATTCTAGGACTTCTGTCATACTACATTAAAATTTTCCTCAATAATGCTCAAATTTTGGGTGCCAAATACCATTATAGAAGAGAGGTTAATACCAAGTATTAATGTTTCTCATGCTTTTAAGGTGTGCGTTGAAGGTTTGGTGCCCGGTGGACGTTAAGGTGAGTTAGTAGTTCAGTTCACCTCGTTTTCTTTGCGCTCTTTGGATCCTTTGTTTAACGTGTCTTATAACAATTTTTTGCAATATTTAAGTTCTACAGCTGCTTTCCATACAGAGGCTAGATATAACAACGCTGAATTTATTGTAAACTCAAACGAACCCACGCAAGCTCAAACTAAGCAAACTAATTCAAATAAAAGAAAAGCAATTTCCTTAAACTTCCCGATCCATTGTCAAT
>NW_026018715.1:8515846-8525135 GCF_020466585.1 Dendroctonus ponderosae
TCCTTGCGAGCACACCCAGATCGTGCATATAAAATTTATAACTATAAATAAAATGACACTAGTAGAAAAAGTCGTCACATTTAATCTTATCTCGAAATTCTTGTTATCGCTGTCGTAGTATTAAAGTACTTTATATTGTAAAGTTCAAAATAGAATTGCAATTGTTGATGATGAATTTCGACTTTGGAGATGTGGCTCGCAGCGGCTGTTTTTTGGTTTTGAATGTGGCACTAGATAACTTGGAGTTGTACGGCTACGACATCAATGTCCCTGATAAGCACTCCAACTGTTTGCTGCATTATTCTGCACAACACGGTGAGTAAAATTTAATAACACTTCGTTTAGATTGCCATTAAGCCAAAAAGTAAGCCTTGGCAAAATGGTTTTGGCATTTAGTCCAAACAATTAAAAAGTCTTGCGAAATGGACTCATACAGTTAATTTAAGCCATACATTTTTAATAAATCGTTAGAATCGCATCATGAAAAACACTGCTAAACCCACATGGCTCCGAAATTGTGGGGAAAAAATTTAGCCAAGTAATTGAAAATATTTGTTAGAATAATATTTGGTTCAGTTGCTTTCAATTTGGGTTTATAAATATGCAAATTTTTACGTTAACGGACAAACGCTTCAAACAAGCCACGAAAGGCCACTTTTTAAGCAGAGCTTTTTCTTTTATGTTCTCGTGCTTCATTAGTTTACTCTCAATTTTTTTGCCGACCAATAATCTTCATACTTCATACTGTCTATTTTACTCAATTTAAATTGAATGCAATGTTTGCATCTGTATCTTAAAATTTTCTTAAATTTTGCTCCCTATATTATCGAATATATTGTTTAATTTGTCAAAATTTCAAACACGAAAGCATTATAACAGGGTTTCCACTTCGCGTTCTACAAAATGGTACAATACGACTGCAATACACACAACAGAAACTTCAGTATTTTTAAGTTCCCAAAGGTTTCAAATTCGGCATGACGCCAGTAGATGAAACTATTTTTTGCATTCGCTCTTCACTCTCCGAATTGTCTTAGACTGTAACTCTAAAAAGTTTTGTTTATTAATAGAGCAGCAGAAATGGCCACGTATACAGATAATAAATGGCAAATATTGTAATAAGCTTTGCAATTAAATTCTGGGGAAAATTCACCTCCAGGTTACAAAAGCAGCTGCAGTTACTCAGAATTCCAATATTAACGGAATTCTCAATTCATTGCTAAAATTTATGGGAGATTGAATGCTTAAAATTCAACATATCGAAACGAGGTTACAACGCAGTAAGTTGAACTTTGTTAACCAGTAAAGTGAAACTTCCCCATCACATGCAACTTAAGAAAGTTTGCCCTCATTGCCCTATTAATCTAATTACCAATAGCAAATATTTATGGGAAATCATGTCCGATTAACAGGTTGAAACTTAAACACATGATAACACAGCTGCTTATAATATTCCACTTCGTTCATCTTAGCTTCGATTTTTTCCGTCCGAAGCTCAATAGTCTCCAGATTTTTCATGTCGGTTTGTAAAATGTCAGCAATCATTTCAATGTCCGAATAATCAGTTCTTGAGGGAATGTGGGATTGTACTTGATCTACTTGAGTCTGGATATTCTGAAGCTCACAGGCAAGATTCTCAGCCAATTTATAGGTACTTTCAGGAGTCAGCAAATTGATCTTATTGCATTTGCAGGTTGATGGAACATAGAGTTCCAAACCTCCAAGCATTTGCTCTGCGTTATTTAGATTGTATTTGATACACTGAATCTGCCTGTCCAAGTCATCTTGTAGACTATTCAGAAAATTCAGTCGATTTTGAATTGGCTCCAAGTAGCGATGGACCTGCACGATTTTGAAGAAAAGGTCATTTGTGTATTCTGCTTGCAATCGAAATTGTTGCTCTTCAGCGCCCAGTTGAGCTGACCACAAATTCACCAGTTCATCCAGCTGTTGGAATGTTAATGGTGCTTCTACACAAGAATTTTTTAACATGATCTTTTTTTGTGTGGCAGATATTGCAGTTTTTGACAAAATTGTTTTCTGACGCAGTCACCGAAAGGTTGAGTTCAAACTAAGGTAGGGAGTTCTGCAACTGCACTGCGGGTACAAATTACTGAAAGCATTCACTTTCCAGACCTAAATAACCTGAGACTTGGTGAAATAATGTTTTTATTAAAAAATACTTCTAAATAGCTTCTTTATTTAAACATCTAAATAGACTGTTTCACATCAATATAAAAATATGCGAAATCTGTAAATAGACTTTAAAAGAAGGATAATAAACTTTTCCTTCCCTTTCACTAATGGATTTTTCCTTTATTAGCTCAAATGTTAGCGAGCCACAAATATCGAAAATGCAACAAGATGGTGACTTAATTACAGTCGCATACCATCAATATCAACTCAAAATCACATTAAATTTGATTTTAGCATTTTAGAGCAAATAATATTATCAACAAAGGGATGCCTTAAAACGCTGAATAGGCCAAGACCGGTAGTCAAAGTCTTGTCGTACGTTTCAAAGTAGTTTCAGAAAACTTGTGATATTCGATTTTGGTGAGTCGTTTTTCTAGAAATGGCTATTAGCTAAACGGCGTGCACCTTGAATTACTCGGATTCTCATAAGAAATTAAGTAAGAGGGTCAGGAAAAAAATTATAGTTAAAAAAGTGAACCAATTTTATTGATAGGGAGCTAAAAAGGGATCCTTCAAAGCAATAAAACTTTCATACACCTAACAAAATAATTTAAATCTTTAATTGTTGCAGGAAATACGGAAACAACTCTGAAGCTACTAACTTTGAAGGCTTTACCGGACGTTGTAAATGCAAGAAGACAAACTCCGTTGCATCTGGCCTGCATCCACCAGCATAAACCCATCATCAAAATCCTCGCAGACAGTAACGCAAAAATGAATATTAAAGATCATCTCGGGCAAACACCGCTTTTCTACTTAGCAAATAGCCCGTCTTTAGCTGAATTTTTAATAGCACAAGGCGCCGATATCAACATCAGCAATAGCATTGGAGAGACATTGTTGCATGTGGCTGTTAAAGCCGGAAAGAAGACACTTGTGCAATACTTTCTTGAACACGGATTGTATGTGGATGCCAAAACGGCTTGTGGAGACACTCCATTAATGTTCGCCGTCCAGAGGGGCTTCGCTAAAATTGTTCATATTCTCTTAGAACACGGTGCTGATTACAAGATCGAGAATCACAAAAGTCAAAATCTCTTGCATTTGGCGGTTGAAAACCAACAAAATGAGGTATGTGAACGATTACTCTCTATGGAGATCAATTTTGACCAACTAGACCGCGATGGAGCATCTCCATTGCACTTAGCAGCTCAAAGAAACTATTGTGATATTATTCGAATATTGGCAGAAAGCAACGTTAAAATTGACCAAAGGGACTTCGATAATTACACTCCTTTGCATGTCGCAGCTAGTAATAAAAACAACGGATACGCGGTTGCAGTACTGTTAGAGCAACACGCCTCAATTGATGCGGTCACTTGCAATGGAGATCTGCCTCTACATAAAGCAGCAGGATCTGGGAACGAGAAAGCAGTAAAGCTGCTCTATCGGAAAGCTTTTCTAAGTGTGAAAAACCGATGTGGACTCACGCCTTTAATGATGGCAGAAGCCCATGACAGGCGATCAGTGGTGTATTTACTTAAAGAGCTGGAAGTGCGTCAAAAGCTCAGAAGAACCAGTGCCATACCTGTAAAAAGAGCGATTTAAGACCGGGGAGTCAATTATAGACTCAATGGCCAATTTTAATCCCCGGTCAGTGTGAAAGCCATGTTAGTACGTTGTTTCTGAAGCCAAATTTTCAACAAACCATCTCCCAGTTTGTGACTTATTTTAATTACTAGTTTAATTGTTGCTTAATATGTATTTAATTTTATTTCAATTATACTGTTTTATGATTCTGCTGAATTAGCTTTATTCGATGATTAGAATGGATTGCGGGTGCAAGCAATGCAATCATTTTTGCAAACTAAACAACTTATAGCAGGAATTTGCAAAAATGCTGATTTTTTACATTTACGTTTCAATTTAGACATACAATTTACACATTCGTATATGCTAAAATATTTTCAATAACGACCGTAAATCCAGAAGAAACAAATATCATGAGGAGTTTTTTACAAAACTTTCTGAAAGAACCTGGACGCTCAAAAACCGGGGTTAAATTATTAATTAAAACCGGGTGGAAAAATTCTACAGAGGGAGAAATTTCGCTTCAATTATGCTGATATTGTTTCCTGTTGAAACTTTATGAGCATGTTTATAATGGAGTCGCTACTCAGTCTCCATGGGCAATGCTTTAAACACTTGGCGCTTAAGCTTATTTTAGCTGCAACTTTAAAAACTATCGCACCCAATGTGGTTTTTGCTGACGAAAACAGCAGAACCAACTACGAGCAAAGTCGAAGTTAAAAGCCATTTTATATCAAGTCAAAACAAACACAGTTGTATCTCCACGTGCCCATTGATCTAACTTTTCGGTTGGGAAGTTTCTCTTCTCAATCGAACTCATTAGCTCGACTGAAGATCCTCCAAATAATTCCCTATATTGACCTAAGTATTTAAATCGTGGCTTAATTGCGACAGCCTAGAAAGGTTGAATAAATTTACTCCGACTGCTCGGACTTTCTTCGATACTATAGATAGAGGCGTAGTTTCCAAACAGAATTCACTACAGAGGTACAAGCTGTGAAGGAGTGAGAGAAACCGAAAAAGTGATGTAAATTGTGTCTAATAATTATTCAAACATAATAAATTATTCGAATCTCATACAGACATTTTCTGCTAAAATATGTTAAGACTCTTGTTGCAATTTTGGAAAGAAGGCACGACCGAATTATGAAAATCTCATCAAGAAGAACAATGAACAACTCTTTAAAGCAAGCAACTATTTAAAGTTACTAAATAATAATTGTGTGAATTTTGTGGAATAAATGTGTTTCATATTTTGAAGAAATTTTCATATCACAGGTACATTTATGCTTCTTCGAGTTACATTCTCATACATGGTAAATTTGCTTTGTTCTATTTCCAGTACCTTTCAATTTAAATTACTTATACTTCTTCATACACTAAATATGTACATTTAATAAAAAAATTATAAATGCGCAAAATATGTTAAAAACATATGTCATCAGATTGACTTTATGAGGCGAGATATTTTAGAAAGAGATTTACCATTTTCAGACACGCTCCTTGACCAAATTTTTAAATGAATTATTTTTTTTTATTATTTTCGGACAAATGAGACGAATTAGTCAAATAGCTGGATTTCGAAATAACTTTGTGTATTGTTGGTACCTCACTTGGTGGCTTCGATAATTCCGATAAGTTCGGGATTTAAAAATATTTTTTGATGTTGAAACTAAGGTTTTTTAAATAGCATCCGTTGCATTTTTTGTAATTTTCTCTCTAATACCTTTCTGGAAGAATTATAAATCGAGAACTTGTTTGTTGTTTAAATTAAAAGATTGATAGACAATTGAAATTTCCTATTGTAAAAATACGTAACGCACATCGAGTTTAATTTTATTAGTTTTGGTCAACGTAAACAAAACACGTCTTTTTAAAATATTTTTATAAAATTTTTACTTTCATCAGTTTAATCATGATAATAGTTCTGTACTGGTGGCTTTAGCAAAAAACATATTTGAAATATTTTATAGGCAATTAACATTAACCAAAAAAAGCACAGAAAAACGGAAGATGAAAACTGCGAATTTAAAGTTGAGTGGACCGACAAGTAGTAAAGTGCGTTTATTCAAAACTTATTTTTTGTATGAAGAAATTCGCTCATAACAAGAAGTCAAATTTAGAAAAACACTTTACAAGAAAGTCAGCGTCATTTAGCACTGAATCGGTGATGAAAGGAAGAAAGCAGTTGAGGAACTTCAAAAAGTCAAGAGTCGTCAAATTGTGTGTTTAATAACTGGATGAAATCTTCCAGCAATATTAACATTGCAAGTTTTGTTTTCAGACAAGAAATTGCTAAGAGAGAAAAACTAACTAACTTAAAATAATAAATTCAAACAAAAATAAAAAGTTGTTTTATAAATACATCCGAACAGCTTGTTCGCATTAATAAATATTTATTAAGTAAAAAATTTAGTTTTATTTAGTGCATTACTTATTCAGTGTAATCAAAGTTTATTAAACAAGCAGATTTGGCTCTAAATTTTTATTAAATTGTTGTAATGTTCATATTTGGCTCTTTGGCTAATAGGTTTGCCGACCACTGACCTAAACGTATCTACACGCACAGTTGGGACACTATTGAAATCGTTTCAATTCTATTTCAGTTTTTACTTTGATTTATTCGGTTTTTCTAATTGTTGGCATATACCGGTTTGGAGACTTCTTCCTGTTTTCTCTAATTTATAAGTTTTAGTTAATATCATTAATTGATAAGTTAGTTTGCTGTAAATGTTGCTTGGAGAAGCCCACGAAGTGTTTTTTATTATTAATAAACTAATTCTAGTGTAATAATTTTTCTCATTAGGCTCGAAATTTGCATAGCCCGCAAATAGCAAGATGCAACAGTAAATAATGTTGGCTTAATTACTCCTTGGGCCTAATACTGTTTGCTCTTTAATGACTATGTTATATCTGAATGATACCTTTTCGTAAGGTCTGTCGAAGTAATATTAGACCCAAAATCATTAGCTATTTATTTATCATCAATATCAACTTAAAATCAGTTTTAGAATTAGCGCAATAGTACTGTTGATATAGTTGATAAGGAAGCATTATTTAAACTCAGCTACTTGCATTTGGACAGCCATTGAAGCTCACAACAGAGAGTCAAGTAGTGTCTCCATTAATAGTCTGGTTCCATTTATTATTAACCTGGTGAGTAAATTTGACAGTGTAGCCGCTTTAGCATTTTGATTCTTACTTGAACATTAATTATAATATTAATTCGCCATTTTTTCAAAAGTAATCCATAGTATAAACTAACGCCCTATACAAATAATACAAACTCATCAGCAGCAAAATTTACATTTTATTCATTTCATTAACTAGATATGAATATTTTGTTTTAGACGATTTCAGATATTTCTTCTATAGTGTAGTCGTAAGAAAACTATTCGACACAATTTTTTGTTGCAGAAAATTCGATTTTTCAAACTTAAAACTAAAATGGCAGTTGAGCAATCTATTGAATCAATATTAGCAGATAGCCCAACGCTAGATCTCTTGATTAAATCACAGGGAGCCAAAATGAAACAGGGAGCCAAAATGTCATTGGTGCATATGGCTGTCGGCTATGGAGAAAGTGAGCTAGTGGACTTTTTCTTAGAACACGGCTCAGAGGTGGATGCCAAAACAGCAAGTGGAGAAACTCCGTTGATACATGCGGTGCTAAGGGGCTCCGTGGAAATTGTAGATGTGCTTTTATTATACGGAGCTGATTACCAGATCAGCAACCATTTAAAGCAAAATTTGATCCATTTGGCTGTGAAAAGCTACCAACCTGAGGTCTGCAAGCGATTGTTCGCTCTCAATATCAATGTTAACCAGCTGGACCAGTCCGGAGACTCTCCATTACACGAAGCAGCGAGAAGAAACTACTGTGATATAATTAAAATGCTCAGCGAAAACAACGCCAACATCGATCTGCGGAACTTCTACAACGCCACTCCCTTGCATGTGGCAGCTGGTGGGAGAAAAAATGGAAACGCGGTTGCAGTATTGTTAGAGCAAGGCGCCTCAGTTGATTTGGTGACTGACAATTTGGACCTTCCTCTGCATAAAGCGGCTTTCTCAGGAAACGAGCAAGCAGTAAGGCTGCTATATAGGAAGGAATTTCTAATTCGGAAAAACCGAAGTGGATTCACACCTTTAATGCTTGCCGAAGCCTTCGGAAGACGGTCAGTGGTGCGTATACTTAAGGAGCTGGAAATAAGTGAATTCATCGTATCTGCAACCAGTGCCACATCTGTTGCCCAACCTAATTACGACCGTTACTATTTTAAACGTTTCATTCAGATATTTCAAGTGGTTTTCGTAATGTTAATACATTTGCTTGTATTAGTTGACACTTTAACATCCCAAGAACAATCGAGTTGAATCCCAAGAAAAAATTCAACCATGTTTTTTAATGCGGCGAGACACTCAGTCAGTATTTGCTCTATGGGTGGAATTTAAATTCGTTAGAAGTTGATTTCATTGTCCCTTAATAACATTGAATTAAGCTTGTAGAACGATGGTCTCCTATTTCGAACCATTAGCTTGTTTCACGTAAATTAAATGCGCGCAAGTAATTTATGAAGTAGGTGGGGTCTTTAATTCTATAAGATCAAGAATACATTAACTGAAAGTAAGCGAGATTATAGTTGTTTTAATGTTCATTTCAAATTGTTAAATGTGTAATCGAATCATGCTCAAGAACTTGTTTGGAAAAATTTTGAACTTTTAGATGCATGTAAACCACTGGACAATTGCCATCATCGGCCAGCTTTAGAGCAATGCCAGTAGATTTTATTTAAATACTTTAGTAGATTAATGTTTACTTTATTACAATTATATGCTGCTATTTATTCTGCATAATGCAGTGTAATTTTATTTAGGTAGTAGTTTATTTGCAGTTTAGTATTTACTTTGTATTCCAATCATATGAATATATGTTATGAATTATTCAAAGTGAGTTTTATTCGATGATAAGTAGAGGCAATGGTAGTTTTGCTTGTTCTGCTAGGAACTGTTTAGTTTCTTTTATTTTATTCCATAACTTGCAATATATATTTCAACCGTACATTTGGTACTTGCTAATAAGCAGTCTTAGGAGAAATATTGATATAAGAAAATATCAAACATTTTAGTTTAATTTGTTTCAGCTAAATTAATGGCGCGCAATTAATGTATGAATTAGTGGAATGGCTGGTATAGTTAGGGGTTTTTAATTCTGTAAATTCTGTAACTCAAAAGAAAATTATTTAAAACAATTTTTGAGAGTGGAAAATTCCAATTACCAAACAACCATTTAACGAAAATTGGTGTTGGGCAATCGATCGAATCGATATTAGCAGAAACCCCAACGTTAGCTCAGTTCATGAAATCACAGGGAGCCCAAAGGGGATGACATTGGTGCATATGGCTATGGAGAAAAGAGAACTGGTGAACTTTTTCCTAGAGCACGGGTCAGACGTGAATTCGTTGGTCCGTGGAAATTATAGATGTACTTTTGTTATACGGAGCTGAATACCAGATCAACAACCCTTTAAACCAAAATTTGATTCATGGGGTATGGAGAAAG
>NW_026018715.1:8525185-8528005 GCF_020466585.1 Dendroctonus ponderosae
TTCCGGATGTGGTCCAGCAGGTCCTCTGTATCCAGGTCTCTTCGCAGGGTGGTATTTCTGACGAAGTATGGGGCCTTTGTCACTATCCTCAGTATTTTCTTCTGAAATACTGCCAGTTTCTGTTTTTGCGAGGTGCTGGCTATGGACCACGCAGGAGATCCATAGGTCAGCACCGGGCGTATCATTTGCTTGTAAACTCTGACCTTGGTTCGTAGGCAGAGTTTACCTGACAGCAGAGAATAGCAGGCATGAAGCAGGAATCTTGCCTTGGCAATGGTGTTTGCCATTTGGTCGTGCCATACTAGACGCTTGTCATATGTAAGTTCAAGATAGGTTATCTTGGACCTCCATGGTAGCCGCTGTCATGCAAGCTCTAGTAGGCCTCTGGGTGGATATTTCGTGCCCCTGGTGGCTTGAGTTTTTGCTGTGTTGTACTCCATTTTCCAGTCCCTGCTCCATTTCACGACTTTGTTGAGCTGTCTCTGCAGTTTGGCTTGGATGCCAGGACCCTTCGCAACGGTAGTGAAGGCTACATCGTCAGCGTAGATGTAGCCTTCTGTGTTCTTGTTGATTGGAAGGTCCGCCATGTAGATATTGAACAGGGTAGGGTCCAGAACTGCCCCCTGCGGTACTCCTGACATCATTGGTTTGCTTGCAGAAAGCTACTCGCCTGCTCTGACTTGGAAACTGCGTCCAGACAAGTAACTGCTGAGGAGCTTGGTTTGGTACCCTGGAAAGACTGCCTTGATCATCTTGGCAATCAGGGCCTGGTGCCAAACCTTGTCAAATACCTTGGACATGTTCAGGAAGACAGCTCCTAGACGTTTTCGGCGATTTAACACTTGTTGGATTCTCTTTGTTAGCCGGGCGACAAGTGTGGTTGTGCCATGGCCCGGCCTGAATCCATGTTTCTTATCCAGCAGCACTTTCTTGTCCTCTATTGTATCCTGGATTTGGTACAGGACACACCTCTTCATAATTTTGCCCATCATTGGTAATAAGCTGATGGCCCTGTAGGACGTGAGCAGTTTCCTTTCTGAGCCTTTCTTCGGAACCAATACCACAATTGACTTTTTCCAGATGTTCGGGAAGTATTGGAGGTCCAAGATTGCATTTGTCACTGTGGTTAGGTCCTCAATTGCTGTTTTCGCTTAGAGATTTTGTCATGTCCAGGGGCTTTTCTCCTCTTCGTCCCCTGTATGATGTGTCATGGGTCATTTGTCACTCTTTTGGCTTTGCTGGTCTGCCATTTAAGAAGTGGGCTATTTTATCCATTTCCTGTTCTTTCTTTGCGTGATCAACCAGGTAACCCCTGTACCTCTATCTGGAGCTCTAGATGATTTGCACAGAGCTCCACTTTCTCTTTGGGGTCCACAGAGATAATTCCGTTTTCTTGCATTGGTTGCATTGGTCTCCTTGGTCCTTTGGTGAGGTTCCTGGCCAGTTTCCAGATCGACTGGTTGTTCTCTTCAGCCCCAATTTGATTTTAACAACAAAGTATTTAATATTGGATCTTCTATTTGAGTCGAAACAGCGTAGATGTTATGGGTGAGATATATGCTGGCCATTTGAGATGGTTCTGCCACCTGCTAGTCGGTTGATGAATGCTGAATGTAAGGAATCCACCACAGAGCAACGGAACTGGTAGAAGTTTTCATAGAGCACGGATCAGACGCGGATGCCAAAACGTGTTAAAAATTATGAAATTTAGTAACTTATTGCATGTGAAGCAACGAAAAATTGCAATTGGAGGTCATTTTTACAGTCATGTTTGGAGATTGTATTTAGATAAAGTAATTTCTCGAAGTTTGCCATTTTATTGAGCAAGTGCAGGTGCAAAAAAAATGCAGGTCAAATACAGCAGATGTAAGGTCTTGCGTTTGTATAGTGGCATTTTTAGAACTAATTAATTAAATGCGATAAAAAAAACCTCAATAATTCTTTTTTATTCAAAGTAATAAAAAACTGCCAATTTTCGCAGAGAAACGATGATCATACAAAACACAGCAATTCCGTCTTTCCACTTCCACTCCATTGCATTTCAGTTTAGAGAAATTACTGTTAGGCACAAAGTAACTAAAATCATGTTGGTATTACTAAAATGTGGTTCTAAAAGCCTTCGCGGAACGAAGGAAGCAAGAATCAAGGATCGGTTCTGAACAGATCCCGATCCGAGCGCTCTAATTCGGTTCGTATATCGGTTCTGAACAGTTCAGTCTTCATTTATGAGCTGGTTTGTTTTCCTCTCAGAACCAAAGAACCAACAAACGTTATTTGTTTAATGACGACGACGGCGAGCGCCCAACCAAAATTTGTCTTGACCAAACCTTTTTAATAGCGATATAAATAATTGCGATTAAAAAAAATCCGATCAAATTCGACAATAATGATAGTGAACGTGAAAACATTTCGAGTTGTTCGGGAAATGAAAAGTAAATTTTCAAGCACTTAATATTGTAACGGAAATGGCCTGGGGTACTCACGTTTGGAATGGGGGATCGAAATTCATGGTATTTCAGTAAATGGGAGCCCCATTTGGGCCCCATTTACTGTCAAATATGACACTGACAAGCGGGAAGTTTCGCACCTGTTCTGGAGATTTCTGGAACTATCTGGAATACCTGGAGAAAAATATATAAGCGACGACGAGAACCAGACAAGGGGAGAGTGAAGTGACAGCCGCGCCTGAGTGCAGAAGAAGTTAAACCCGCGAGTCGGAAATCCGTGTTTTCCGTGTGTTATTGTTATCGTTTGTGAAGTTGACATTAATTTTAGAAGTTAGTTTGTTCCTGTTCCGTAGTTAAAGTTGTACCGAGTGGA
>NW_026018715.1:8528057-8534175 GCF_020466585.1 Dendroctonus ponderosae
ATATTAATAAATTACTTTCTATTCTAAATATGGATACCTACTTGTTTCCTGCTAGGGCAAGCCAAAGATTTTCATATAGAACAAAAAGAAGCTATCGCTACATGAACTTTGAAGACAGCCGGTATTAGCCAGTTTTCTTAAAAGACAGTATGGTTGTTATATTCGATTCGTAGTTTTAAGTCCAGAATTATTATATCATGTATCTTTGGATTACGTACAGCATTCTCAAATGTGCTGTATTCCGTTTTTCCTGGTAGATTTTTCTTCAAACAAGGTGGAACCAGCAGTTTAAGTTTTGTTAATGAAAGCTACAAGAAGCGGAAAAGGGCTGCAGAAACAAAAGCTGCGTTTAAAAACATGATTTAGTATATTGAGTCCATTTTTTTTAACTTAGAACGTTTATTTCTTTAGCTAACCATTACCAATGGGACATAGTTTCAATTGAAAACGAGACAAAGTCACTGTCAGATACCACTAAGAGGCATGAAGTCACAAATAATTTAAAAATAAACACATGAACAGATCTCACACTTCTTTTGCCCTCTAAGCCGATAAAACCGACGCGAATTTTCGCATTTCGATACAGTGAAATGTTTAATGATCAATGTATATAAATTATTATTTTCTGTTTCACGGCAAAACACTGGCAAATCTATCGCAATTTGCAAACCATGCTCATTTTACATAGACTCCAAAACATGCTACGAAAGAGATTTTAATGTTCAAAGTGCTAGCTTTCACGGCAACATAATTTATCTGATATAGCTTACTAAGAACTCGATGCTTCGAGCTATAATTTAGCACAAAGTTTCAGCCAATTTTGTAATTTTAAGGGCAAAATGGATTTCCGATGTCATTAACGATGTTATGCTTTTCAATGGAACTTTTATAAATATTATAAACGCCTAAGTGGTTATAAGCAAAGTCGATCAAAGTCTGTTTTTTTAAGATTTTGGAAAGTTGATTAAAATTTCTCAAAACCCATATGAATGCAAATTGAGTCCAAACAATTTAAAATTATTATATGAATATATCGGCCTATAGACATGCAAGTCTCGCAGATACTTTCGGGAGAAGAAACGTCTAGAAAAGCATATTTTACTAAAATTTATTAAATCCCTAACAAAGGCAGATAATTCTCCAACTATTCTGCGATAATAAATTACTAAAGGCATTCACTTTCTGGAGCTAAACATCCTGGGGCCTGGTGAAAGAATATTTTTATTAAAAAGTAGTTCTAAAGAGCTTCTCTATTTAATCATATAAATAGAGCGTTTCACATAAATATAAAAATTATTGAAATTTATAGGGGCGTGAAACAGACGCACCTACTTTCGAGATAAGTTTTGTTAAGGACTATCTAGGATAATTGCTATGGATTTTATACTTGAAGATCGTGCTATGCAACAGCAATTTGCAATTACCATTTACCAGTATGTAATCATTAAAAATTTCGGAAATTTTTTCACCTTGATTTTCATTTTTAGTTTGCAATTAACTTAAGTAAACAAAACTGGTCAGCGTTCACATGTTAATATCGATTTCCATAACAAAAGGGCGGTTGCATAAATTGCACCTGTAGG
Organism: Dendroctonus ponderosae; assembly: GCF_020466585.1. Taxonomy (NCBI): domain Eukaryota; kingdom Metazoa; phylum Arthropoda; class Insecta; order Coleoptera; family Curculionidae; genus Dendroctonus; species Dendroctonus ponderosae. The sequence continues at coordinate 8,529,641 of NW_026018715.1, forward strand.
TAGATATACACTTACTATTTAATCATTTCATTATTAACTAACTTTTTATCAAAAACTGGGTTGAATCAGGTTTGTGCTATAATAATTTTGATGTGTTGACTGCGATTGAAATTATAAGGTGTAATTTTTAAAAGTAACGTAAACACGGTTAAACATTTGCTATGAAATTCTACAAGTTAACAGCGTAATATAACGGTGTACTTTGATGAAAATYGCAAAGTTACTTTTTGCTGGAAATGTGAAACCTTTTCGAGTTGTTCTGAGAATGGYGTTCACAACTAGGCTCTTGTCCCTTTGCAAACATTAAACTTTTATTATTTTGTGTATGTACSTCCGTTGTTATTAAGTTAATTTTTACACATGTACTCGAAAATCCTTTGAATAATTACCGTAAAACTAAGAGAAACAAATATCCAGTAGCATGTTACTAATGAGCAGTTTTAAGAATCCGTTCTGCAAGGGCCTCGAGGCTCAAAAACTAGCAAGTTGGATGTAAAAATTCTACAGATGCAGAAATAAATTTCACTTAACTTTTACCGTCCTTAGAACTTTGTGAGTATGTTTATGATGGAGTCGCTATTCAGTCTTAATGGAATATTATTTAAACACCCGGCGTTAAGCTCAAATTATTTGTACCTAAGTTTAAATATCATCGATCTCAACGTTGTTTTGGCTGAAGAAAAGAGGCAAACCAACAACAGGCAAAATTGCAGTTAACGTTATTTGGGATTCGATCTACATGTTTCCGCTTCATATTCTTTCCTCTGAATTTGCCATTCAGAGCGCGATTTCATATCTAACTGAGAACGCACATAGTTGAATGTGGACGTAAACACAAGTTTTTAAGTTAGTACAAGTAACAACAAGTAAACACGCATTAGTTCGACTGAGGATCCGCCAAATCATTCCCTATATTGACCTCTCGAACGGTTTTAACTCATAAAAAATTTATCAATGATTTAAAACATGCCTTAACTGCGAACACCTAGAAAGGCCTCCTAATTGACTCCTGCGCGATGCTCTCACTTTCTTCCAAACTTTGAATAGACTTAGTTTCCAAACAGAATTTACCACAGAATGTACAAGGTGTGAAAGAGTGAAAAAAAACGGATAAAGAGATATAAATTGTATCTAATAACTGAACAGAAAATAAATTATTTGAGTCCCATACAGGCATTTCCAGCTAAAATAATTAAATCTTTCACACACATTTATAGGTGGGAAAGAAGGCACAACATAATTATGAAGATCTCAACACGAAGAACAATGAACCACTCTTTTTTGACACATTTAATTAATAAAAACATATCGCGAAAGTGTATTTAATCAATTGGTAACTTTAGAAAGCTAGCAACCATTTACATTTGCTAAATAATAATTGTGCAAAATTTGTGGAATAAATGTGTTCCATATTTTGACGAACTTTCCATATATTGATATGATTAAAATCAATGAACGCAACTACATTTACGTTTCTGTCAGTTAAATTTTCACACATACAGGGTGATTCAAAATTGGCGTCATTCCTTTTAAGRGGTGATAGAGGCTCCCTTGGGGAGTACCAGAAAAATATTTWAAWTTTTTTTTTCGAAAATTTCTAGAAGATATTAACAGTTAAAAATCGAATTTCAWCTTTGTYATTAAGCATTATTTTGAAAAAATCYCACGTTGGATTGGCAGCCTATTGGAATACTTAAGCATTCAAAAAGAAAAATTACGATCTTCGCCAGGAAGTCAGTGCCATATTTACTGAAGCGTAACATGCTTATCAAGGCTTGTGTATTACTAGACTGGCTTTTTTAGATTTTGGATTTTAGATGGAATGGTGACCTACGCGTAGCCGTCGCTCTGGGTTGTTTCACGCACGTGGATAAAGCTGTACCTCTGTCTCAACTTATGTTAAAAAATCTAGCAGCCATGGAGCACCCCTTTATGTGTGTACTGTACTTCGACGGACGACGAAAATGACTAGGAGAACACGCTGCTAAAATATTTTAACATATTTACGGAACACCCTGTATAAATAACAATTATAAATTAAATCAAACAAAATTTTAGTTTATTCACTGGGGTACCATGGGGAGTATTCACTGGAGTACTATGAATTGTACGATAATGTTTATTGAGATTTCCCTGTGTTGAAAAGCTTTTTTGACAAATACTGCAAACATTGGAAATAGACATAACTAATGATATAACAAGAATGACATAAAATGATATAAAAGTTATTATTTGTACGTTATTACGACAGAACACGTATACTACTTCGACACATTCAAGTCAAAACGTGGTCAGACATAAACCAAACCACTTTATTTCCCACTTTTAACAGTTCTAACCTCACCTTTTTAAGATTTGACACTTGACACAATATCTGTCATAACATTAGATACTGGCACCGTTGTATTCCAAGAGGGCAACAATTAGCCTCTTCTGTCAAAACCAAGTATGTGCATAGGGGCAACATGGCAGTGATACGCGCAAGCGCAATTAGCCAGGACAGGTGCGGACGGTTAAGAAAAAAATATCTGCTGACAGGGGTTGCGAGGGTAGTGCATGCGCAGTTTATGGAATGGCCTACGCGTAGCCGCCGCTCAACCCAGGTAGTTTACTATCAGTCTTTATCTATGGTTTACTGTGTTCGGTTACTGTGGTTAGAAGAGTTGCTGAATTGAATTTGTGCATGTGGGTTGTCGCAAAGAGGCTGATATACGGTATGTTTTAAAGGTTATTAATTGAACTTTATCCACCCTTTCTCTAATTAATCTCTAATCTAATTTAAAATTTTCGAAAAAATGTTCAAATCAAAAGTTGTAGATATTAACCTATACTTTATTTTAAGATAATATCAATTGGTACAGGGTGTAGCAATACACGTGCCATATAAAAGTTTCGTTTTTTTAAATGGAATGTCGTACAACTGTTTTCGACATAATAACCAATATTGATTGAACTTTGGCCACCACGTTTTAACATAAACTTTCAAATTTGGGCAAAAATATTAATACACGGAAGTTCAATTATTTTAAGATAATCAGCCCTGTGCTCTATCATAAAAGAAATTTTAAACGGCCACACGTTGTGGCGACTTAACAGTTCAGGCTAACATTTTTGATAACGAGTTAACGTTTGCGTTTCCGTCCCCGTTATCCATCAAACGTTAAAAAGGAAAAAATATTCGATGCATAAAGTGAGATGCCCTTATACGAATAGTATATTAGTTAGAGAGAGAGTTAACATCAAACCATCGAAGCTTCTAAAACATATGTACTACATGTGCACGTGTTGACCATTTGGCCCACCTACTACTAGAATTGTCTTTGTTTACGATTTGCGTTCACTTTCAATTGCTTTCGTTATTGTTCTTGACCTATCTTCTCAAGCACTTTCAATGGAGCATGTACAGAAGAGGTAAGAAAAACAACCCCCAAACAATTTGAAAATTTGGTAGAGTTTGTGGAGGAAAATAAAGTTTATTTTCAAGACCATTCACTAATTGTTCTAATAAAGCTAACCTTATCAGACCACCAAAAGACCTATCGTTGTTTTAAATTAAAAATAAATTATAGCTAAAACAGAAAACTCCGCTCTGATTAAACACAAGGGTTTTATTTATTCCTCCGAGCATAACTCGAGAGACGCACGTTAAGTTCGATAGCGGCATGTGTTTTAATGCTGTTATTCTGAAGAGCTATTTCTTAATATAACGTTCGTCGATAGCGTGCGCCTGTTCTAATACAACGGTTTTACTGGTACAACACACCGTTGGAGCCACATAACGTGTTTGACGGATAACATGTACGTTAAAGTTAACGTGAGTGATTATAGCACAGGGCTGATTATCAGTTGATACTAATAAGTGTCAGACTAAATTTACATTTTTGTAAAATGGAATGTCGTACTTTTTATTACATAGTAGCACTATTCACAAAATTGTAAGCCCATTGCACGCAGATATCCTATATTGGTTTTTAATTTTTTGAGTTAACCAATATTAATTGAACTTTGCCTACCCCGATTTGACATCTAATTTGATATTTAATATTTAGAGATTTTTGATACTGAGAGACAAATCTTAAAGACGAAATTTGCAGATATTATTAGATGATATTTTTTAAATGAAATACTCATGTTTTGCCCAGATAGCATTTGGCATTCGAAGAATATCCCAGAATGTTAAAAAAATATTCAGAACATTACGGGGATAGCCTGGGAATTTACCTGAGTGAACATTCCTGAAATGAATGTTCGTAGAATAAATTTATGTTTCATTGATCAAAGTTCATAAAAATTATATGCTAAGTACGTACATATTGTGTATATATGCAGATGATTATTCCCATTCAAAAGAAATGTTCGGGTAATATACATATTTAAATGTATATCCAGGGGATGTTTTTATAGAATATACTATGGATAATTGCAAATTTGTCAAAACTGCAAACATGGTGATTCAAATATGAAATAATTAATTGTGCTAATATTTCAAGATAAATTAATATAAACTTGTTTGAAACGGGACAACCGACAACAAA
>NW_026018715.1:8535174-8694691 GCF_020466585.1 Dendroctonus ponderosae
CTGTTATTTCAAACACATGTTATTTTAAAGATCGATAACAGGTATCGACTGTTCCATATCGATATCTGTTCCAAAATACCTGTGCAAGTATTTCGTGTCATCCCTAGGCAGTTGAATCAGAAACCAGTTGTATGCAAAACTGCCGTCGAAGTACAGTACACACATGGTTGCTAGATTTTTCATAATAAGTTGAACCAGAGGTAAAACTTTATCCACGTGCGTGAAACAGCCCAGATAGTTTACTGTGTTCGGTTACAAAAGTTGCTGAATTGAATTTGTGCATGTCGGTTGTCGAAAAGAAGCTGATATACGGTATGTATTAAAGTTTATTGATTGAACTTTGGCCACTCTTTTTTACATCTAATTTAAAATTTTCGAAAAAATGTTGAAAACGAAAGTTGTTATTAGTAGATATTATTATAACCTATATTTTATTTTAAGATAATATCAATTGGTACAGGGTGTAGTAATACACGTGGCAGACAAAAGTTACGTTTTTTTAAATGGAATGTTGTACTTTTAATTGCATATTCGAACTGCGCGTGAAATTCTAAGCCTATTCGGTATAACTCTTTTAATAGATTTTCAACTGTTTTCGACATAATAAGCAATATTGATTGAACTTTGGCCACCACGTTTTAACATAAACTTTCAAATTTGGGCAAAAATATTCCTACATACACGGAAGTTGTAGATTTTTACGTCTCAATTATTTTAAAATAATATCAGTTGATACTAATAAGTGGCAGGCTAAACTTACATTTTTGTAAAATGGAACGTCGTACTTTTTATTGCATATTAGCACTATTTACAAAATTATAAGCCCATTGGACGTAAATATTCTATATTGATTTTTAACTGTTTCTGAGATAATCAATATTGATTGAACTTTGCCCACCCCGATTTATATTTAGAGTTAAGTCTTAAATACGAAATTTGTATATATTATTAGATGATATTTTTTTAATGGAATGCCAATATTTTACCCAGATTGCATTCAGCATTCGAAAAGTATCCCAGAATGTTAAAAACATATTCAGAACATTACGGGGATATCCTGGAAATATACTTAAGTGAACATTCCAAAAATGAATGTTCGTTGAATATACTATGGATAATTGTAAATTTGTCAAAACTACAAACACGGTGATTCAAATATAAAATAATTAATTGTACTAATATTTCAAGTTAAATTAATATAAACTTGTTTGAAACGGGACAACCCATTTTAGTTGCCATAATTTCGGTACAAATGTTATAAAATATATAAAAGCCTTGAAAAAAAATGGATAAAACCGGTACTTCAGAGCACGTGCAAAAGTGAAAAAGGCTGTAATGTACGTGTTATAGACTGTGGCCTGTGACAGAACCTTTAAATATAAAACTAACTGAATATAAAAAAATAATTTCATATAACTGAATAACTTATATAAAAAGTTAGTTTTATATTCAAAGGGCAGAACGTGACTTCCTGTTTCGGAGATTGTTTATAGGAACCTTTTTTTATAAATGCGCCAACGTTATAATTGTATTGGTATAAATAAAATTTATATATTACTCAAATACATTTATTCGGAGATAACAGTTAAAATTAAGAATAAGAACAACGTGTTTCTGCTTTCTTGCCTGCTTTTGTTTTTGTATATGTACGATGTATGTCACGAACTTTAATTTGACAATTTAGTTAATCTTTATATATATACATATTTCTTGTATTCGTGTGTATTTCCTAAACGACTGGACCTATTTTGATGAATTTTTTTGTGCGTGTTCAAGGGAGTTTGAGAAGGGGTCAGATTCAAATTTTGAACCACAGGAAAATGTTTCTTTAATTTACTTTTTTATTTGTAAGAATTTGTTGATTTTGGAATGTCTCACATTGGATCCGCAAGTCTGCGCTACCACAACTTAACCTACTCCACCACCCTAACCTACCAATTTATTTATTAGTCTGTCCCGACCAGCGATGCCAACTCTACGCATTTACCCGTAGATCTACGGATTTGGAGCTGATGCCCACTTGCACCAAACATTTAAGAAAGACTTAAGGTTATGATTAGCGTTAAGTTCGAGCCTACCTGCAAAAATGGATTGCACCAACCGATGACACGATCTTAAGTTCGTCTTTGGAAATCTTAAATTTAAGGACTCGTTCTCGAGTACTTAAGCATGACTTCCTTCTTCCAACCTTACTTTAGTCGCTAGTTAGTCAAATATACAGCATACGTATATGAATTGTGTAATAATAATGTCCTATTTTCAAAAAATAAGTACCTACGTACATCATGAATTATTAATTTCAACGTTTTATTAGCGCCCTTTCTGACAAATTGGGAAAATGAGAGATGGCGGAGTTTCATTTGGCTGTACCCAATCACCATCAAAAGCAGCAAGTGATTGATTCACGCCATACAAGGTCTTATTATTTACAATGGATAATAATATTTTATCTGCAGTTTTATAAAGTTTTTTAATCTGAATGGAAATGTGCTTCCGGATGCCTTCTTTTTGGTTATTGTGGAATTTCCGGATTATTGCTGTCGTAGGCGGAATTGTTGTTTAAAAATTAATTATTAACTGTTTTAATAAATAGCATTAAATTGGCCCGACATTTTCTACCATGTTGACTGCTTTTCTTGCGAAGATACAGCATCTGGTTTTTTTATTGTTATTATTTTTATTATTATATTTTTTATTTTCCGTGATCTTTATGAAACGCAACGAGCTCTAAAGAGTATCTCTTTCAGAAGCGAAAAAAATTGGGAAACCCTTTCTGTTTTGCAGCCGTGAGTGAAACAAAATTTTAAAAAGGTCTCGAATTTCGGTTAGAAACAACACAGACATGCAGAACAGAAAGAAAAATACAGAGTTGCCGGTTATTGCCTTAAGCTTAGCTAAGAACACGTGAAAAACGGATGGTGCAACTCATTGAAACTTAAGTCGGACTTAAATTTCAAGTAAGTAAGGGACGTGCTTAGAAGAAGTTTGGTGCAAGTGGGCATGAATGCTCCGATATACGGACAGCTAGTCTATTTATAATTCGTGCTCTTCGGTTTTCCATTCCTCGCAGCTACGGCACTTGTTGAATATCCCTTCGCCATTAAAGTAATTATTTGAATTTTTTCAATTACATTTGCATATGGCATTTTGACAATTTTCAAAAATTTTCTCGGTGGCCAAAGTTCAATCAATAAATATAAAAAATATATGGCCAATAAGGTTTTCTTCTTTTCAAAAATTTCAAATGTTCAATTAAAAAAGGAGCAATTAGAAAAAATTATTCACAACAAAACTCAAAGATCCTTCCCCAAAGAAACCTAAATTTGTCTGAATGACAATTTCAGATAAAACTTCTTCCATGTAGCTAAAACTTAATTAAATCATTTTTTGTTGCATGTTGGGAATACAGAAAGCCAGTACATTAAATACTCTAATAGCTAAACCATTTGTCGTGAATGCAAGAAGGTAAACTTCGCTTCATCTAGCAGCAATAATCTTTCACCGAAATCATCGTAAACCACATGGCCGATTTATCATTGTTGATGTCAGCAAACTCTACGGATGAGGTTGAACGATTCGTAGCTGCAGGAGCCGACATTTATGGCACAAATATCAGCGGGGAGACATTGTTGCATCTGGCCGTTAAAGCTGGAAATACTGAATTTGTAAACTTGTTTATTGCGTACGGATTGTCTGTAAATGCCAGAACACCATATGGACATACGCCATTAACGTATGCAGTTCAAGGCGGATTCGTCGAAATTATGGATCGTCTTATAGATTTCGGTGCTGATTACAAGATAATGAACCCTATTGATCAAAATATAGTTCACTTGGCAGTGGCAAAAAACCAAACAGAAGCATGCAGGCGGTTGGTCACTCTGGATATCAATCTTAACCAAAAGGACCGGAACGGAATCTCTCCATTACACTCAGCAGCGGGAAGAAACTACTGTGATATAATTAAAATCCTGATCGAAAACAACGCCCATATTGACCTACGAAACTATGACAATGCTACTCCTTTGCATATGGCAGCTGGTAGGAAAGAATGTGGAGACGCAGTTGCAGTATTGTTAGAGCAAGGCGCTGCAGTTGATGTAGTGACTTATAATGGGGACCTTCCTCTGCATAAAGCAGCAGCATCTGGAAATAAGCAAGCAGTAAAGTTTCTTTATCGGAAAGATTTTCAAATCCGGAAAAACCGATGTGGACTCACACCTTTGATGATGGCACAAACCTTTGGAAGACACTCAGTGGTGCGTTTACTCAAGGAACTGGAAATGCACAAGCCACCAGTTCCATATCTGCCGATGAAGATTTGATTAATATTGATTAAATAAATACTTTTCTCGAAGTTTTCTATTTTATTGAGTAGGTCAATTGTGGTTTGTTTAGTAATAATCGCGCTCCGCAACGCTGCCACATATGACAGAATATAATTAATTTGGTAATTTGGTAGCTCAATCTAGGGGGTCGTTCGTATGTTCGCAACCATCTAGTATAACTTTTGAAAATGTTTTATCGGCTTCTACCAGTGGCGTCACACTTGAAACTCTGAAAATGTCGAGTACAGAGTGGGACTAGCGACATCTAAGAAATCGATCGAAATTTTTATTTTTCTTGATCTTTGAAAAATCATTGCCTCCTTTCCAATATCGCTTGATGCCGGTCAGATGTTGAAACAATGTAAATGGTTTAAGAAGATACCGTATAACTACCATTTTATGGACTAGATGACCCAAGAAAGCTCCCTCTCTATATCTTAACGAATCTCAAAAATTTATTATATTTTCCTCAAATCATAGCAATGCCGAACTCAACTTGCGTATAACGATTTACGTGATTGTCTAGATTTCGATCGTGCAAACCCTAATTTACCAAAAGTTCCAAAGCGGCAGAGAACCTGTTTGCTACGTTCATATGGAATGGCATTTGATAGTTAGCAGAAATGTATGGCGGCAACATTTCGTAGACATCCATACAGGACATTTTATAGCTCTATCCAGATCTGTTTTCTATGTGTATCTGGAAGAGTTATTCAAGCTTCATGTGATGCAGAGCGATTATTTATCGCCCTTAGCGCGAGTAGAAAATGGCCACATTAACAAGAACATGTCTTGATTATTACTGCTATTAACGGCTACAAGTTTTAATGCAATTCAAATAAAAAACGTAAAGAATGTTTTCAAATGTTACAAATTTGTTTAAAATTTTGCATAAATATTCTTGTCCGAATATTTTCTAGTTTGCGTTGAAAGAGCAAATATTTACATAGTAATCTTTAATCTCGTGGAGCCTAGATAGAAAGTTATAATGGGCTTTAAGTTTTAAAGTTGCTGGCAGGATTGCCAAGGAACTGAGCTTTACCGAAAGACAACTTTAAGTTTGGTGGTTCGCTGGCAGCAAGCCATTAATTAACTAAGTAATAAGGGGCGACCAAGAACTTACCTTCCCTTTTATTTAAATTTTAATTATTTTATTAAGAAATCATAACTTTTTTGACTGGAAAGTTTACACATTAGTTTGATTGCAGATCCGCCAAACGATTCATTCTAATGACCTCTTCAGCCGTTCGTGATAATACGAGATTTTTATCGGGGATATCAAACGTGGCTTAACAACGAAAGCCCACAAGGGACGACTATTTTCCTCTATCTGCTCGATGTTTCGGCTTTTCGCGAAGCTCTAGAAGGAGGCTTATTTTCCAAGCCGGATTACCATTTTTACGACAGGTCAAATTTGCTACCAGGAATTTCTATACGTTCCTTTTTGTCCTCTGAGCTGGGAAAGTAGGCGCAAAATTTCGCATTTCGATAAAGTAAAATGTTTTATTGATCAATTTAAATGAATGATTTAATATTGTCTGTTTCAGCGAAAAACCCTGGCAAATCTATCGCAATCTGCAAACTTCGCGCATTTTACATAAACTCGAAAACATGCCATGAAAGAGTTTTTAATGTTCAAAGTGCTAGCTTTTACGGCAACATAATTTATCCGATACAGCTTAATAAGGACTCGATGCTTCGAGCTATAATTTAGCACAAAGTTTAAGCCAATTTTGTCATTTTAAGGGCGAAATGTATTTCCGATGCCATTAACGATGTTAACGTAGTTTGCGCTAAATATGCAAAAAGCTTTCCAATGGAACTTTTATAAATATCAGAATTCCCTAAGTGGTTGTAAGCAAAGTCGATCGAGGTCCGTTTATCCCTGAAAAATTGACCGATTTGGTCTTTGAAAAATGTGTAATAAAGATTTTGCAAAGCCCATAAAGAAGCAAATTCATTGAACCACTTGAAATTAATATACAAATCTGGCAGACACCTTCGGAAAATCTATAAAACCATATCTTAGAAAGTTTCGTTATTGAAAGTAGATGCAACCTGTACCTTGGGATATAAATTAATTCGATTACATTTGCCTTCATTAAAAAGCTATTTTCACTGCAAGTTTCCTGGAGGAACAACACGACGTATATTCATAATGTATCCGCCTGGGCAAATTTTAAAATCCCTAAAACCAAGCAATCGGCTGCTTTAAGCAAGTATAATTCACCATCTATTGCCACTGTTCCTCAGACATTCAATTAACGAATGCTGTTGTTGATTAAACATTTGCCCGCCAGCAATAATATAAAGTTATTCGATGTGGGCGCTTGGATAAAGATACAAAGCCGATTTGCGTTTACATTTCTCGCGATTCGGAAGCTTATTTCAAATTCAAACCTTTGCCTCCACGAATTGAGGTATGTGCGTCTGCTTTATTTGCAGCAGACTGATCAAATTATAAAATCCATATCGGCCTTTCTGTACTGTCAACCAGAGCCAAATATAATAGTCGACTAAGCGTGGCAAAAAGAGCATTCATCTGGAATATTCAAAGCCGCTACGAAGTTACAATCTGGATTCGCTTTTCAAGGAAATCGCTTTCTAGTATTTATTTGAACAAATTGCGCCGAATTTGTAGCAAGAGCATTTGATGCAGGACGAGGAGAGATCTTGAAGTACTTTGCAAGAGTCCGGAGGAAGACTTTTCGGGTTTGGCTTTTGTAAAGTGTCGGTCATTTTTTATTCTACATGCTCGATTTGGCAAAGCTGCCCATCGAATTATTTGATCTCACTTTTTGATATTTTACGCAAGTGGATGAATTCTTTCTCTCCTTGTGAGTCAGTTACTTTTGATCCGATCTTCATATGTCCTCTGTTTGGTTTCCTTTCTGTTCTTTTGTCTGGTTTTGTTCTGGTTTTTTGTTACATTAGCTTTTAGAGTATTGCACGTTTCTTCATTGCCTTTTCTCAACGTCCTCAACATTTATCTACATTTTAGGGCTTATTTGCTTCCTGCTTCCTGCTTCCAAAGCTTTTAAGTTGTTGGGCGTCCAGCTTGGTTGTGGTTTGGTTTTAGTATAGCGGTCACAACTTTACCAGGAATCCTGCCAAAATATTCCCTGGCGACGTTGGCTTCTTAAATTTTTGAATTCAAATTTCAGAGCATATGCTATACCATTTGAAAATCACTACGTTTCTTGAACAAAGGCCTTGATATCTGACGATGTGGGAAGTTGACTAAACCATTCACCACGGAATTCTTGGCTACTCCCAATGTTCGGCAATTTTTTGAATCTAAAGTGCATTAACAGAACCGACTATGATCAATACAAGGTTATCACTAAATATAAAATCTTCATGTCCTTGAATTTATGTTAACGACTTTAGGCATAAATGTAAATTTGTTTGTGAAAAACGTTTTCCTTTAGCTTTAAATAGTCCCAAAGCTAGCACTAGTCTGGAAATGTATATTTGCGCAATTATAGCCGGCAAATTGTCACGGCAATTTCATGTGCGCCAACAGTTGTTCCCGACGAAATTATCTGCTAGATGAAGTTATCCGGAGATGAGATTTGGCGCTTCATAAAATATTACATGCACAACTCTTCAGATTATTTTTTAAAGAACAGTCTTACTTGTTGTCTTAGTTTAGCTTCTGTTTCCAAACTATTTAAATTTTCCTTTAAAACTCGCTCAGATTCCGCCTGAAAAACTATTTCAATTTTAAATTTTAAAGATTCTGATTTGACTGCTTCTTGGATACCGTTGTTAAAATTTTCTTGTTTTTGTGCACTAATTTTTTATGAAACTTCGTATAAACCTTGAATTTCACCTAGATAATCTTGCGGTCCACAGACGCTTCTTACGCTCATCCACATTTGAAGCTCCTCTTTTGAACCGCCTATACAATTTTCAGCAGCAAATCTGCCAATTCCCAATAAATTCGAAAATAATGTAAAATACCAAATGGCTCCTTCAAGAAACTGCCGCTCAGTCATTTGTCTCTATCACCTTTATTCCGATCAGCCAAGAGCGAATCTATTTAACTTCACTCGATTAGCTTCCTGGGGAATCGCGGTGTTTCGTTTATGTTATGTTTTTTCGTTCTCTTGGGTTAAAGAGACGTGCTTGTGACTAATTTATTGGAGATAATCCAATGGATCTCGTTTGGATTCCAAAGAAAAGTATACAGCAACTCAAGAAATATTTACAAAACTCAAAGGAGTGTATTCATAAAGCATAATGCAACTAACTATAAGAAGCATAAAGTTGCGTGCACCATTCCCTGGAATAGTCGAGTAATTCCATGTATTCCGAGTCGATAAGCGGATGGAAAACATCCATCCAACTACCATGTGAATGAAAATTTAATAAGGCAAGTAAAGGTTAGCTGCAGTGTGCTCGATCGAATAAACTAATGAAAGTTGCAACATTATGAAACTGAAAAGAGAAACTACATGAGAACGCAATCAACTATTCCTATAGGAATCACATGCTGTACTTAATTCCAAACTCCTTCTAACTAGTTACAGAATAGCAGGCGCCCTAAATAGGGTCCTAGAAGCCCGGATTTGTGCGGAGCAATAAAGGTAGAGTTTCCTTTTTTACGCATCAATGCAATTTAACGTAGAGCCCCTTAAACCCCCTGTAGTAATCGGATAAGATGAAACAAAGGGGTCGGAATGGGACCTTTGAAAGTCGAGCTTATCAGACCCTGAATATAATACATGTAAAAAGTTCGACGCCAAAAGTTGTTGTGAAAATTTCATTAACCGAAAACTTTATTTGGAGTCTTTATCGCTCTTTCATGGGTGGTCAATTGGCGCTTTTGAGTTTGAAAAAATCGAAAAAATTCCTTCATTAAAAACTGTAGTTTGGCTATTCAGAAATATCTAAATTCTACAAGAGCAAAATAAGGGAATGTACTAAGTTGTCGCAAAGGAGTATTGATATTGAAGTGAAACCAATAGCCAATAAAACTAAATTTCCATTTGGGGATGTTTCAATTCTGAGGAAACCCTTCAAGCACATCCTTGCCACGAAATTAGGGACTAATTACTATTCAGAACGCTAATCTGCCAAACTATTAATAGCTAACTAACCCTGTATTAAACATTTGGATATCAAATTACGAATCCTAAATGTAAATCAATAGTCCCTTGTTCTTCTCTCAAGCGAGTCATCCGCATCCCACGAATATCTTGGAAACCAACCACGGAAATTCTAATCATTGAGTTAACATTGTGGTTAACCGACATAATTGGGTTTCCAAAGTACACGTGCCTTGAGGATTTATATCCTGAGTTAAGAGATCCTACACCATCCTGACGAATTACGGTTATCCAACGCAACTACATCTCGAAATATTGAAAGCAATTTTTCTGCTTCAAAGTGTAAGTTGTCATGACTATTTCAGAAAAAACTTGCCAATTTTAAAGGCGTGCAGCGACAATATGGCTCCTTAAATATTCACTCCATGTGGCGGCCGAAATGGGAAAAACGGCAATATATTCAAAATGTCACATTCGTCTAGCCAATGCTGACTGTTCGATTTAAACTCTGCCTTCACATTAGATTCGGTCCAGATTATTGAAGTTCAATTCTATGAGTTCATCCACGTTCTTTGCATTACCTGAAAGATACTGCCATCTTGATATTTTATTAAAATTAAACTTCGACGTATTTACCCAGTGGTTAAAATGCACGTTTGCATTTACAGGGAAACGAAACAATTATTTTTAATTTCCCGAACGAGGAAAGGCACAATTGCAAACCGCTTTTGTTTATTAGCCTGGAGCCTCGAACTAAATTACCTAATTCAGGCCATCAAACGAGCTCCTCGTTGGTTTTAATTGAGTTAGGCGAGTTTTGCGTCGACCAAATTGTGTGTTTGACATGGACCTGTTCTAATACAACTCTTTCCCAAACGTTTCCGATCTAAATAAAGCCAAGAATAGCCCTAATTAAATATGAATTAAGCCAACCATGAAAATGTTCGGTTGTGTTCGAACTGCACCCACTCAGAAAACTGTTGTGACGTTTTTCAAAAGTCTGGCTCCATTATAATCAGAAAACCCCGTTTGATCATCCATTCAGTAGGAATTTCAAGCCCATTTAATTCATTGCTATTAAATTTATGATGCCTTGTGACTTTGCAGGCGTCAAGCCACCGATTTTTGCTTTGTTGTTTCCTAATTAATTTTCCTAATGCTTGGTTTATTATTCCAGGGGTAAACTTAGTTAATTAAATCCTTCTACGTGGGCCATAGATTTGCGTAATTCGGCAACAGTCTCATCTAACATTAGTGGCTGAAGTTATCTGTAAACAACCCAAATTACACATTTAAGGAACACTCCTCTGATATTTCAAACATTTCCAATGTTGGTATTTAATTAGAACAAGAAACAAATATACTTTCAATGAAACAAAATGGTAGAGAACGATAAGTTTCAGCTACTGAAACTTTCTTGGTTTATTTTGCATTGTTGTTGTCCAATTAGGCTCTGGGAGACGCAATGGAAATTCCTTTTAAGTGTGTAAGGCAGCTAAATATGCATTCTAATTAATCAGGAATGGAACTCAGCTACAGAACGGGAAGAAGCAAACTCAACAACAGGCTACCATTTTGTTGGGTTATGCTTGCCATTCGGGTAGCTTCAAAGCGCTTTTCTGTTTGCACTTTGTCTCTGGTTAAAAATTAAAGCAAGGATTAATTTGGAACAAAGCCTGCAGGTATAGCAAACATTTCTGAGATTTGCTACCATAACTAATTTTCTGTAGAACTTAGATTATTCTATTCTGAAATAACATTTAAGTTCTGATGTGTTTGTTCTCCAACGTGAGGCCCGCATGAGTTGAGCGTCCAGGAATTCATAACTTTTTAACCTTAAGAATTTTCTTGAAGAACTTTTCTCGTTAAACTCGAAGGCATGTACCTATATTTTATTAATATTACCTGGTATAAAATTAATATAATGACCTAGAAGGCACAGATGGCCGGCCATAAAAATTCAGTCACTTTTTTATGCCTTGCATGTTCAATTCCTATAACAGGAAAATACGGCCGTGCATTTTAAAACTAAACTGGTGCGCAAAGTTTTTATTTGATTAATTTTTCAGGCGGAAACTCCCTGTAATATTGCAATCTTAAAGACATGAAAACCACTCCAATTTCATTATTATGTGTTCAAATTAATTCACTGTTTTGTAACATGAAAACTCTGAATAATAGAAGTATTCACTAACGCACATAATTCATGGCTCACAAATTAAATTAATTAGGTAAAATCGAAAATATGCACAGGTTAACTAATTACGTTTACTATACAGGCCAGACTCATTTTGAATAAATCTATTACGCCATTTCAAGTCTGCCTTGATTTCAAATCAATTGCAAGCTTTCAAGCCTTGCATTGATGCATCTAATCAGCTAATTGACCACTAATGCAGTAGCGTTCGGGTCAAAATGGAAACTTCAATGCCACTTTGAGAATCTGAATGAAATATTAACTTAGGCTCATCTTTGATTAATGTATTAGAGCCGTTTTGAATATGGATTAGTTATTTTTTTGCTCAAATTACAGGAACGAGTACAACTACGGGAACGCAGTAAGTGAGTTTAACAAAAAGAACCAATTAAAAAATAAAGCGATATTCTGGAGAGTAAACTCAAGTGCTGTTTTCATTATGTAGCGGAGTAAGAGAATTTCGCGACCTTTTGCAACATTTCATTATTTGCTGTGCTACTTAGACTTTATTTGCACTATTTTTTGAATTAATCCACATAATTTATATAATATTTCTGAACCCTCTTATTAGATTCGTTACAATAAACAGCTAAACTTTCTAACAGCCGTTAAATTAAATCTCCCGATCATTTTTGCTTCGATTTTTGTTTGCAATCGACATGGTGTCATCGGCAAATGTTAAATGCTTTATTTTTAATCTCAATGTTTATAAGCGTTTGCCCAATTCCTTTAGTAGTCTGATGCATTTTTTCGACATATTTCCTTCTCGAAATTAATATCCGCTATATCCTCATTCCACTTAAACTCTAAGTTTTTAGTAATTGTAAATCACTTTCTCATCAAATTTTCTTATCATTTGCTTAGTTTTACAAAGAAAACTTTATCTGGCAAGTCTTTGGGTGCCTAATGTTGATCTTTATATTCTACATCACAAGTTTCTCTATATTTGTACATGATAAAAGTATTCAGTTTTGTTCAGCATTTATTCCGTTATGGATTTCTCTTCAGATTATCTAGTAACAGAGTTTTTGGTGTGTTTTGTCCGAAAATTATAATTGGAGGACTAAAAATCTTATAAAAATAATTAGCAGCAAATATGAAAAATTATTATTATTATTATTAATTAAAATATTGGCATTTTTCATTTGAAGCATTAATTAGGCAAGTTTCTACAAGGCAAAACTTTATGAAAACATCCCGTTTACAATGTACTGTGTTCCATTATATTTTTAAAAAATCTCAATTTTTCCTTACGAATGTGAGTGGAAAACATGCTTAACGTCGACGAAGTTCTAAACTTGATAAGCATTAAAAAATACAAGAAAACTTTGGCAACTTTTCTCGTTATTCTCGAAACTAAGTATATTTTATTAAAATCACCTGGCTTAAATTAATAGAATTCAAGAATAGTCCAGAATACCAAGATACTGTGCAATAAAAAATTACGAACTTTCCTTACGCGTCCCATTTTCAAGCAAAACTTTTCGCAGTTTTCTTGTCTGACTCGCAAATGCCGTTGGCATTTTAAAACTAAACTACGCCTCCGAAACGTTTCGTTGAATTTATTTTTTAGGTGAAACATCTGAACTGAGATACTTTTCAGTTTTATACTAAAACAACGCTTTCCGTTGAAGCCAGGCGTATTTGTTAATTGCCAACTGTTTAACTTGAATACATTTTATTATGCACCTATCCAAACCCTAGCAAACGTTAATTCATTGTTCAGCAATTAAATTTACCAGTTTTTCCTGCACTTGACTAAATTTCCAATTACCGATAAATGAATGTGAAGCGTGAATTAGTTATTTTTTTATTGTGGCGACAAAGTTCAATTTCAATTAATAAATTACGCGCGCTCATCTTACCAGACTTCCGTAGATCTGCTGTTGGGTTTAGGTTAAAAGCAAAAGTGGGTATTTGGACTAAAACACAATTTAAGAAGCATTTGGGCTGCCCGAGAATAGTTGCATAAACCGATCGAAAGTTTAAATGTTCACTTTATAATTCTCAAGTGGAGTCGTCGTCACTTTCTGAAGCACACATGAAAGCTAAAAAAATTCCAACCTTAACTGACTACTTGCTGAAATATACTTAACTACGTTTCAACTTTGCCTCAAGTTCGAAGAACTTCGAATTGTTTAACATCAGCAGCTCTGAAAAATGAGGGTCATTGTTCTCATATCTCCGATAACTATACTGTCAGCTTATTTTTCGAATCGAATGTTTTGCTCACCTTGGGGGCAAGTTTGCAAATCGGGCCCCGCTTGGGTCTCTAATTTTAATCCATCAACTCCGAACTGGATTGGAAATCGTGCACCCTGAGGTCTTTCCATGTGTTTTACCTGAACACGTGCCGACGACGGTTTTGAACGTTGTCTTATCGGTTTTAATATACAACAGACTTGAAACAAGTTCTATCAGTGTATGCCCACGTTTACCATCATTGTCTTAAAGTAGATAAATGTTTTCCGCTTCTGTAACCGGTTGATTGCCGTCGTTGCAATTGAAAGAAGCTTTGAAAAAGCTTGAAAGATATGTTGTTATTTTTTAGCTAAAACATCTTTTAGGGCTATTAGGATCAGCATTATAAACTAACAAATGACAAATTAATTTTTTCGTTGGCTGTCTCTTACTTTATCAGCAGGAAGCAATCGTGATTTAATTAATTTAATGGTAATTTCCATTAGTCGATCCATACAAAAAGTCTTAAGGTCCATAATCAAACTGCCGTGTAATTAATAAAATAAGTAAAACACACAAACATTAATCAATACGTACAAGTTGCTAGCACAATAGTACTTGCAAACTATACAGCTTTATCTTGCTCCAACAGCGCATTACAACAGTCAATCCTCAAGCCCCGAATTGCTTCCAAAGGTATTGTTTGTTTCAAGTTTGAATCTCGGCATTTCAGGACAAATCTGGGAATGAGTGAACTGTTTGCTGCTGTTCGATTTTCAGTTATTTTCAAAAATACTTTCTTTTCAACGCATGTTTCAATGGAATCGTGTTAAAAACTGAGTTCAGTGACTTTTAGAATCCGATTACTGCTTCGGTTCCTTTAAGTTTTATTTATTGTGCATTGTAAAAAAAACTGGAAATGTGAATTACAATCATCTACAGGCCCAAAAACAGTTAACAGAAAAATGATCAAAAACCAATAAATGATACCTTTTATCTACTGAAGTGATCCATTCCATAATTCACGGAAGACCGACCGCGAAGCGCAACAAGATGAAGCAACACAAGTTCGAAAATTTACGAATTCTGAGCCAATTTGGTGACCATTCTTAGCGTGTACGTTTAAGCAGGAAAGCAACAACTGGCTCCTGCTGGCACGTTTCACCCAACACCGCTCACAGGACAAAAAGGTGTGCGCAAGACACGCCATCAGGATAACTTTGAGGCCTCAGCATTGTATACAGGCGATGAAAAACCTATCAGGCTTCCCACTGTTTAGGGAAAGCTTGATTGATTATGAATGAACACATGTTTTTATACCAGGCACTTCCCTTTTGCGAAAGAAAATTTAATAACCTTGTTCATGCAGCTGTTGAGCAGAAATTTATCTACCAGATGAAAGGACAACTCCGCCAAAGCAGTGGAGAAAATTTTTCATTCTTAGCGCTTTACTAAAGCTTTTCTGTAAAATTGCAAAACAGTGTTTTCATTTCACAAGCTGGCAGTTCTTTTATCACCACTAATTCCTAACACACTTTGGCGTATTTCCAAACTACCCACATTAGCCTATTTTCAATCAGTGTCTTTAAGTTAATCCTCGGATTCTTCTTCTCGCATCTGAAAAATAAATCTCCTCTCGTATTAGCCCATTGTGAGCCAGGAAATCGCCCCATTTTCCATTAATCAGAGGTCAAAACTATGGTTTCATCCAATGAAAATTGCCACATTTCATCACAAAATCCCACTCAAAGCATATAAAACGAGTTTATTAAATCACCTATAGAGTTTGCACATTAAATGCACTACATTGCATAAATCAGCTCATAGTTCTCCCACAGGAAACCTTTTTGGGGACAATGTGTCCCTCAGGAGGCATCCATACAATAAATTTCAATGGAGATTGCAACCCATACATGTTTTAATTTCAGAGAAAACAAAAATACGGGAAAGTTGCAATGAAAAATGTAGCGTACAGTTTGTACAGGGTGGTTCTCAACTAATGTGACAAAGCTTACTGAAATATTGCGTTTTAAGTAAATTTGTTTAAGCTGAAATAATGTTGAGGTACAGGGTGTTACAGAGTAAACACAATTTTAGTTTTTTCAATAGGTTCTTAACCAGTTTTACTCTGACCAAAAAAAAAATGACAAAAAAAATGGGAAAAAGTAATACATTTCTGAGTTAAAAATAGTGCATACTTTTAGTAAAAAAATGCGAACTTTATTCACACTTCTGTCACCGTTGTGGAGATATTTCACTTTGAAACCTCTAGTGCTTTTTCAAATTAACTCAAATTGGTTCCATAAAAGTCTAGTTAACATTTTTAAAGTTGTTCATGGAGTAAGTTTGTTTTACTGTCAGTTTTCGGTCAGTTAAGAGCTAAAAGAAATGTTTTAACTTCCATTATTACATTGAATTTATTAAAAATGGCCCAATTTAACTCATTTTGGAATGAAGAAATGTGCTATATGGCTTCTGTTTATGCGTAAGAATTTTTTTAATAGTACATTAGACCGAAACAACAATTAATTTTTTCAATACAATTATTTATTGAAAGGGTTAATAAATGTCTTGAAGTCAGTGCAGACCAGTGTGAAACTTATTATGAAATAACAATTTTCAAACACTTGACTGAGTTTAACAAGTAGTTTGAAATAGTTCTTAACGTGTCTAAATAAATAAAGTGTTGTTTCATTGAAAATTCGAGCAAAAATTTTTTAATTCAGGAAGCATTTTGTTCAAAGTTATTTGACACGAGTTTAAAAAAATACTAGAATTCAATTAAATGTGAAAAATCTCGAAAATAGTGAGAGATATCGACTTAGGTCTTTGATTAGGAAATTTCGGAGAACGAGCTATTGCCGACAGAAAAGCTATATTTTAAAAGACGAAAAAATATGATGTGTTTAATAGCTCTCCCCTGAAAAACCACAAACACGTTTTTTAAATAAAATTACAACTTGTTAAGAATCTATTTTTAAAAAATTGACAAATTTTATTTTCACGCTATGTACCTCGCAAACTATTTAAACTTTGGAATAAAGAGCATTTGCCTAAAACTCATTATTTTTGCATAAACAACAAATTTTATCACATTAGTTGAGGACCAGCGACCCTGCATATACGGGATGTTCAAGTGGACGTAAATTTGTAAATATGTATGCAAGGTATTGTTAAGTAATTAATGTAATAATGTTAAAAAGTAATTTTAATTGAAACTCTAAGTAAGAAAAACACTTTCTTCCAAATATTGAAATATTTTGTTCGAATTTCTTCACGTAAAGTTAGCTAAAGCTGACAAGAAAAGTTTTTTTAATTGATGACAACTATTGTATAAAGATTTTATGAAAAATTCGATTTTTACAAAAATCTACTGAGATTCTAATTATGCTCGATCGAATAATTAACAAAATAATAAATTGCAAAAATAACACATGCTAAAAAGTATTTCCATATAGAAGAATATTTTCGAAGTAATTTTGCTTAGATTAGACTTTTAAGCCCGAAACCCAAATAAAAAATAATTTTAAGATGCTTTTATGAAAATAGCAATTTGCATCGAAATCAAGAAGAATCCTGGATAAACTGTATTATCCAAGCATAGATTTAAAAACAAAATTAGTCAACATCTTGTATAAATGAACAATGTAGCTTTCGCTATCGGTCAAATATAATACACTATACTATAATAATAAATAAAGTGCGAGTTTCAGGAGTGTTATATTCAGGCTAATATAACATAATAAATAAAATAAAGGATAAATAATTCTCCATTTATGTGTTGAGGTACCTGCGAAGTTTAAAACATATCACCCTGGACAATACCATTAGATAGTGGAGTGTATTCTGAACTATCCCAGGAGCTTTTGTTACACGACAAACGCTTAAGCGTGTAAAGCTCTGTTTTATCTACCCAATTTTGGCAAACAAATGTACAAACAAAACAGTTACGAAATAAAAACAATATGTAAACAAATAGAGAACAATATATTAAAGCATTGGGATGATCTACACAACTACACAACAATAACAACGTTTGTAATTTAAGGCGTTAATAAATAAGGTTTTTAACCCGTTCTCGGAAATACTCTCGGCCCTTAATGACGCAAATCCAGAGCGTTAGCCGTTTAAATTCGATGTTTTATCCGGCTATTGTGTCGGGTTTTTCTAAACTTTTATCTGGACCATTATAAAATCACGTGCGCTTTTATGGCCGATCGATTGGAAAAGCTCGATGAAAGACATATGTGAAAAGTTTTTCCCGATGATTCGAACAAAAGTCCGGAGATTGTTTTGGCACCGCGAGGTAGAAATGAAAATTGATTGGAACGCTGTTATTAATTAACGGGAAACACTAATAAGATCTACCAAGCCTAACTACTAACTGCATGAGATGGCAGAGAAGCGCAAACATTAATTGTGCCTCCTCGTTCTAGCTTTAATGGTCTAGCTGCCATAATAATTATTGAAATACGCAGTTCAATGATTAGTTAGTTACCCTGAAGCAGCAGGATTATGTAATAAATTCACACATTGTACATTGTGCTAAATTTCGTGGTAAATAACAACAACAACCCTGTAAATGCATCACTAGTAATTAACGCTAAACACTAATATTACTAAGGAATTCCAGACGACTGATTGAAACGTTAAATCTCACACAATCACAGTCGAAAAAACATCCCTTTTCAATATCCCTTAACAGTCGCTAATTAAATATTAACAGGCAAACGAAAAACAAATATAAAAACATCAGATAAGAGACGCTGAATAAATTAAATCATCTGGAACTTTTTCAGTAGATGGCCCATTCTACCCAATAATGAAGAATTGATTATTTGCGATTAGAAGGCTGAATTTTTTTAGATAATGTGACAATATTTTCCACAGAGTCCCAAAACTAATGGACAAAACTGAAAAAAATGTTTACTTTTTGCATCAACTTGTTATGAGAACTTTCCAACAGTTTGCTTAAAAACATTGGCTCATTAAAGAAAGATAGAAATTTGTTTTCAAACTGTTGTGAATTTTTTGTGCCGGAAAGGCAAAATTAAGTAGAATATGAGAATGCTTTTTATTTGGCTCGCCCCTGATTTGGATAGATTTTGCTTTAATTCAAATCGCTTCCTGTTTTCGAAATAAAAGCCTCAATTTCGTAATAGTCGTTAAACGCCATACTAAAGCTTTGATATGAAGAGATTCCAATATCCTCAGTAAAATAAAAAACACTCGAAAATATAAAAAGGCCACTAAAGGAGAGCTGAAAATGCGCCAACCAACTTGGAATCATGAAAAATTTGAATTTCACTACAAAAATGTGAATGTAGGTTATTTTGGAATAAACTATTTAAAAAATTAAGACATTCTTTTATTGAGCTCCAAAATGCGACATTATGTGATGATCATATTTGAAGGTAGAAAAACCGATATTTATAGATTGTTGCTGCTTGATGTTGTTTATCACTAGTTTTGGGGCATCCCGTAAAGTAAACCAAAAAATATTTTTTAAATATCTTCGTAAAAGACAAAGACAAAGTCGTTAAAAGTACTCGAATTGCATCTAATCCAAACTACAAATTTATGTGATGCGTCTTTTTGGGCTAAAGTGGAAAAAAGTTCCACCATCATTGTGGGTTTACCATCCCGAAATTCTGGTCCACATTTTTAAATAAAACTCCGTTTAAATTGTCTAATTAATTTGATCTATTAGAGCCACTGCCATTGCAGCGCCCTTTGCAGCATCTCCGCCCTTAGTGAATACTAAGGGCAGTTGATACAGATGCTGAACTTCCTTCTGAAGCACACTGTTTCTCGATAAACCCGACCCATTACCCACAATGCGTGTGATTTTCGCTTCTTGGAGAATTTTTTTAGGCATCATGCTAAAATAGAGGGATTTAGGTATTGGGTATTCTGGCAAATGAACGCATGCTTTGCTTGGGGGGTTTTGCGTAAATAAAGCAGTTCATACCTGTGCAAATTCTCTAACAATCCTCTGCAAAGCGCTCGGAAGACTTGTCCTAATCCTAAATTACCTACATGGATATTACGCATTGAAGCGCTAGCGTCTGGAGCATGTCGTTCTCCTAAGCAGGTGGGCGTTATTTGAAGATCTGATATCGCATTGTCGTCTTGGCTTAATGCAAGTACTTTTTCCCAGACTTTCGCTACAAAAGCAACATATCCAACTGTTTTAAGATACTTTGTATCCGGCAGCATTTAAAATTCCTAGGTCTTCAAGGCATAATTTTAATTTCGATTGAATTGAGTCGAAAATAAACTGTTCAACAAAATGAAAGATACACAGCTAAATTTGTCCTGGCTTTGGGAGTGGTTAACTTCTGATTGCATCAAGGTATTTGCTTTCTGTTCAGCACCAGCTGCTTCCTGCTAGAGTTTTAATGAAAATTGAGCATCTCAGGTACATTTTCTAGAGGGTGGCAGATGGAAAAATGCGACGTTTGGCATGCTCCCAGTAGGGCAAAAAAGGTTGTTTGGGTCCCAACACCGAAAGTTTGAAGGTAAACCTAATAACTCGAAATAGCGATTACATTTTTCGGCTCTCTTTTATTTACTGGGTTTTCTCAAAAAATCTACTTTTTAGTTCTTTTTTCTAGTGGTTTTCTGCTCTAAAATGTATGGTACTCTTTAGAATAATTATTTAAATATATTTCGTGCATTTATGCAACCTAGTGCTTGATATAGTATTTCGAGGCCACCCTGAAATTTTAGCCTTAACAAAATTCCTAGATTTTAAAACTTGGTTCAAGAGAAAAACACATCACTGTAACACGAAAAAGTTGACTGTTTTAAGACCACTCTGTAAATAAGTAAAATGAGTGAAAATTTTATATTTATTTTTCGAAATGTAAGCTCCAATTCGGTGCTTGACGTCGCCAAATATAAAGAAACTTTTTTGTTCACCTGAGAATAATTTTGACCAATTTTTCATTGTTTTATTACCCGAATTTTTATCGAAAATATGCACGGGTCAAAAAAGAATTGCACCAAATTACACTTGAAACAAAAATCAATTCGCTCTAAGTCCAGTTTCAAAGTTAGCCCAAATTTGTCAGTGTAACGTTGATTTTGTTGAGCAGTTTAGACGAATGAAAAATGGTTCCAAGGACAATAGGAATATTTTTTAAGATTTTCAGTCAGTAGCACAAGTAAACTGATTCGATCTCTACAACTGTATTTTCAGAATCTTGATTTCTGAAGCGTCTGCTTAAATTATGATTTATATTGGAGGAAAGGCGCACACAGGATTCTGAAAGTTTTCATCCATAATTTGAGCAAAAATTTATAAAAATTCATCAGGATTCCAAACGAGTTTGCAAATTGCAGGCACTAAGTTTTCAGAAGCATTTTGCAGCCAAAGAGAATGTTTTAATCCAATAATTAAAAATCTGTTTTCAATTTCTGTTAGATTGCGTTCATTGCATAAAGAGTAAAAAACCATTAAAAATAATATTTCCGAAATCGAAGGTAGGTATTTTAAAAATTAAATGGCTTCGACTCGTACGTTTTTCACAGCTTTTATGTGGATATTTCGTTCCTTGAGTATGCAGCCGATGAAAAAACTGGTAAAACCACACATTTTTCCTGGAAAGTAATTACCTTAAAACTGAGTTGCTAATCAAAATTGTCACCCTCGAATATCTAAGTTTAGGAAAAAATTCCAGTTGTTGTTGTCCAGCAAGTTATTTGGAAAAGATCATTAAAAAAAACAATTTTTACCGCCCTATTTTTCTGTTTCCGTTGACTTGTTGCGTTGACAAATTGTGAAATTGCATTATTTTTACCACAGAAATCTGCCATTATTTTTTTATGCTGTTTTATGCGACACTCTTCGTGCGTGCATTTAAGTATGCCGTTTCCAAGCTGAGTTAAAAAAAATGTTTGGAGCTCATTGGCGATTTATCAAGCCGGTTGATTATCGCATGCCTTAAAGTTCCACATTTTCCATTTTCTCCAACTGGCTTCTTACCGCTTCAAGGACTAACATCGGATCAACTATACTTACATTGTGGTACACTGAATCCCAATTCCAAAGTCCATTGTTGTAACATTTTTATAAAAGTCGCTAAACTATTGCCACCATTCAAAGAAGCAGCAATAGCTATGTACTGGTTTTGGAAATAAGGAAAATACTCGATAGAAGAACTGGCAGGCTGATCGGGAGGCTGATAGTTCTCAGCTACAAAAGTGATCTGAGCTGAAGTTGATATATTCAGAACGGCGTCTGAAGGGTTTTCCAGTGTCGATAAGACCGCACACTGGATATCACCATATCCCAGTCCTGGAACAAGTTGAAGAATTTTACTGAATATTTGTGTAAAAAATTAGCAAATTTGTGCAAAAACACCTGGAAAACTGCAACTAACCAATAGGAGTTCCTTTGGGAATACCATGCCAGCTATCGACTAAATTGCCGGCAGTTTGACGAGAATCCCGAATTTCTGGTAGCATTTGGACGGGAAATTCTGCCTTTTCCAGAATATCTGAGTTCCACGCGTTCAACTTGCAGTTGAAGTAGCCCCAAGAAGCCGCATTTTGATTCGACATTACTGGTTTATCCAAGTCGCATAAAATGGCAATTGCAAAATCGGTAATAGTCCCGGCGCAATTGAATTTCTGAAGTTTTTCTGGTCTGAAAACCCCATTCTTATGTAGAAGGTTACTAGTGTAATCGACTGAAGTGTAGCTGACTTACTTGTTTCTTACCATCCAGAACAAAGTGGCACATCCAAATCCGGTAGCTATTTTCAAGTGGCTTTGGGGGTCAGGAAGAGTGGCCAAAAATGCAGGATCACAACGATTATCCTGCCAAGTGTACAGAGCGGAAACTTTGTTTTTCTTGACATCGAATCTAACGCTTTTCTCTTTGCCGACAATTTCCCAGGCTCGGTCTTCTGGCTCACTTTTCCACAACATGACCCCATGCATTTGACCACAAATTCCAATTCTGCTGACCTGAAATTCGCAATTAATTGCTTCAGAAAGTGGCATTTGGATTACATAAACTACACATTCAGGTCCAGATAATCGGTTGCTTAAATTCCCATAAAATCAGCTTACCATACACAAAGCATAAACTTTCTAGTTTATTTTGCTTGTTAACAGCTACGAATTTACGACTTTAAAAATATACATTTTTCTTCTGCGGTTTATCCACATCTATTGAAGCCGATTTATTTACAGCGTTTCTCCAGATTTTTTAAATTTATCCCAATAGTTTCAATGGGATCTCGCTGATTGAGGGACAAAGGAATGGGATCACATATTTTGGAATACTTTACCTACTTTTTGCAGTAATTGCTTTGGTAGCTTGGCGACGCACATATTCACTGCTGAAATAATGGTGGAAACGTCCTGTTTGTTACCGCCAGGTCCGGTATCACTCGGTATATTGGACTGGGTATCTTTGCCATGCTGAGCTTCCACTGTATGGTCCTTTGTGTTTATTATGCAAGTTTTCACTGAAGTGGTTCCAATGTCGATACCCAGGAAGTATTGATTCATTTTCGTGTAACTAAAATAAAAATAGGATTAGAAAATTCAGTTTGTTTGCATCGAAAATCGGGTATAATTGAAACAATTAATCACTGGCTCAAAATAATTATGCAAAATGTACGGGGTAAAATGCTTCAAGCTTCACTGTTCTACGGTTCTGCCAGCTTGATAATTTTTCTTATAAATCAACCGATCAATTTAATTTTTGTCATTGATGGGAACGGCAGAACAGGCTTTTCGTTAGAGTTTAACGATTTTTTAACTGTATTTTTAGTGCGGTTTCAACTGATCAAAGTTAAATAAACCGTTCTGGAAAGTCGCATTAAACATCCTCATAAAATTGATACTGCGATTTAACTCAGATCATGAAACATTTAACCGCTTGTAAAATTACTTCCAATTAGAAACATTTCAAGAGTTTTAAAAATTTTCATTTAAATCTTGCTAAAATAATTTAATGATGTCGAAAATATTTTATAATAAATGGCTATTTTTGGAAATTGAGTAGCCTTCTAGTCCGTCTTATTTTACCCTTCCCTTTTTACGCAAGTGGTGTTTTCGATTTTGGGCTTTTAAACACATCACTATCACAACAGAATCATTATTGGGGCGTAAAAAAGTCAGTAGTTGAAATGTCCCGATATTCTACAGGAACGTAATGACGAAAATTTTGAAAAGAAATATCTTTTCCGGTCAAAATTAAAAAATTGTAGAAAAACTCGATGTTTAAGCAGTGACATGAAACTACATATTTCACTACTTATACAAATAAAGTTTGAATATCAGAACTATCAGAACTATCAGAAAATTTTGAAAATTCAAAAAATTCGTGGCCTTTTAAGAAGTTTTGTTGACTTTGTTCATCTGACAAATCTTATAAATTCGTTAAAAATTAATCAAAATAAAAAATACCCAAGTGGGAAAGAAAGAAGAAAAACTTATGAAGAAGTCTGATGATTTCTGCATACAAAATATGAGCTCTACCAATATCTCGATTGAACCAACGAAGAAAATCGGATAGAAAAACGACCTAAAACGTATATTAAAATGCGTAGGAAAAATGTTTAAAAAGTGTATGGAAATAAATGACGAAATCAGCACGTATGAAAATTGAACAATTTTAAACTATTCAAATCGTTTCGAACTGACTACAATTCGTTATGGAAACGCACATAAAACATAATTTATAGAAGACACAAGACTTTAAATTTGCTTGTAATATAACTTTGGTTTTGTTTGTGCCTTGACGATTTTATTTTTCATCTTTTAAAATTAAATCAAAAATTGTATTCATTATTTTCAACTTTAAAGTGCACTCAGTTGATATGTGGGGCAATTTTATACATAAACACCTTTCAGATTAATTCTCGTTCTTTATACTTGATTGAGGCGAGATTTGAAAATCGATTTCATCGAGTCATTTCAAGCAAATGATACTCGAATGGTATCGACATGAAAAAGCATGAGTTAAAATAATTAAAATTGAAATATTTGCGGCGCTCAAGGCACAACTAGAACTTTCCCAACTGCCTTGTTCAAAATATAGAACATATATTATACAGTACAGCCTAAAAATAAAGGAAAATAAAATTATAAAAATAATTTTTATTGCCGTTTCTTCTAACTAAAAAACAATGGCGTATAAGTAATTTGGTTCGTCCGCTATTACTTAATATAATATATTAACAGCGTTTTATAAAAACATGACTTTACTAATATAAGTGGAACTTGAACTATGAGCATTTTATGCCTGATATCAAATTACCTAATCTAAATTTAAATTAGTAGCAGCACCAATGAGCAATTAAAAATTAAATAAATGTTTCAGTCACGATAGTACATACGTTTGATGTTTCAACATGCTCACTAGCAAAAGTTCAGGAGAAACACACCCAGTCTAACACCAAAATATTAATTAAACTAAAAGCACCTGCACTTATACTTGGTATCAATCTATTTCGGCTCCCCTAGTCGCTCATATAAACAAACTACAGTATAAACACTTCCGATAGCTAATTTACGAAGCAACAATGTTTATTAAACTTATTATCTGCTCCTGTATATTGATCTGCAGATGTAAATGCACTAAACAATATTTGATTGAATGAAGATAACGAGTCATTAATGGTTCTCATAAAAGGATCAAAGTAATTACTCGTAAATCATATACCCACCTATCTAATATAAGTACATCAGCTTGTACCTACATGCTAGTTATATTTACTTAATTAGCTAGTAAAGCCAGTGACAGCTTTATTTTTTTACTGATAATTTTTTCTGTTAATAACAATATTTTTTGCCATATTTATGAAGAAATTTCTAACCGAATTGATCCCAACTGAGGTCAGGTCACTTTTCAATTAGATAATAGCAGCTTGCCCTTGATTCATCGCTGGAATTCATATTTGGCATCAAAATTAAGCAAAGGTGAAGCTAAAACTATCAAAGTTGCAGCTCTGTACCTGTTATTGGCCAGTTCCAAATTTAGAAAAGGACAGCAAAGACTTTATCTCGACAGTCAGTCTCAACCTATATTCACCTAACTCGATTAACCCCTTAACTAAACAGCTGAGATCCAATGACATTAGTGATATGATAAGCTTTGCAAGCCGACTAAAGATGCCCGCACTGTACGTTCTGCTGGATAGGACTACTTGGTCCAGAAGTCAATATCTTATGGGTTATTCTACAAACGAATCAAAAATTTGCTCTTTGGAAACAGAGTTTCGTCTACATTTTGTCAAGATTCGGTCAAATTTATTTAGTTCACCTCGATATCAGGAATATGAGTTTCTAGAGTTTCTAAATTCTGAAATACTAAAGACGCCAATAAAATAGTTGTTCTGTTTTTTAAAATAAACAAAATGTTGTTATGAAATAAAGTAATGAGAGCTCACCATCTGGATCTCTGAAAGATCCACCATACGCACCATTTGAATGGATTAATTTAGAAATGCTTTGAACCAAATTGGATATTCTGATTGTTTCTAACAACCTTGATAGCATTTTGGTATCAAGTATACAAATGATGTCTTTGGGACGATTTTTTTTAACATTTACGAAATAGTCTTCGTTTGATTCCTTTCAGCGTCACTACGATGGTGATTTTCCATTTCGCACTAATGATGAACCAATTTTGTATCTGTTTTCTCAATTTACGACTGCTTTTCCTTCTTTATATTTATTCTTTGCTTTCTATTGGTTCGTTTCTTGTATTTTTTGCAACCCTCGTTTTTGATTTAATGTAGGTGTTCAATTTCAAACAGTTTTGCAGGAGCAGCTTGGGCTTTTTACTTTAATCTGTTCTCAACTTCAATCCTAAATATTTCTTTCTCGGCGATTCATTCCTACAAATTGCAATTTCAATTTTAAAACTTTTGCCTTCAGTAAAAAGAACGTTGTTCAACAGATTTTCTAGTAAGTGGGGTATTTTGTTTTCTAAATTTTTCTTGTCCATCTTTTCCAAACTAGATTTCCGTTAGCTAGAATAATCATAAAGAATAAAGAGAAACTTACTAACCTAATAAGAATAAAGAATAACTTTTAATTGCATTTTTTAGCTTTATTCAGGCGTTATATATGCATATTTTGTCTAATTTTCATATATTTTGTTCTAATTTCGTATTGCTTCAAATATTTATTTCCAATGCCATGACGTTCAATGCTATCTTTCTTTCATGTCTTCAGTGTTATTAATACCGAGAATGTTCTATGCTAATGTTTTGTTTCATCCAGCTTCGCCTGCCTCATTCAAGAGAAGCCCTTTGTTCTCTTTATAATTATTTTATCTGCTATTTCTTCAGTTCCTACTTTTTCCTTTGTTGTCTTTGAGGTCAGTTGAATTTTCTCTTTTTTTCCTCTTCTTTGTTAATATATTTCGGTCAACAACTAATTTAATTCTAATGTACTTAGTGCTAATTTCATCGTATTTCGTTCAATTTCTATTTCATTATACAGTGATTGCATTGTGTTTATTGCAGAGAAGCAGTTTAAAAAGGGTATAATTTTTTTCTCTAAGTTGATTATTTCTTCACAGATGTTGGAAATTTCTGCTTGTGCACACGTGAAACTTTATATAATTTTTTTACGTATAAAGTTTATACGATTTTAGATAATAATACTAATTTGTCTTCTTTTTAATTTCAGTTTTCAACATAATGTACTTTTCATCAAATTTTGTTAAGGGAAAAAATGATCTATTTTGTTAGCCATTATAGATGCTTTAAGGGTCACTTTCAAACTTTCTTGCTACTCAGGAAACATATATTGACGAAGTCCCAACAACAAATATTACGTTATTGTACTGATTTTTACCTGATAGATTTGAAATAATTCTGCCTGAGCTGTTCATGAAATTATTTATGAATCAATAAACGTGTTTTTAAGCAGATTTGAAAAAGTACTCAAAAATAACCTTTCCTATGCAAAACATCGATTTAGAAAAGTGTCCTAAATGTAAACGCCGTTAGCATCTTGCCTCAGATAATATCCAGATAAAAGTTCCCGCTGAAAAGTTTATTCTAATGAAAATATTTTCGCTGTATTTCCTTTTCTTGTTGATGGAAATCGTTGGCGACATGCACTCCATGAAAAGTTGTAAATGATTTCCCCCCAGAGTGAAACCTGCAACAAGAGGAAATTAGGTCTATTATTTGCTGTTCTTTATACCAAACTACTTTTGTGTTACAAGGACAAGCTGATGTTTCAGGCAAAACATTAAAATATAAATTTTATTGTCTTCTGCTTGTTTGACTTTGTTTATTGTTTTTATTTGAGGAATATTCTCTATACGCGTCTATTCCAAAGACGCTTTAAGATGAACTTTCTCTAATCGACATGACGAAGACCAAATAAAGAAGTTCTCAACATACATAAGCGATAATTGCAGCAGATACAAATCTGCAGAATAGAGAGAAAAATCAGTTAAAAATTGCGGCAACGTAAATTTTCCACATTTTCCTTTTATATAAGTGACAGAAGCAAAATTTTTAGTATTTCAGAAAAATGAGCGAAAATGCATTGAAGCGCTCTGAAAACCGATTACTTATTGAAAATATTAAAACAAATTTAGTATTTGGATTGTTGCAATCTTCAGATAACTTTAAAATCTTTAATTCCCCAAACTTTCTGAGTCTTTAAGCGCAATTTGGCATTCAAATTTGAACACCCTGATCACAATCAGTACACTATCCGAATTACTACATGGGCAATCTTGTGATTGATCTAACTTAACATTAATGGCTCTATCAATTAATGATTATCAAGATAATTGAATTGCTGCAGCTAATATGGACTGACATTTATATTACTGCATGGATGTTGAAGTATTTCCAGTTAATTAATCGTTTGCTCATTTCTGGAAAAAGTACCGCAATATGCTGTTGTCACGCAAGTGAATCGATTAATGATTATTACCTACCCCTGAGAATGATCTTTTTATCGCACATTGTTTTAATAAATTATTAGCAATATAGACATGAGTGCTGTTTCCTTATCTCCTCTCAGTTAAACGTGTAGATTTACTTGATAATTCCAAAATAAACAAACGCAAAGTTTTTTAAAATAAAAACGTTATTACTGCATTGAACATTGCATTAATTTCCACTTTTCCACAATTTTCGCTACATTTTTTCGACTGGAGTGACGGTCGAGTTTTCCAACTAAGCTCCTTACTTGCATGTCATATAACATAACCTTCGACTATAATAAATCGCTTAATTTTAATGCACACGTTTCACTTGAATCAAAATCTGCAGGAAGCCAGCTTTCTTAACATAAATAAATCAAC
Source organism: Dendroctonus ponderosae (assembly GCF_020466585.1). Lineage (NCBI taxonomy): Eukaryota > Metazoa > Arthropoda > Insecta > Coleoptera > Curculionidae > Dendroctonus > Dendroctonus ponderosae. Next base: position 8,564,239 of record NW_026018715.1, read on the forward strand.
CTTCTGTTTACAAATTGGTAAATTCTGCGGCAGCGCGTTCTCGAAACACGTAATTAGATTTCCAGACGGATTAAAGCCCGTTTGACTTTTGAGCTTCGAGGCGAACCTGGCAATCAATTTTTTGCAGCCCTCAATTGCAACGGCTCTAGTCAAAAATAGTGCTCTATCACCATTTGGTTGGGCCCATGGTCGAATACACTTCTTTATATCTTGTTAAAATGCATGATTTATGTGCAGTACTTTACGAATCCAGAGTGTGTCAGGAGAGGAGAAAAGCGCCTTAAATCGCCTGAAGGATAAAAATTGGGGACGTTCTTCAATTTAATGTTCTTGCTTTTGATGATGGACAATACGTTTCAAAGCTTACTCAATGAGAACGATTCAGGTTGGTTAAACTGATGTTTCAAGTCAGATTAATAGCGAAAAGCTGAAATGAATGTGGCGAAGAAGTTGGATGGTTTGGGAAGAATTTTAGTGCGAAAAATCCGATAATTCATACAAGATAATATCGTGTCAGTAATGAGAACGCAAAAAAAGTGGAAGCAAACAAGTAAATAATATTAAATGAACTGTATTAAGAGTAAAAATAAGCCAACAAATGAAGAATGTGAATATTGTAACGGCAGAATAAGAACTATTTTTGGGCAACATCACTAGATTAATGAATACCCAGCAACAGCATAGTTGGCGTTGTAATTTATTGCTGGTAAAAATTGAGTTTAGGAAGTTCAGTTTTTTTACTTTCCGCCCTAAGATATTGAACAATTATGTAAAATAGGCCTGGAACTCAGAATTGTAGCGTTGAAAGTTATCCATTATTGAATATATTCTTTATGATTCCTTACGAAAGCTAAATATCAATTTTGGCTTGATTTCTCTGTGTTTTAATCATTTTTTTGCCTTAGTAAGAAGCGGTGGAAAACAAAGTTTTATTCATTTATTTATTTTGCACTTAAAAGTGCGTTGTTGTTACTAGTGTCTGCTTATTTACAATATTGTACTTTCACTGTTGTTTACGTATCATTTCGCTTTTCTGCAGTGATTCTGCAATGATATTATTTCCTGATTTGCATTTTCAATTTGATTTTGTACTTTGTTACTTTTACCAGTTGTTTCGTAAATCCCAGTTTTCTTAATTGCTTAACTAAATTACTCACTATTCTTATCTTTCGTAAGATTCCTCTGTATCTAGATTTTTTCTCTAGCGTTCGTATTTATTACATCATAGGTAATAATTTCATGCAATTTCTCACAGATTCTGTAACGATATTTTTGCAAGCGTGAAAAAAGGTTTTGTTCTCCTAATTGCCGGTCTCCATTTTATCATTTTATTATACAAAAACGGTGTTATTTCTTCGGGAAACGAACAAAACGCCTGCAAGACTCATTCTATTCAGACATAAAACATTAATACTTTACAAATTAAAGTTATTTGATCCTGTTAGAAGATCGCGTAGTTTAAACTTGAAACCCTTTCTTAAAAAAACCATTAACCGTTTAATCCTCATTTTTTATCACTTTTTTATTTTGCCAAAACTGTATTCTTATTCAATTTCCGGAATTCGGATTTTTGTTCCGTATTGTAAATGTGAATCATTTTTATTGGTCCAAGTTTCTCAGGATTATCTTCATTTTACTTTCTTCCACATTGGAAAAATATTTCCTTGTAATAATCTCCCCATGTCTCCAACATTAAGAAGTAAATTCTAAATCTATTTTGCACCTGGCGGTTGCGCTATTTCCTCGCATAGTTTTGAATGGTTTTTAGCGGTTTTATTGAATTTTTATTTTAAAACTACTATTCGAAAATTGCCTTCTTCATTTAACCTCATATTTTTCTGAAACGGTCCGCATCAAATTTGTGAGTTTCTTCTTAAAAAATTGACTCAACCCCATGCCCAATACCTATTTATATAAAGGCCAAAATACCAAACATTCACAATCATTGACGAGATTCAAATGTTTTATGGCAACTGGGCAAATATCCGGTTTCAAATGTGAAGAGCCATGGAAAAGTTCTTTGTGAAAATGAGACCCGAAAATTAAAAACTCTCGGCCCCTCTCGATTTTAATTAAAACTTTTTGGAGCCCACTTGAAATATATTGCTATATTGCCCCGCTATCAATGCACGCTCATATGGAAACTTTATGCATGGTTACATTCTAATAAGTCCTTGCGGTGTGAATTTTAACATTCTTTATTTCAGTATGGATCTGCTGCAGTGCTTTTATAGGTAAGTTAACAATCAATACAACTTATTTTTACTTGTGGAACTAAAAGCAACGTTCTGTCGAAAGTTTTATTGGCGTTGACCGCACAACATCTGAATTAGGGCTACGTACAAATGGTAGACTTACAAAATAACAGTAGTTATTATTGGAAAGAGACTTAGAAAAGTCGATAAGTTGGTGGGATGACTTCAAAAATACTCCCTTTAATAAAGGGGCCAACTTGGAAAGTTCTGAAATTTCGGTTCCAATCGATTCGCATTTGCCCTGAGGTACACTCTCTGTATATATACACATAAACATGTAAATTACGCTCAGCTCAACTTCTTATTCCAAATAGAGCTCGCAACTGAATACAGCGTGAATAAAGCGAGTTTTCCTTGCAGTTTCCGTGCAAGTCCAATTGTTTTGAAAAGCTGATTGCAGCGAGAGGGAAGAGAGCACAGTAACGAGGTATTGTGTGACAGGGATAAAGCACAGCAAAACCGTAAATTCCCGATAGTCTTCAGGCCTGATAAAATTAGTTGGTTTTTCATTGCGCTGAAATTGATAGATTTCCAGCTGGAAAAGTATTGCAAAAAGTCGGTTAAAGGAGAACCATTTTTCCAGTTCGAAGTCCGATGTTATTTTTATTGACGGGCAAAATTAGGTTTTACGTAAAATCGGACCAGGAAAACTATTCCGAGAAAATGCATGTCACCGCTCCAGAGGAAGCTTTCGGTTCTCTAATTCCCCCTTTTTAACTTATCTTCCATTTACAGCCCACAATCGTGTTATGGGATTCCAACTCGTGAGAAATTACTTGGGACAAGTTGCAATAAGTTTGCCGACTTTTCCGAATAGTGGCCGAGATTTCAGCACCTTCTTTCTATATGTGACAGCTCTGGTTGTAATAAAATAAAGTTTTTTCAGCAAAATTTGTTGGTAGAGCGTGCTAGATATCCAATTGAAACTTACAAATTATATTTTAGGACTTCTCGGAGGAAATGGATTGGAAGCTAACAAGTCGTATTTCAGTTTCCATTCGATTAATTCCACAAAGAAATAATCTTCTCGCAGTAAACGTTGAGTTCGCTCTAAGAAAATTGTTAAAATCGCGAATGCCCTTAACTCCAACTACAGCAGCTTGCTAAGTAAGACCAGCGAGAAGGAGGCAAACATTTTTAATTCTCATCATTAAATTCAAGTGGATTTGCCTAAAAGCGCACGTAAATTGCAGGTGGAATACTGAGTAGTCTTTCAGTCTGCCTGTCACATTGGAATCGTAGTCCAAGTGGATCACGTCCAAGACTACTCAACACAAGTTCTATTGTCGCAGGGTTATCGCCTGCAGGAGACACGAGTTGTTAAATGAGTTTGTACTGCTATCCGCGTCCTTCTCGAGGATTTACAAGAAAACTTCGTTACAAAGGCGTAGACGGTAATGAAAGTTCGAATATACGGCCAAAGTGGAACGAATTTATGCTTTTAGCACTTTTATTAACAATAGCCTTCCCAGGCTCGTCGCTGGCATTCAGTTTCATGTGGAATCTTCGACCTGCTACCATCGTTTGCTTATTTTCATATCCAGGTTGACTGACAATATTCATATCTTAATTGAACCCGTCAGTTTTTACATGGTTTAATAATGTTTCAAATGCTGATTGTTYGGGACGAAAGCACCAATTTTGTTTTTAAAATTTCGAGTTTAAGTAAATAAATATACATTTTTGCGCCTTGATTCTTCTTTATCGATTCTATAGATGTTAGAATCGACGACTGAAGGATGAAGTGATCAAATAAWGTCAAAGCARGAAAGTTCGGTAGGTTTTKTCATGAAAASTAASATCTACTTTWAAACAGAACTTTTTTTTATTTATTCTTCAAAGGGAAATCAATAGAAATAGATTAGAGCTACTCAATTAAATCTGGAATGGTATGATCTTAACTAGGGACTATCGACTGTACTCGTAACGTTAAGTGAGCAGCTTAAGTTCCGTTATTTTAGAAAAATAATTTTTGCACAGCGCTTTGGTCTATAGTTTTTATACTGATTTTTAAATGAACTTTGATTTTTATTTCCAGTTTTTTTTTAAGTTTTTAAAGCGAAAAAATGGCCATAATAGTACATAAATTGTTTTAMCTGTTGGTKGCTTGTAGGACCRTTTTGCATAATTAGTTTTATGTTAATGTTTTTGATCTGGTAAGTCTCCGTTTTAACACCAATYAATCCACATCTTTGAGTCAGTCAATAATTGTCAATATCCGASATTTACATTGTTTGTTGCTATATTGTCAAACCTTGGCCGTTTCAAACTGTTCCAAGTGAAAGAAAATAATAGAATCCTTAAAAGTTTCTTTAAACAAAATTCTACATTGTTTTTAAGTTSGAAATTTTWAGAATTTTTCMCCGCATTKAAATKTTCTATTCATTTCTTTGGCTATATTGTCAAACCTTRGYCATTTCAAACCGTTCCAAGTGAAAGAAAAAATTGGAATCCTTAATAGTTTCTTTAAATAAAATTCTGTATTGTATTTTGCCATTACCCCAATCTTCTTCCAAATATTTGTATTTAGATTGCGACTGGGATGCGCATTTTCTGAAGAACTTTTCTATTTTATTAGACACTTTATATTGTTGTTTGCCTACCTTTCTCTATGCGTATAATAATAATAATAATACATATATTGCTTTAACTGCTGGTGGCTTGTAAGACGCTTTTGCCATAATTCGTTTAATGTTAATGTTTTTGATCTGGTCTCCGTTTTAACAACAAGTAATCCACATCTTTGAGTCAGTCAATAATTGTCAATATCCGAGATTTACATTGTTTATAAGTTGGAAGTTTGAATATTTTTTCACCGCAATCATCCACGGAGGATCCTCCGTCCATATTTATTACAAATGTCTTTTTCTATTAATTTCTTTGGCTATATTGTCAAACCTTGGCCGTTTCAAACTGTTCCAAGTGAAAGATATAGAATAATAGAATCCTTAATATTTTCTTTAAACAAAATTCTGCATTGTATTTTGCCATTTCCCGAATCTTCTTGCAAATATTTGTACTTAGATGCGCATTTTCTGAAGAACTTTTCGATTTTCTTGGACACTTTGTGCTGTTGTTTGCCTACTTTTTCTATGCTTATCGAAATTATTTGTGCCTAAACCGTTCAGAGTTTGGTTTGTCCGGTATTTTTATATCCTTTTATAATGCTCTTAATACTGCTTTGTTTCATTAGCCTCATTGTTATTTTATACCATAATAACCGTTTCGCGATCTCTGGTTGTTTTTGGTTTTGACTATTTATCGTTTTCCCCAATCACTTATATTTATTTATTATCTTCACCCACGTTGTTAGGCTTATTAACGAGCCGTTTCATGTTCATCGTTTAACGCTTCTTCCTTTTCTGGTTAATGTGTTAATTTTTATTCCAGACTTATGTTTTCATGTCCTATTTGGCTTGTCCTAAAACCCCACAAGGTAAAAATATTAAATATTTCAATGAGTGTTTCTCTTAGGACACAACTAAGGGATGATTTCTGTTTGCCGTTTTATGCTAGAAAATTTTGAATTTTCTGTGTTTTCATGATTTTTGTCATCTGCGGGTTTCTCACACCGGCGGCGACGAACATTTCCTTTACTTGGAATTGTGTATTTTTTAATGTTTCTTGTACTCCTGACGTGGATTTCATTCTAGGATTTCTGGAAAGTTTTATGTTTATATTTTATTCCATTTCATCTTTAGAGGATTTGTTCAGCTTGCCAGTCAGTTTTCTGCCGTTCTTTTACAATGCATGCTAGTTTTTAAAAATGAGATCTGGGTGCCAATCAATTCGGGGTTTGGAGAGATACATTTTATCGTCTCTAAAACTGATCCAAATCCAAAGTGTATTGCGATTCTTTATTATTTATTTTTATCAGATGAATAATTGTAAACTTTTAATCAATCAAAGTTTATCATCATGTGTCTAAACAGCCAGCAAAGTCTCTGAAAACTATTGTTTTGAAACTTTACAATAGGAAAAATAGTTATCAGGTACAGAGGAGCGTATTTTGGAACATCATTAAGAATAAGTGAAGAAACAAATGCTCAAGCTCAAGCTTAACGAAATAAAACCGTTCCGAAGATTTATCATTATTTTGTAAAACAATATTTGTCGATCCTCGAGAATAGTTCCAAATTAAAAGGCTTTAAATGCAGCTGATCTTTCAAGCATTGGGGTTTACGGCTTACGGAAAATACTCTCTGTTAAACTTTCTTGGAAAGAAACTTAAATTTGCATTTTTCCTTGTAATTAATAATTTCTCGCTGATACATATAGGTACGATGCTCTGTATTAATTAGTTTAACATCTGAATCAATCCGTACAACATTCATGAAATTTTAAATTTCAGAATTAGAACATTCCGAATTCGTGAAAGCTTTAAAATCAAGAAAATTCATCCAATCACGTCACGTGAAATCGAATAAAAGCAAACATACATTGTTATTAACGTTCGGACAGTTGACTGATGGTCTTTATTATTCGTCAAATATGTGGATCGTTTGATATGTGGAAAATCTTTATCTTCGACGTTCGGGGTTCATCTCCATATATCATCTAGTCGGCACGTGGAATGGCACAACCGGAAAAAAGATCCGAATTTATGTGGAAAACTTTAATGAAATATTCCGACTTTAAACGTCATTGCAAAGCAGCACACCGCGCTGGAATTTATCATTTTTATTCTTTACCTTGTTTTCCAGCAACAGTGAATAATAAATATTTACATTTCCCGAAAAGTATTTTCCTCGGTTCCTCAGGAGCGGTCGCGGCCGGCATTTTAATGTAGCTTAATCGGCATTATGTTTGGTATAAATTCAGTTGTCACTAGCAGGAAAATACGCGCCGGGAAATTTGTTACGAAAAATAATTTACCCGCTTTATTTGTAACGGTCTTGATATGGAACATTAGAGCATAATGTATTATGTGGGAACATACTGCTTTGGGAAACTGCATTTTTATTGTAATTCCTCGCAGTATTTTAACTACTTTTCCTTTGCTGGCTTGTTTAATTTTTATTTTAAATATTGGTGCTGCGCCACTATTCTTCTCCGCTCTTCAGGCTTCAAAGTGTTATGAAAAATGGATTACTTCAATCTGTCTGCTTAATGTGTTTCGTTCACTTTTAATCATCTTAGTTTAAACTAGGCCTTTTAGTTCCATCCAGCTAAAGATTAACACGATGCAGCTGAATAATTAACTACACTTTAAGGTAAGTCTTCATTTTGCGATGTCTTACTTAATATAAGACAGACAATAAATCTAGCGCTTGTTCAAAGAGATACCGGTTATTGAGTTAGTTAACTTTACCAAGTTGATGGGTTTAAGGGGAGTTAAGAGTTTCGTTTACTAATGATCACTGAACAGGTAAGGCACTATTTGAAGCTGCTAAAAACAACAAATACGCCCTGTTGGAGTTCAATGTGAATACTTGTGGTTATCAAAGTAAAAATCGCAGAGAAGCCCCAATTGCTTGTAAGATTGAATCGTCAATTGAGTAGGCACTTAACGTGCAATATGCAAAGGCAAACACATAGGTAGACGAATAATCTGTAAAAAAGTGAATTACAAGGTAGGAAACCCGATAATTTATTTTTAAATACTTCTAATCTGTTATTTGGAGATAGACATGACTTGGAGATTTCAATCAATAGTCAGTAGCAGCAGGCATTGTGTATGCAGAATTGAATGTTTAGGTAAGTATTTATAATAATTTTGAAACATTAGCTTAACATTGTTTTTTAAAGGTTTTATTCAGCATCTGCGTCCACATTTATTTATTGTTTTCTCATTTTTTACTTTAACTAAATCCAGACATTCAGAGAGACAATGTTGAAAAGAGCTTCATTTTAGAAATATTTTTTATTCAATTTTCTTTTAATATTCTTTGCTCAATATTGAGTTGTTGATTTTTCCATCAACACTGTTTAACTTAAAAACTATACTGTGACTGTATGTATGTCGTTTCCACTGTTGTAGGAAAGCGATAGCGACTGAGCTAGTGTTTGCATAATGCTGAATTCGTAATTAAATACTTATTTACTAATAATTATGAGTTTGCGAGGAATCCTTCGAAATCAATTACCATTAGTTTCTAAACYAGTCAAAGAACTAAGAAAGAAAAATKAACTTTGAATTGSAAATGARGGTAGKTATTYTTAAATCTGCAAATTATCCATTGTTTMGAGCTATTTTCARCTAAGARATCATYAGCTAAGTTTTTAGTAGAACACAACTCAGTTGGCTTTGTCCAATCCATTCATATATGGAGAAAAAAGCTRCGAAGGATCTGCTTTACTAMCTGCGGTTTTTACACTCTRTCTGTAGAAASAGTATCTTTTTATTGCTAATTATAGACAAGAAGAAATGTCCATCGTAGTAGAGAAAATAGCTGAAATTCCAAATTTGATGGTTGGRGAAGGTYCGCATCGGGATGTCAGAACTCAAGCGCTTTACTTTGTCGATATTATCGRAAAATCTGTGCATAAATATGTYCCGGCTACTGGACAACATACCAAGGCCACCTTTGGTATATATTTTTTTAATTAGAATKAATTTGCTTGCCGGTTACTGAGCATTTTGCTATAGACAAAGCAGCGTCATTGGTAATTCCAGTGAAAGGTCAACGAGATAAATTCGTGGTCAATCAATTGGATGAAATTGTGGTGGCTTTCTGGGATGGACATTCGGAAAAACTATCAAAAATTGAAAAATCTGTGGAYWTTMATCAGCCGGATACTTCGTTAAATGATGGGAAATGCGATGCCATGGGAAGGTTGTGGACAGGTGAAGAAAATAAATATTTGGMCMACTTCAAAATAATGTGTTATCATTAAAGGAACAAKGGCTAAAATTCCCGAGAACCGAACTAATTTTGATGCATATCCCAGAACGGRCGCTTTTTTGTCGCTCCATAATGGAAAACGGGCTGGCTTGGAAMGACAGCTCAAAGAAATTATACTATATTGACTCTTCAACAACAAAAATTGATGCKTTTGACTTCGACGTAAACACCGGAGCTATATGTGAGCTGTGAGCTCATTTGCAAAATCCATATTCMAATTTTCCCAGTTTGATTTAAGCTAATAGGAAGGCAATCTTCACCTTCAGCAAACATGGCATTGAGGGAATACCAGACGGCATGACTGTAGATGTGGAAGGGAATCTTTGGGTGGCCGAATTTGGGGTCTCCAGCTCTGAAGTTAACATCAAATTTACGAATTTTCTTTTGCGGTCGCAAGATTACTTCTGTTGGATGGGGAGGCGCTGGACTAGACGTTTTGTATGTGACTTCAGCAAGCGTTCTTTCGCGAGGAGTTTAGACGATTTTTCACCTGAAAATAAGGCAACTTTCAGGATTACTAGACTGGGCATCAGAGGGATACCACCAAACGAATTTGCCCTCTAAAAAAAAGGATTAAAATATATAATTTGCAAGTTCATGGCTTTAAATTACCCGAATATTGATCGATCCCCAAATCCTGCACATCGGCCTGGACGATAAACCTAAAATATCTCAATCTTGTCTGCTTTCTACTGAGTTGAACATTTCGATATTATCAAACATAATAAAGTGAATCCAGAATACCTAACTATGCAGCGTATACGACAATCAAAATCACGTCGCTTCTGTTTGCTTACCAAGTCTTAAGAGAGCGCGTCAGTGCAGGCTCGGGCCTCTCTACGGCTTTAGGAATCTAGGCATGTCTGCATTAGATTAATCATTTCAGACAAATTTCTAGCATCAAGTTTAAATCCTCAGCAATGATAACGACAAGGGAACATTTGCATAGGACCACTTGTTCACTAAATTCTGACTTGGAGATGCATGTGTTTTGGGTAACAACCTCTTTTGTGTATTATTGTCTTGTGCGATGTTACTTGAGACTAGTGGATTCCAATTTTTATTTAAATATTAAACACATTTGGTAGGTTGAACAAATTTCCACCGAGTCGAATAGTTGATAAAAGCTGTACAAAATGCTCTTCCTTTATAGAGGAGACTGAAAATAGGCTTTGCAGTGCTGCTGCTAAATTACCGAACATCGTGTTTGCATCTAGGCGAACTTAAGCCGCTTTACAGCACATTATCAAATACATAACTACAACATTAGACAACCAGATTATATTGTACCAGAATTCCCTATCTGGGAGACGCACAGCCCTGAATGTGCGCCAATTAATCTGGATGATACTTTAAGGCGATTGTAAGCAGATGATAATTATTATTAATTAATGAAGAGAATGATTGATTTTCAATACGTTTTGGTGTTTATAATATTTCATGCATGTTGCTTTTCCAAGTCCGTCTTCCTCTTCGTCTTTTTATTTCTTTATATTTTTTTTAGCTTTGGAAAGTATGTGTAATATATTTTGTATTAAATTTAGTCAACGAAAACGTTCCTACTGCGAATAAGTTTTCATTCAAAACTCGATTTTTTTATAGTGAAACTGAACAGTGGACACTCTGCTTTCGTTGCATATTGCGCACATAAATTGGTTTTTTAATGATGGAGCAAATTTAGCAAACGGTTTCTCGGAAACTTCAAAACCATGCTTTCAAGCGATTAATATTTACGGATAACTTCCATTTATCATTTCGGACAAAACAGTTTTCGAAATTTCGTTTCAACCGTGTTTCGTAATACATTACCTAATCAGTCACTATAATTGAAAGTACACACATTTTGTGCATAGGGCGATTCATAATTGGTGATTTTTTTCAAAAGTTACCGGGGGTTTCAGGATTACTTAAAAGGTTGGGGAAGAAGTTGTCTGATGTCTGATGTCTTATCTTCTCATAAAATCGTGTTGAATTTGGTAGAAACAAGCTCTAGAACCAGGCACGAAAAACCACTAAAGGGTTTTGCGCTGCTTCACCTTGATCTGGAACTTTTGTAGAAACGCTGTATCAAGTCAGTTTGAAGAAACACTATTTTTTTAGTGTATGAATATTGCTAAATTTATGTTATCAAAAGTTTCCACCAAGCTGTGATGGAAAAGCCAAATATTTCTGTTAAAAATGAATGCAGATGAAACTTGAGATTAGTTGGCTTCAAGGGTTTTTGCGCTATCATGACACAAAAAGTCGTTAAATATTGAGCTGCTCATCTCATCGCCCATGAAAGACCCACAAAACCCAACAGTTTCAAGCAATAAACTCGAAAGCACTGATAATAAAAACCAATATTGTCAAACAAGCTTATAATGAGGTGAGCAGTTCTGTATTAAAATGTGCCGTGTTGTAATAAAACTCATAAAAAAGGAGTGCAAATTGGTATGCTAGACTTCTTAACTGGTTAGAGTGAAGAAGATCCAATCAACAAAATAATTTCAGTTTTTTTATTGCATTTTAGATTCCCGTATCTACAGAAAATTAAAATTCTACTCAAGATTTCCCTTCGATCGCCCAGAGTTCTTGCTTTCGGATCTGCAGTGTTGGGAATTTACTGCAGCCTTGTGTATAGGAGATAAATTAATTTCTACAAAAACAAACTGAACTGGCTGTTAAAGCAAGTTTAAAACCTTACGAAAAGTCCATTGGTTCAGCATTTTTTTGTTGTTGCCTTCGTGAGATGAAAACAGTAATGGGCATGCAATTTTAAGAGAAATTATTTACGTTTCCGTTTTGTTCTGTTTTAATAAGTAAGGTCAGAATCAGACTTGTCTCTTTACAGCAGCTGACTTCTGCAATAATAAGCTTATTGAAAAATTTTGTGTTCTCTTAATGGAAGATAATGGAGCTCGTAAACGGCACCCTGCGTGATGACAAAACACTTTACTCCAGTCTTTCATTAATTTTTGCGGTGCAAACTGAGCGCCAAAAATTGTCTCCACTTTATACAAAAACGTATGTTTCCATAAAGTGTCACTAGAGATCAGCCGTCAAGTTAACACGTCTTCATGAGACTTCTTAAACAAAGCAGCGGCCTTTTTTGTCAGCAGCGATGATCCATCATTTTGAATACATGACTATTTTTCTTGTCACGAAACCACTCGCCTGTGGGAGAGCCGAATAATAACAAACGATAAAGGGATATGAAATTTATATTTTGATACCAATGCCGAATAACAAAGCAACCGAATAATGGAGAGCGCCGCTAGGTCAATGTCAGCTCTTATTGCCTATTTCGAAGTTATTATTAGTATTTCCAAAGCAGTAATATAAAAGCTATATTTTCATAAATTTCGAAAACTTGGAACTGAGAACCACTGTTTACCCAAGGAACGTTTGCTGTACTTATCCATTCGTTAAAAATTAACCGTAATCACTGATATTTGGCCCAAGCTTTTGATATATCCTTCCTCCAAAGCCTAACTTGTACTCGGTGTTGCAATGTATCTATTTTTCAATAATCGTTGCTACAGTTTTACTAAAGTAAAAAGTACAATTTCTTATCACGAAGCTATCCAACACGTACGCTTTACGGCGACCCTTAAAGACCATTTAATATGCCTCAGAGGGGTAGATGGGATTTAATAATTGCCCTCTTTATGGAGAGTTTTACTGCAAATCGAACTTTTATGTGAAACCTCACGTTTGCAGACGCAGGTCTTTCCTAGCTACTCGAATCTAATTTTCCCTGCAGGATTTTATATTAGCCACCCAGGCAAGTGCAGGATATTCACTAATAGTATTAAAATAAGTGTTGGCACTGTTAAGATCATCCGCTGATCTGCAACTCTTTCAAGCATTGTTTCTATCAGCCGCATTATTTCAGTTCAAAGTTTGATCTTTGTGAAACTTGACGTTAAAGAATCGACGTTTTCTGTAGCTGTATTTCTTTTCAAATGAAAAATCATCAATAACAGATTGAGGGGAACCGAAATGAGCGAAAGCTGCACCAAAGAAATTAATACGATGTATGTTTACGGTCTGTCGAAGGCAGCTTTCCTATGTCAAACTTTTTTGGGCCAGTTGCCCTTATTTGAAAAAGGATCCATTTACTTCCAATTGGGCACCGACATTCTATCATTGATACTAAAAAAATTGCGGCAATTAAAGATTCGTTGGAAAATCGCCCTGTGATGATTTGAAAGCGGTGATTAATAGTGGCTTCAGTGCTAACGTTAACTGTAGAGGAAAGGAACGCCCTGCCTTGTTATCTGCCATTGTTTATTCGGATTGATGAAGACGATTATGTGGCGTTAATTTTATTTAAACAGGCGCAAAATCGTAATTTTTCATTTTAGTCGCTTGCTGACCGTTAATTTTAGCCTTTGCTCAAGCCAGAAGTTTTGAATAGTTGGCTCTTAAAGTTTTTTAGTTGATTACTTGGAACTTGCGATAGTTTTACAAAAGTTATCGAAAATGGAGATTAACTCTCGTGTTTGTCAACCTATGTGCTTGCAAATTAGTGCAATTAATATCACATGAAATTGCTGAGAAAGATGGGCTTTTTAAGGGTTTCACAAGTTTAAGCCTAAGTTAACGTGTCAGGCAAAAAAATCTTCAAATTTCGTCCCTTAAAACACGTCAGACGCAAACCAGAGGTGTAACCGACTGAAAGGTAAAATTCCCAAATATAGTGCCATTGTATTATGGTTTTTTGACGGGGAAAACTTTCCATCTGAGACTGGAGTTGGCAATTTCGCACGCTGTAGAAAAATAAAAATATATGACCTGAGCTAAAAAGAAAATAGAAAGCGTAATAACAACAATCCGTATATGGGAATGGCGCTTAGCTTCAGTTTCTTTTATCGTTTTTGAAAAAGTTGGCCCCTTTACTACAATCCATCATATTTAGGATTTTTATTACACGCGTGTTTTATTGCATGGTTTAGCGGTTGTTCAGTTTCATAAATAAAATTTTGAACGTAAAGCAACGCTGATAGGGGCCGGCTCTCCCGCCGAGGCAAAAAAATATTCACATTGCGGAGAGAAATTTTCCAAGCAAGTGAAAATAATTTCGTGAGTTCTCAGAGTTAAAAAAAGATAAGCTTATGTACATGCTCGCTTTTTGTTGGAATTGAGTCGAAATATCCACATGCAACACATTCAAGCCAGTCGCATATGCAACATTATTATTCAGCGTCAAAAGGCATTTTAGCAAAACAATTTCCCAACTCGTTTAAACCCTGATCTGAGCGTCTAGGTACAATTGCAAGCATATTTTAAGGGATCTAATGCAACACTAGGTTGACACAGCAACCTAATTTTACCGTAACGGTTTCGGTTTGGGTCATTGGTTTTAATGCTGCTCTAAGTCTGATAAATTAGTACATGCAGCTCTACTGCTCTCAGTATTTTGACTAACTTAATTCGCTTTGAAAATTAATTATTTCGGCACAGCTGGGCGAACCGAAGATGAATATTTCGTTTGTTTCTGCAATTTATTTCAATGCACATCGCTAAAAATTTTACTTTGGGGTTTTGTAAATATCTCAGGATAGTTTATCCACTATATTTGCGTTATAAATGAAGAACATGCATTTTATTTTAATTTTAATTTATTCAAAGATTGGAAAATCAGTTCACCATCGCCTGGTCGGAGTTTGGAATGTAGCAGTATCCCAAATAGCTTTCATAAGAATTTGTCGTAATTAAAATAAAAGAACTGGCAAGAACGTTTACGACAAGCTAAAGAAGGCATTTCCGAACAAATGCATTTGCATATGCATTTTTCATTAAGCGGTCGTTGTCCTACATTCTAAACGATTTGTCTTATATAAGTGACATAAGGCTCTGTTAAAACTACTATAATACACTCGTAGAGATTTGCATGAAAACTTCTTTCTGGAACTAGCAATTTTCTTTTACGTTTTACGAACAACGCCGGTATGTATTTGTCAGGATTTGCATGCAGGAAGGCGATGAGGTAAATTTGGAGTAGTGGATTTTTACAGCCCTATTATTATAACAGTTTGAGTTAGAGCTTTTATGGGTCAGTGTCCTCATTTCTTGTTAGTTTATTGAAGAATTTTACACCGTTTGTATGTTTATTTATTGCCATTTTTTGTTGGTCGAATGCTTTAAATAAAACTGTCCAATTATAAGGTTGCCAAGCGATTTGCTTATGCAATGCACTCAACAGTTGAGTTAGTAAAAACCCCAACATTTACAATGGGTTAAAAGCGCATAAATGCATAGTTGGGAGCCAATCGAAAAACCGCAAATGTACATAACATGCATTATCTACTATGCCAAATGCAAAACAACTCAAATAAATCCATTACCGATTGCAAATTAAAATTCATCCAGGATGTAACCGATTCATTTGGTTTGAAACTTATGCAATATGCAGACCGATTTGCCGTCAACAAGTCTCCCTGGTACAATAAATTTAATTAAATTTGTTTTAATTTCAAGCAAATCCACCATAAATTCCTTACACAAAAATTTTGAGGCTTCTGTGATCTTCAAGCCAGATCCTCATTTTAAAATCGTATGCAAGTTTTTAAAAGCGTTTTCAATTTGTTTAGCAGGTAAGAATCTGTGTGCATACCGACATCATATTTTGCCAACTCAAAAAGCAACATTTTGTTCATTTTTTCATACTATAGTAGATTGTGACCAATTTACTTAATAATACATTTTTAATTTGTATAACTATTAGCCTAAACGTTAAACCAATTTACTTAAGAATAGAGAGAAAGTGCTCCATTTTCTTTATTATAATAACATACTTTCTCTGGTAGAACATTGCAAATAATCGAGGAAAAATAGGATAAAAAGGCCTTCTTTATCGCAAACTTTAAGCAAAGAAACCAAACAGCCTGATCTGTCTCCTTTGTCCCTATCTAGCTAATCTTCAGGCTTTTATAGTTACTTGCTCCAGGACGCGATTGGTCTAACTTTCCAAATAATATGCAGTTAACTTTTTATAAATTTCTTTCGATTTATCCCATGTCAGGCACAAAAGTTTTCCAATAGTTTAGCACTGTTTCGACGAACGTAAACAGTGGAAATACGAATTTTCCGCCGACGCAATTTTCCCCATATATATTCAAATTAAACATTGCCTTTCTTGTAAAAGTTAAAATCGCTATACAGATGGTTGCTGGCGGAAAAACTTTTCGTCCGACATTTGTCTTATATCACTTTTTCAAGCTGGTTTAAACGTATTAAAGTTTTTCCTGATTTATGGACTAAAGCGAATGTGGGGATGTGTTTAACAGGCAGAATGAATTATCAGGGCCTTGTCTTTACAAGTCCGGGGATTTAAAAAATTGCTAATGAATTCAACCCAAACATGAGCCTAAAAGAGGTAAACAAAAAGTAGTTACAATTTGCATATAAATTTGGTCGTTATTGAAGTTCTTTAATAATGTGTGAAAATTCACGTTCAGCGGTAATTTTTGGTACAATTAAGAAGCAGCTGAATATATTCTGCATTTTCTGCTGAAATTTTCAGTTAAACTATTTCCAATTCCTCATAAGCTGTCCAATTTCATTAGGAATAATTCCCTGCATCTCTTATTACTGGCGTAATACTGTTTCGACAAAGACAAAGGGCAAGTGCAGTTTATCCTTCGAAATGTGTGAACAACTTCAATATTCACTTGAACCTGCTTAGTATAGCTCCAATTCATGCTCACATAGAAACTCTGCTAGAACGCAAAAGTATACTCTCTATGTTACCCAAGAACATTCTCCTCTTATTAGTATTCAGAAGCGATGCCAGAATTGTATGGAGCAACACAAGCAAAGTCAACGCAACAACAGCATCGAGTGGATGGCACTGATTAAACTTCACTATGTGAAACCTCAAATAAAGGCAATTTTTTGAAAATAAAATCCATGAAGAATTATAATTTCCCTGCCACACAATATATTACTGGACATATTTAATTCAATTGAATAATGAAAATTGAATAATACAAAATGCATTGAATTTATTTGTATTTATATTCCAGCAGCATGAAATCGAATATATTGAAACCTCATAATATTCGAAATACATAACGGCTTAAATTTCATCGGATTACGATTTTAACCATAATGATATTGCATCAGCGAATGCGGTTAATTGCATTGAAACAGGTGCAAAAACCGCAAATATAATTTGTTAAAACTAAGTAAACTGAAACATTTATATTAGTTCTATTTTGCTTGTACAGTTAAGCCGATTTATGCTTTTATCAAAATCTAACTTAAACCAGGCTCAATGAGGATTATCTATATTGTCCTCGCACTGGGAATACTCTATTATCTTGAGTCTGATTATTTTCTTTTGGGATCAAATCCTACCAATGGTGTCTAGACTACGACTAGACTTTGTATATTGTTTCGTTTAAATTCAGATACTCCAAAAAGACACCGAACTTTCATACTTAGATGGTCATTGATTAATTAATGAACATTTCTAATTGACTTAGGCAAAGAAACAGTTGGGGGTTTTGGATATCTTATAATAATTTTTGGTACATTGTGTGATATGAATGTTGAATTATATATGAAAACATTTGTCTTTGCTATTGAACAAAATTTGGGGATTTTTGTGTAGTTTTAATTGTGCCAGTTTTACATGCACTCACTGTCTCATGAAGCGTTGCTGATGTTTAAAGCTTTTCAGTTTTTCGGATCTTAAAAACTCGTGGATTAGAATTTGGACGTTTAGGTCGAGGAATTGCTTTCCTTGTTGTTCCTTTTGACGTTTGTTAGGCTAGTCAAACTGCACTTTTGAAGAAACCGTGAAATTTATGAATTTTTTTGCTCCGCAATGGATTGCAGTCAATAGCAAATTTTATTTTGATAAAATTCAGAAAAAAATTATTAAAAAGCTTTTTAAAGTCACACAGTGAATTAAAATATGTTGGTGTTTTGGATACAGTTTTTATTTCGTTGATCATACTTGTAAAATTTTGCTGATTACTTGTTGTATTTATGTTTTACGATTTGATTCAGAATACTTTTTGTGAGCGATAACTTATGTTTTTTCGGATAGTCAACTTCAACTCAACATTATCTTCTGTGAATAACATTTTATTTGGCATTTCCTTCCAAGTCTCTTTCTTGCTTGACCTTCTGGGTTGTTATTGTTTAAAATGTAAGATTTAAAACTTATTTTCAGCTTCTATGAGTGTCACTTCTTTGGTAGGAATGTGTGAAGTACGATCGGTTGTAATCATTTTTATCTATCTTTATCTTTCAGCAGGTTGCTTTTTTTTCAGGCGTTGTAAATAATGCATTCCATATGTGCGGTAAACTTCTCCACTTCTTCGATTGTCCTCTTTTAATTTGATCATTTGCTAAATTTACTAATTTCTTCTTTCTATGCAATAATTGCATTTCCATTTTTTGTTCTTCGATCAGTCTTCCTAGTTCCCCACTGAATGATGCGCCTTTTGTTTTGAAAATTAAAATTTAAAATCTTGGCGCTTAAATATTTGCACTGTTTTGTTGCGCACCTCGTAAATGCTCCATTCGTTTTTAATATCCTCGATCTTCGGCTCTTTTCCCATGAGTGTTTACAATATTTTCCAATCTAAGTTTCCCGTTAAACAAGCTTTCATAGATTTATTTTATGCCGTCGATATCTGACGATCTTCTGCTTGATTTTGGACCATTATTGGTTTGGTTTCTATTTCTATGCATCTCTAGATGGAATTTCTTGAACTAATTCGTTAAGCAAATTTAACATTTTTTAAGTATTTTTAGCTGGGTACTGGAACGTTCCTTCTGTTTTCAAGAGGCCGCCGGTATTGAAAGAATTTCCTATTTTATGCATATAAATTGAGTGATTTAAAATGGGCGCGATTCCTCTGGAAGTATTATCTGGGGGTGCACAGGGAACACGTTACAATGAGTAAGAAAATAGTTTGCACAAAAAGGATATTTTCGTAAAAATGCAAATCTGAAACTTTACAACTATACATGACCAAATTTATTAATATGTAAAAAAAACATCACAGCAAAATGACGTTTTTACTCGAAGGACTAAATTTGTAGTTAAGCTCAGTTGAGAGGAATTCAGTCAGAATTCAGAGGAATTCAGCAGAAAAATTAGTTTTTTTGCGTACTCGTTTTCCATGAGTTTTACCGAAAATTGCCCAAATTGCTCAACTTTACTCACAATCTCACTCCACACGTCAGTTTGAATTGTTTATTCAAATAATTAGATTTTATATTCATTAATATGAAAGAGCATTTTTCTGGTCATAGTGAAGACAATGGTAAGTGGGAAATTATTTAAACGAGACCATAAGTACTTTAAGTTTGTTGAAAGTGACATCAAAGATGAAGAAAAATCTGATCTGAGATGATGAGATGATCAGAAAAATAGATCACACTCTTAATTTTTTTATGAGTATTTATCTTCAGTATAGTTCAACAGTCAACTGTACATATGCTGCAAGTTTCTTTTCAGTTGTCCTCTTGACTTTCATATTTTCAGAAGGATCAACCTTATATTGGACAACTCAGAGTAGAATCCGCAGTTATCTTTAGAACTTAAACCTTTATTATTTCACCACGCTGCATATCGAATTTTAGTATCAGGATGCTTTATGTAGAGCTTGTTGAGTTTTTTTTTCAAATTTGGAATTATATATAGGTGTTTTTATTTCGGTGTATATGCTGTCCTTAAATATAGATTTCGCTGTAATGCACATTTCAAGCTTGCCAATAAAGCAGTTAAACTTCTTTTTACGGAATTTCCGACCATCTGATGCCCCTCGTTGTAAGTAGGTCAGGAAAAGAGCGTTTTCTACGTCAATTTACTCTTTTGGGTGGTCTCGCGCAAATTTATGGCAAGATTGTGTGGCTCCCATGTTCTGGCCGCATAGAATTTCGCAATTATATACTGCATGGCGATATTTACCCCATTCAATACACATGGCAATATTTGTTCTAATTTAAAACTCAACATTTCCTCACAAATATGGCCATTTCCAGTTTTGTACAGTGACAAATTGAAATGTCGAGGAATCGTATTGAGAAGATGTCATTTTGGGAGAGAAAAGTAATGCATTCTCATATGTTATTCTAAACAGGAGACGCTGACATTCTTTTCAAGGTTTACATTTCGAGATGAGAACAAGTTGGTCACGGATAATCAATAATGCATGATTTGTTTGAAAATTCGGATCCTGCGGGTTTGGTTTCCCATTCCAGTTTTTTTGGCTTGTTTTAATCCAATTCACTGTTCTAACAGACTAGGCTAATTAAACTGATCTTTAACTAAATAAAACTGTGCTGTGGATTAATTACCGTAGGCCAGTGCATAAAAGCACTTACACGAAATGACTCTTGTCCCGAAAAACGCAAGCCCTTATTTGTAGCGTTAAAAAGCTAGTTTGCAACAGCCTTATTAAGCCAGGGATGGAGAGCGTCTAAAAAGCAATTACCTGTATTGATTTTATTGAGAACACTCCTAAGCCCCAAGAGATATTCTTCACACCTGGCGGTAAACAGCTTAACCTTTTAATTTAATGTTATCGCAAATTGCACCTTTTATTTTTGAGCTGAAAACTGTTGCCGGTAATGAGAAACGGAGATAAACCAGCAATTTCTACCATGATAACACGTGGGTTTGGAGCGATTTTATTTAGTGCCGCTTTCCACTGTAGTTTTTCTTGCATTTGTCCTCTATAGGTTTTAGAACAAGATCGGTTCAAAAGCGCTTGAGTGAGGAGCCATGAAGTGTTAAAACTTCAGGATATATTTCTTTGGACAGAAAATATAATCAATTACGTTGGTCTAATCTGTTGCATGTTTTGTATGTAAGTGAGTTTTTCTTGTCCGCGTAAAATTTCATCACCCTGTAAACTAAGACTAAAAATGATTCCATCCTTGCACTTACCCGTGGCATTTGATTTTAAAATGAAAAATATTGCAATAGACAAAATATCCAGTATTTTCGGTGCACCTTTCGCTGAATATCTACAAATCAATGCTACTTCTTTCCAGCCTACAATAGCCCATCATTTTTATATCGCTCACATTAAAATGCGGTTTAAAATACCTGCGAACATCGATTAGAAATTGGGAGCTTGCGACATTTAAATAACAAAAGCTGTGCGCTTTAACAACAAAAACGTTCAGATCGTTGATGCTGACGGCGAAATTCCCGGGATTTTACAAATCTGAAAACTGAATATTGATGAGAATTTTTTATTCGCGTCAAGAGCTTTTAGGCGATTTTATCCAGAAATATGTTAAAACATTTGTTCCGGTTCACATCGAAAGTGGCTGGTAGATTTATTAGACAATGTTGAGCATGTGAAGAATTAGCTAACATCCATTATATTGCAAACACCAATTTGCAAAGAGTCTTGAATAATTGACTATTCAATCGGAACGGGTTTTACCGATGCACCAACATAGTAAATCAGCGAATAAAAGCTGCAATAAACAATCGACAATCTAATGAACTGAAACAATGAATTCATATACAGACATTGTAATTTAGGCCTGTGTTTAAGTCGCTGCTTCTGACAGAGTGAAATGTTTCATTTTGATCTATGTCGGCGATTTGCAATTGTACTTTATTTCAACTGGAGAATTCCTAAATAAACTTGAGCGAAGCTCCTCAAGTGCTCAAGTGCCATCATTATGGCCTTTCATGTTTGGCAATAAAACAGCCTAAAAGCGCTCTTAATTTAATGTTAAGTTTCACGATTTGCGTCGATTAGTTTCCAAGGTTGTTCTTAAAGGGATAATTTCGGTTTTGAAGAAAGTCGTTGAAAGTATCCAGACTTTTTCGGATATTTTCTGAGAGAATAAAATATCTTTTGAGCTAACTTGATTTCGTGTAAGAAATGAAGCATCACAACCAAGTATCAATAATAATAATTCTACAATTGGACGTAAAGAATAAAAAACACAATAAAACTTGTGTAAAACGATCGGAAAAAGCATTGGGTCCACCGACCGTTATTTTTATATTCCTATTTCCATGTGTTTTTATGACATCATTATGGATATAGCTCTCAATTCGTTATAGCTACATTCGGAAATACAAGAGAATATTTTTATGGCTTTTTGGCAGGTGATATATCAATAATTTTTACAAAAATGATAAAATTCCAATCGGATTCTTCGGTAGACATCTGTAGTACTTGGGAAAAGTTTTGCACCAAAATAATTACGAATTCATACAAGCCAATACACGATGCCACACATGTGGACATGATTATTTGTTGCCTTCGAACTATAGAAGAAACTCTATCTACGTTTTCCAGCTAGCAATAAGTCTGAAAATTGCGTTGTACTCCACTTATATAATCATGATTGGTTCGAACATGGAACATGCAATTTCGAATATTAAACCTACGTAATTAGCAAACTTTTAACTGGAAAAGTTAAAATTACACCTTACCCGGAAAAGGTGTATTTCTGGGCATAAAAAAGTTGTTGAAAATGTAAAATATTTTATTTACTTTGAACTGGTCAGTGATTTTCTGATTCGTTGGTGACTCCTCAATTAAACCAGGTTCGCGAATCATTTTTCACATGCACTCTGAAGGTACTTATTATGCAATCACTGATGGATTTTATTTGTATTCAAATGGAAATTTATTCAACAAATTTTCGTTTGTAAGGAATGGAAATTGAAACTTTTGGAACTCAAACTTGGACATTTATCCCTATATTACCTCAGAACAGCCATAAGTAATCAAATTTGAAGTTTTTAAATTGCAAACAAACGATTTTTTCCGCAATATATTGCCAAATAAATTCATTGAAATGGTCTCCTTTCTAAGTAGAATTTGCAATCTTTTACTAGAAGTTATGAGGAACTTAAACTTGTTTCTTCACAGTCACAAAAATCTGCGATTTGAGGTGAAAATCACTTAGGCGGCAACATTTTTAATAAGTTTTCGTGCCAGGTCTGTATATTGTTAATCGATTGGCTGCACTCACGCTGCCACTGTATTCTACTATCAATAGAAACAATAGTACTGAAAATGTACTCAATACAGGTGATAGCCCATACTTGAAATGTGTTGCAAAGTTTTCCCTCGCTCCAAATACTAAAACCTGCACATAATGGGGCCTTAAACTGCGTTACACTTTCCGGCTTTTACTCGGTGATAAATATGTAATGTTTCCAAATGTACAATACTTTAGGTTAATGGGATTTTGCATAAAACGATGGCATTTTGTTGTGCTTGACTACTCCACAATGTAAGCCGGAATAAATGGTTAATTGTGGCTGTTGTTGATTCGGCAATTATGGGAAATATTTTTACACGATGAATGTGCCTAACTTGTATGCCAATACTAATCACTCATTCGTCTCTAATGGGATTTTCAACGCGCACAATGCACCATTCAAGATGGTACCAAAAAGTTAGCAAATTGCTGCTGCAATAGAGATTCTTTCCATAATTACAAAACTATGAGCAGTTGCATGTTGAAATGCTTTCATTAAATACTCTCATCAAAATCAATTTCTGGGTTTCAGTCATTTATTGTCTCTAATTATCAATTAAAATACGTATCCGATGTGAAATTCATAGCATTGTTATGTTTTTTAATCTGTATCATTTCATGGACTCTTTCCTTCTTATAATTACTCTAAATTGAAACTACTAAATTAAAAAAGAAGAGTCCATGAAATGATACAGATTAAAAAACATAACAATGCTATGAATTTCAGATCGCATACCGACAATCTTAGCTTAGTATATCATTCATTAATTAAATGAAATAAACATAGAATATTAACTAACACCCGGTATATTGAAGCATTTTGCAAACCAAAAATTATATTCTTAGAATGCAAAGAAATATAACTGAAAGTAAAAGAAATGTGTGCAAAATAGACAAAATTAATACTCCAAATGTATGCCACGGCTTAAAGCAGCAACAACGCTACACATGTAAGTAAACATATTTGAGTATCTGAACAAAGAATTCTAGTCTCTTCCCAGAATTGATTGTCCTGACTAATCACCTGTTAGACCTAATTAATCTTAGGATGTTTTAAAGTGTTGCAATTGTGATGTATTTTAGTGTGTGATATGATGAAGCTGTTGACGAACTGTGATTGTTTTTTAAATTAACGAAATTTTTTTTAACTATCTGTTATTTTTGAAAAACTGATGATGGTGGAAAACACCGAAACTTATGTTAATTGATAATTAGAGACAATAAATGACTGAAGCCCAGGAATTGATTTTGATTTAGAATTGAAACACAGTCAGGAAAGTATGTACAATTAAATACTCTGCTTCTAAATCCCACAAAACTCATACAGTAGGGTTAATTGGAGTAATAAACTAAACAGTTCGTTTTTGGCTCCAATGAATTGCGATAGCAAATATCCTGGTTGGTTAAAAAT
Organism: Dendroctonus ponderosae; assembly: GCF_020466585.1. Taxonomy (NCBI): domain Eukaryota; kingdom Metazoa; phylum Arthropoda; class Insecta; order Coleoptera; family Curculionidae; genus Dendroctonus; species Dendroctonus ponderosae. The sequence continues at coordinate 8,588,724 of NW_026018715.1, forward strand.
GTGCCTTTATTAATACATTTCAGTTAATTAGTTCTTGCCTCAGGTGGCTGTAAAAATTCCTTTAAAATCTATAAAAAAATAAATCATTTGATTCCTCACTCTGCTACAAAGGGGGGAAAAGTGACGGGGCCCGTGTTGTTGTTAATTGTTGTATCTTTTCCACTTGTTATATTTAGAGCTGCAATGTAAAACAGTGATAAATATGGCCAGTTCAATCCACCGGCGGAAACAAAATTTTTACCTGATAGGGTGGTTTCTGAAGCGTTTCCAAGTTGAGCTGAAGACGTGCGGGAGTTGATTGCGGTAGCATTAAATAACAGGCTGAAAGTGGTATTAGGCGATGCAGTACTATTCACTGCTGATCTGTAAGTACTGAAATCTACAAGAAAATTTATAAGTGAAAAAACCGCCATTATAAAAGAAAATAGCTTGTTTCTTGTGAGTACTTACTGGCTTGCCTTGCCTCAATATTTGAGACCAGCACTAATGCAGCTAGCAAAACGCTTGCAAAAAAGGTCGCTCGACTAAAATCCATATTAAAATTCGTTTGTTGTCGGTGATAATCGGACTAGTATTGCAAATCTTGTGGCTTGACTGCCAATAAGCAACGCATTTATACATCGGTAGAAAACGGTGCAAAAGCGACCTTTAAATATTTCGAATTTTCCCATAATCACCAGTCAACATTATCACAAAACATTTCAAGTAAAGCTTTCCAGTTAATCAAAACAATAGGCTAGTCTAGTGCGCAATGGTTTAAATTTAATCTTCACTTATCCAAAATCTAGGTACTAGCTGGAATATTTCAAGAATGAATAAGGCAATTTACAAATTCATTTAAAATTGTGAACGGTTAAACGATTACTTTTAAATATTCAGCTGTGATTATGGCAAATGTAGTTAAAATTATAATACAGGAGGTTTAAGTGAGTCATCAAATGATTTTCCATTCGAAAATAGATAAATTGGGGCAATAGCTAGTGGAGAAGGAAGAACAATACAGTTGTTCAATTAACCAACAGGTAACTTTCAATGCAGTAAAATATTTTCTTTCTGGGAACATCGATGATGGAATATTAACCCAAGGAAAAAATAAAAGTCACCAGTGGATAGAGTGCCATGGAGCATTCGTCCGAAGACCCACATATGTTTGGTAGTGAACTTCGACACTTTCCTGTAAAGAAACTGAAATTAAATTCCTTTCGGTGGAAAAGTTGCTTAGTAAAGTTGCAACTGTTAAAAGAGGAACTATCTGAGCTCGATCAAGTCCTTTAAAATTGCCTTTTGCTTCAAATCGAAAAATTCCACTTTGCCACAGATAGACCACTCAACATCTCAAATAAATCTTCAAATATAGTAGAAGTAATCAAGCATTCTTTGAATTCCCTATGGACGGCTATATATCATAATATGGCAATATTCCCTTCTACATGATTCGAGCTATATTTCAAGAACGAATTGCAAGCACAAAATATCCTCGGATAGCGAAATTTATATTCTGCAAACGGAATACACACAGTGAATTGAAGTTTTTCTGAGGGATACAGCCAGCAAATATCCACGTAAACCGGCAAGTATTAGATTTTTCTGATGGTATTTCCGAAGTACTTATGTGATATATACTAGAAAAGTGATTTACACAATTGGATTTGGTTTACTTGGGTAAGTGCAATTTGCAGGTGTTAATCTTCAGTTTTTATCTACGATGCTCAATTTTGATGATTAATTGAAATCAGGGAGTGTTTTAACATGAGGATGGCTTTAAATGTGCTACAGCCACTCCATAAACACGTTGTGGGCCGATTAATCATACTTGATATTATATGTAGGTTTAGTTTGCACAAGTTAAACATACCTGCTGGACACTATATGCGACATTTCAAATTAAAGCAAATAAATAGCATGGGCGATATGCATTATGTACTCAAGTGCGTTTAACAAGGGTCGACCTGAAACTAAACAGTAGAGCTTTTTGGTTTATGATTTATTGAGGTTTGTACATTTCATCATTAAATTACTGCCCAGCACTAGATTTTAATTGCGACATAGTTGCATTTAACGAGCAAACCCAGATACAAAATCTACCACTCGTTATAATTAGACAGTCTATTAATTAGGTGATGTAAACTTTAGTCTATATTGACAATTTAAAACTTTCTTAAAAACTTTTTAGGAAACCAAGTTTAGGAAAATAATTTTAAAACGAGTCAAAGTACATAAATTCAATGAGAATTGATGAATCTGAGAATGATTAAAGAGAGTAACAGTTAGCAACAAAAACAACACGTTTTGAATACTGTTTGGAAGCAATTTAGTTATTTTAGTAAAATAATTGACAAAATTTGCATATTTACTGCAAAATTTCCATTGTTTAAACTGGAAACTAAAACCGTCCGGTCTGGGTCCCCAATGACCGTTCCACAATGATTGACGTATCAGTGTAATAGAGATAATTCATGAGGGTGTTTTTACCAGCAGATATTCAAATATATGCAAAAATAGCGAACGAAAAATGTTCATAAAGTCCTGTTTTGATAAATCAGCCTCAGTTAATGACACGCGGTCTACACATATGGACCTAACACACGAGATATAAATAATATTCAACTTTTTTCCTTTTTCATTATGTAATTTGCGATTTTAAGCCCACATTAGCAGATTTTCAGTCGGCGATTTTTAAGTCAGGTCTCTTCAGTTTAAAGCTTAATAAGCCTAACAAAAAGGGCAGTATATTTTAGCACGTCCAAGGTGAAACTTAGCCGAAATTCGAGTAAAAATTTGGTTCACGCATTGTCTATTATAAAACGATAATAAAAGGCAATTTGTTAATTACTTCTAGTTATTTCAATTCATATTTTGTGAAACTTTACATTTAACGTAAATAAATATACCAGCAATGAACCCTTTTATCGGTGTAAACGTTATGCCCTGCTTGACACTAAAAGCAATTCGGTTTTGTTTTCCTTCGTCAATTGCGCAAAATGTCCCTTCTTTGGACCGTTCGTGAATTTTATATTCGTACGAAAATTCTTTGACACAAAACGCCTCTAAAGCGGTAAACAAAATAATTGAAGACGGCGGCTTTCAAGAAGAGGGTTCTCATTCTCCTGCTCCTTCCTTATCTTCTGACAGTTCGGACCATAGAAAATGAACGTTTGATCCGTCTCCTCTTTCTCCAGAAATAACTTTGTAAACTGAACGCTTGGTATCGGCTTCATATGGCTTCAATTTTGCGCTTGTGTGGCCAAGTTGATTTTATTTTAAATGGCAAACAGCTTTAGTCATTTTTCTGTTCTAGTGTTTCTCTCCGTTGTTTGAAATATTTTCCCTGTGTTGGCAGAGAAGGAAGGGCCCAGCATCGCATTGAGTAAAAATCAGCGACAGAAAAAAAGTTGAAAAAACAAAGGTTTGATGAATTTGTAAGAGTAGAATTTTTCTAACAAGAAGTTGTAAAATTAAAGTAAGGCATTATTGTTATTATATTCTTAATCAGGAAAGATAAGAATATAATAACAATTACACGCAGTCAGGAAAATAAATCAAAAAGTAAGGCATTATTATAATTATGGCTTCTATAATAAAAAAGCCTTTCAAAATCTTCAGGAAAATTTAAATTTAGTTTTACTCTACTTCCATCAACAAACGTTTCTGAACCAGCAGGAAGAAATTTGATTGTTGATCTTTTTGTATAATTTATACTGCTTTTTGTTGCGTATTGAATTTCCTATTAACTTTCTTGTAAATGGTTTTTGTAGTATTTAATTTAAATCGAAATTTTGCTTTAGTTTGGGAAATGCGAGTTTTGAAAGTCATTCATTTCTGCCTGAATGTGCCTGCTTCAAGATTGTGAAATTTTCAAAGTGATGCATGCGTTCGTTGGGAAGATGCGAAATTTAAAAAAGCCCATATTTACTAACTTTGAAACTTCTATTTACTGAGCTTGCAAAAACGAGAATTGTTGGCGATTTTTTATAATACTCTCAGGATTGTTAGAAACAAATTTCTTCGATCGTCCGTAAAACTCTTACTCCGAACTTATAACAGAAGATTTCGTTAAGTAAATTTGTTTTTGCTTTATTGATGAAGCAATAAAATTCGTCAAAATTCATTTTAAATTTGCATACTTTTTATGTATTATCAATCGGAAATTATTTTTAGATTACTGATATTTTTTTGTTCGTTATCAACTGAGATTTTTAAACCGTTATAAAACGTTGATTACTAATGCTTTCTCGTTGGCAGATTCTCCTTCCACCGTAATGAAATATATAATACAATTAAATAATGATTCTTTCTGGATGTTTGTCTCGAAAATAACAATTTTCATAATCTTTCAATATCAGAAAATGAGAAATTAAGAGCGAAATTTTTATTAAACAGAGCATTTATTAAATATTTCATCGTTCGATTCAATTTCGCTGTTATTCGCTTTGAAGCTAGGCGAATTGCTGGAACCCGTTGATTGATAAAAGCAAAAATATTTAGAATCCCATTATGGATTTTTGAATTATGCTCTGTTCTGTCTGTGTTTAATCGGCAAGAATAATAATGCTTGTTGATTGGACAGGCTTATTAAAACTGTTATTCATGAATAACGTAAATTGGTTAATTGATTGCTTTGGCTGCAATTTAATGGTATTGGGGTTTTCAATTAGCTACGAAGAATGTTTTATTTCCGCACATAATCCGGCATTGTTTTCTCATGAGATTACTAAAAGCTTAATTTAGAATTGGTTCATTATGGACGTTTTAAAGGAAGTTAATAATATTAATCCACTGCAGCCAAAAACATCTCTATTAAGGCGAAAAATTATATTCCGTTTTAATTCCGTGCTGATGACCGAAACAAATTGCTTAAGAATTGTCTTGATTAATAAATTTGTCCCAGAAAGCATGTAATTTAAACATGAAACCCTGAAAAGGCAAAGCAGAAACAAATGTTCAACGTTCGTGATCCGAAACGGCATGGCGTGTTAAAAAATTACAATTTGCTGATAGCATTTCCAACGCCGGTTTTCACTTATTTCCGCCAATGGTCATTGATTTTACATAAAAATAATATATAATCGGATGGCTGTCGAATGCAATTTGATCACACATGCTAAAAGTGTCCAAACGTACGACACTAATGTCGTTTTCATGCTTTCGACTTTAAAACATAAACTTTGCAGCATTATCTAAAATGTTTAATTAATTTAATTAGTATCTACCTAGTGTTCCAAAGTGCATCAGTCATTGCTTACTTTTGCCTAATTATTAGCAATTAAAATGATGAACATTTGATCCTCAAAACATTGTTAAATCTAATTTTGCTATTAATTTAGTACAAAAAATAGCCAACTTGTAGGTAGTAACTTTCAGTTAATGATGGCGGGCGAATAGATAAGACGATTAAATGTAGGAATCTCTCAGGAGCTTTTCAAGCATGGTGCAAAACAACGTCGCATCCATTTATCTCGAAAGCGATCTTCTGGTTAATTTTCGAGGGTCAGTTAATTATATAACCTGCTGGATGAAGAAAAAACCGTCGAGGAATCCAGGGAACTTCAGCAATTTGGTCGAATTAATTATTGATGGCATGGCTCGAAGGAAAACATCAAGGCCCAAGGAAAACACGTGGCAAAGCCACTGCAGAAGAAATATTCCTTTGTATAGAGAAACTCAATTTCTCTATCATTTTTGCATTAAAAATGTATTACAAAAAGTCGTAATGAACAATTCCCGTAAGTGTTTTCCAAAGCAAATCAATTACATATTTTGTAAAGTAAGTAATTATCAAAAAAAATTACTCGCTTTTTAAAAATAAAATAAACATCATAATAAATGTATTATCAAAAAATTGTATACATGCATGAGCGAAAAAGTTGTAAGAGCAGAACCAAGATCAAATTTAACCTTCCCATGCTGCAAAACTCCTTAAAACCAAGTTTCTTACAAATATCGATATTATATCAAAAACAACTTAGAAAAAAACAAAAATTTAAGTTGGCTATCAAACTCCGCGTAGGTCGATAAGTAAGGCCCTGCCAAACTAAGACTCATGAACATTTTATGTTAAAATCACCTAAGCAGTATACCTGTGAACCATCAGCTCTTTATTAAGACATATCCTGTATATCATGACTTTTTAATGTTTCTGTGGCTTAATGAGATAAATGCAGTTGCTGAGTTGAATATGCTAAATGTTAGATTTTGTAATTTCAATTGTATTTTTTAAAGGTTTTGATTAATTTGATCTTATTTAATAATGTTTATATTAGATGTTGTCTATTGAAATAAATTAATATATTGAGTGAAAAATAGTTGTCCTTACGTAGAATTTGAACCAATTTTCATGGAGGATTCTCAATGAAAATGAAGTGCAGGTAGTCGCTACTGAACATGTTTTCGATTGTTTTCGATGTTGCCAGCTGCCTGTTGCGAATAAGTCTCCCTAACATGTCCCATGTATGTTCAATGGGCGTTAGATCAGGACTGCGTGAAGGCCACTTCAGCCTAGTCATTTTCCTCCTTTGGTTATAAATTGCATGATTTTGTTTAAACAATTGTAGCTCATTTTAGAGTTGATATGTCATCATTAATCGAAAAAATAAATGTTAAGCAAACATAAACCTTGCCATTATAACACAATGCGCTTTTATTTTCTCCCAGAAAGTGTTAACAAACTTGGGTGAAAACAACTCTTGGTTTCAACTTGTATAATGACAAACAAATCAGTTCAACATTCTGAGAAAATTCATATTGGCTAACGGCTGAAACGAAAATGTCCACAATAGTCCGAAGTAATGATCATTTGTATGTATGCAGTGTGATTCAAAATTGGCGTCATTTCTTTTAAAGGGTTATAGGAGCTCACTTGAAGAATACGTTAAAAATATTTAAATTTTTTCTTCCGAAAATGTCTAGAAGATGAAGATGAAGAAGTTGAAAATCGGATTTCAACTTTGTTTATAAGTATTATTTTTAAATGGTCCCATGCTTGATTGATAGCATATTGGAATACTTAACAATTCGAAAAGAAAAATTGTCATCTTTACTTCAACTTCTGAAATGTTTTTATATTAAAACGTAGTCTTTTTAATTTTTTTCATAAAAATGCAATGCGGCAGTGATGTGTTTTGCCATTACCGGGTAGCTACTGGTAGATAGCTTTTGCCCAGAATAACAAGAACTTGTCAAATTGTAAATCAGTTTGAAGCTTCTTTCACAATCATAATTCGAATATCTGCGATTAGTTACGGGGAAATGCGATAATAACATAGCAGAAGCTGTAGGCACTTACGCCAACAAAGAGCTGGAGTCACTGACTCTGTATATTAAGTGCGCTAAAAGCTACGTTATGTTTGAATAGTTGGGGTAATTATTTCGATTACACAATACGAGATGTTAGTAATGTTTCGATTGCGGAGCAGGTTCGATGAATCCCTTATAGGGTTAGTAGGTTGGCATTGGAAAAATCGGTTAGCTTCTTGCGAGAGATGAGTTGGGTTGAGGGAGGCTGGACGCATGCGAGGCGGCAAGAGCGACGGCGGCGGCGGCATCGAGTGGCGTCGTTCGCGCCCCCAGTGTGCGGTCGTCAATTGAGGCGAGATCATGCCCTGTGAGCCTCGAGGCCCGGCCGAAGACGACGACGAGGACGCTGCTGCCTCAATTCACGGTGCGCGATCGACGGCTGCACGAACCACGCACACATTGAACTTAATATTCTAAACTAGTTAGTGACAAAACATAATTTCGTATGGTTTAGTTACTAATTATGACCGTCATGGATTTGGCGGCACAAGTTTCGGTTTAATACGGGTACTGTAAATAGTGTTGTTAGGGACCAATCTCTGTAAATATACTCATGGCACTGTCGAATCTCACAGTGCAAACGGCGATCGCCGTTGAAGACATACTGATGCTGATGGACAATTCCTCTGGAAACGTCACGAATGCCACTGTAGCGTTTACACACTATCCGAGCGGATTTACGCTGCCCCAGATCGTGGTAGCATCGATTATAGTTACCATTCTTATGATAATTGTTATTGTGGGCAATATGCTGGTTATCATTGCCATCATCACCGAGAAAGCGCTGAAGAACATCCAGAACTGGTTCATCGCCTCTCTGGCCGTAGCTGACTTTTTCCTAGGCTTAGTTATAATGCCGTTTTCGCTCGCGAACGAACTGATGGGTTATTGGATTTTTGGCGCCCGCTGGTGTGACGTCCATTCCGCATTGGATGTGCTCTTGAGTACTGCTTCCATCATGAACTTGTGTCTGATTTCCCTGGATCGGTACTGGAGTATCACGCAAGCGGTCGAGTATTTGAAAAAGCGGACACCGCTGCGTGCCGCCGTTATGATTGCTTCGGTTTGGGTGTTATCCGCTTTGATTTGCATCCCACCACTTTTGGGCTGGAAAGTGGCTCGAACTGAGGAGGAACAATTTCCACAATGCCAGGTGAGGATTCATCCAAATCATCCTTACACCAACTAGGTTTATCAATTTTCTCTTGTCTTTTATCGTCGACCATTTATTTAGGTATACATACGGAGCTTTCAAATTTCAGCACTTCTATTTGCAATAATCAGCTATAATTATATGCATATTGTTTATAGTGTTAGTATTATAGGTACAAAAACTCTCTGTATTCAAATAAATAAGTTCTATATCATTGAGGAGGATTCATGGTTCTTGACCCATTTTTATGTGCAACTTGCCTCACAATTTTTGCTTTTGGAAAACGTCTTCCATTACATATTGATATATACTTTCTTGACTGTGTTTCAATTCCAAATCAAATTTATTCCTGAGTTTGAGTCATTTATTGTCTCTATTTATTAATCAAAATACGTTTTGGAGACTCCAAATGCATGCCAAGGCTTAAAGCAGCAACAACGCTACACATAAAAACTGATGATGGTTGAAAAATACACCGAAACGTATTTTGATTAATAAATAGAGACAATAAATGACTGAAACCCAGGAATAAATTTGATTACATATTGATAAAGAGTTTCTTATTTCACAATAAAGATCGAATTCTTTATCAAAGGGTAGCCAGGACTATCACTTACGACACACTGAGGCTCAAGCTGCCGAAACTAATGCGGAAAAGTCACATTAATGCTAGATAGAAACTCTGCTATAGTTATCAAAAACTACCTAAAAAGGAGCATGTCAATAAATTGTTTCACAAGGCCAAATGAATAAAAATTTGTAAAAAATCTCTGAGGTTTCGTTTTTTCTAAATTGTCAATTCTTTGACTGTGGCCAAAATCGGGTCGTTAGAAAACAGTAAGAAAAAAGTTAAGAATTTAGGAAATGAATGTTTCTTTGGTCTACATCAGATTTTAGTCTAAGTAACAATTTATGGCTTAAATGAAATTAACAAATGAGGCAACACAGTTATTTTTATTCAATGAAACGAATGCACTTTTTTCAAATTAAAATTTTTGTTTATAATTTCTTTGCTAAAATTATTCATATAAGTCAAATACATGTTGACAAATGTATAATCTATAAAATTCATATTTTTTTGTATGATTGGTGTTCCTCCTATATAAAATTTTTCACATTACCAAAGAATTTTGTAAATTAAATTTTTTGTATTTTTAATGATATGTGTGAGGTGAGGCTTTTCTTTTAAAATTTTATTTTATTAATTTGTTTTAATTAAATTTTAGAAGCAAAATCTACTTCCAGTTTCGTAGGTAGTTGAATGTATTCGATTAATTTCATCTGAAATCCTCAGAAAACCTATATGGAATAAAATGGTTTGTTTCTGTGAGGTTCATCTTGATTTTGTTTTAATTGTGGATTTTCCAGTCTACTGAAAGCATTTGTCAATAAAAGATGTTCGAAAATTATTGAAATTTAGGACCTCTTTTATTAATAGTACTTGTTTTGTAAAATCAGATTTATCAAAAACTATTTCTGCTATGTCGGATGATTTCAGTTAAAACTTAAATATATACCTCCGTGAATTTAATATTTCTATAGGTATGCCAAAGTTTGGAAATTGTCTGAATGGTTCTTAATTAGTATATTGAGAAAAGGAGTTTGGTCTTTGAGTTCTTTTTCGATAGTGAATTTAATTATAGATTCTTTATGGAAACGATATGACAACAATTTATAAAGTTTGTCTACTCTATGACTATAAATTAAAACCTCAGAATCAAAATGTCGCCGTCCAATTATTACTTAAATTTGTAACTATTCCTGACACTTGTTTCAAAATGTAGCTCACATTTTCTGGAACATTTATTTATGGAAAATAATTTGAGTTTATTACCCTTATCGTTGCAAGTTCAATACTTAATGGTGGGCGTTCTTTAAAATGCACGTAATTTTTTTTATTGTATGATACTTGAAGTTTCATCAACAGATACGTTAGTGGGTAGAGTTCAAAACTTTGAAGAGTCTGGTTTGGTATTTGACAATTTTTCTGAAATCTATCACAATCTAAAAGTCATGTTTGTCATTACAAGATTTAAAATATGTAATAGATATTTAGCTAAAAGATGTGTATGTGAATTTATACTACTAACTGTTGGGCGTAATGGCATATTTACTTCATGAATGTTTGAAACTCCCCAAAAATGTGTTGTTTTACAAGTGTGTGGTATTAATTACCACTGTTAATAATCTGTGAATTTGTGTTTAATCTTTTAAAGCTTTTTAAAATTCGTCATTTACGGGTTTATTAATTTTTTGATCACATATATTATAATCCGCCGTAAGGGTTGCATATGTTTTATGAAAGTTTATAAAGAATTTTAATTGTTTCATCTTTTTGCAAATATTTTTAGGCTTCTTATTGTGTACACTGTATAGTCACTTAACAGATGAGAAGCAACCGGTAGCATTTCCTTGATTAAACATGTTCTATTAGGCAGAGAGACAATTAATTTTCCTCCACAACTTTCCACCCACATTTCGAGAAAACTGCTTAGCTAAATGATCAGAAATAGCGTGCAGTGTTTCCGCATTAACGAATTAAAGTAAATTGATGTGATCGATATTGTCGCTAGACAATTAAAGCCGAAAATTAACATATTTTTAAAATTAGGTCAACCAAATGGAAAATATAAGTCGAAATAACAGAGTGATTTGTGGTTTTATAATACTCACAATATCAATTCTAGGTTTACTGCTAGTTGAGTTTGGCATAGTATACATAAAAGGACGGCTGTATGGCTGAACCTGTATTTCCTCTATGTGCGATTTTTGAGTCAGAATTTCAATATATTTTTGAAGCAAAATGCCAGACGACTGAAATGGCCAACAACAGAATTTAAGAAATATATTTAACAGGGAAAACAGGAAGTTGCGCCCGAAACATTGAAATATTCTATAGGATCTGACGGGATAAAGAAGTAATCATATAAACTGTCTCAAATGTTTTCGTTGTTTTTGTTACATTCTGTTTCAATCATTGTCGTTAATCCTCCAACTTATTTGGCCTATTTATGTATACATTTTTTTGTTATTTATAGACTGAGAAATTTGCAAAGATTTCAAATGATCCGATTTCCTAAACGATCCACATATTCAAATTCTTGCCTTTTTGCCCAAATTCTAAAACTTCACTGAAGAAAGTATAAATTCGTGGATTCGTCATTTAAGTCTCGATATTTTAACATAAGTTTTCTAATAGAAATTTTTCACGACACAACTGGAAATTTTTTAAACTTGATATGAAGCTCTTGATAAAAATCTCTTAAAAACTGCTTCTGTGAAACGACGAATGTGTTTGAAATATAGACCAAATAATGATCATGATTTTCTAATACAGAAACAGGGCTACGTAATTATCATTTCATCATCTTTGCCAAGCAAAATTTCTCAGACATGCAAATAAAATCAATTACTTGGAAAGCCTTAACAGAAGTTCTAGAGAGGATTAAACTTAGTTGTTAATGAAACGTAATTGCCATTGAAAATGTCTATTTAAATCTCAATTTCTTTGGATCGATCTGGAAGAAACTGGTTTTGAAAGTAGGGTCATTGACGAAACGTGAGTGTGAATTTGCAGATCATGAAGTTTGAAATAAATATATAAGCAGCAGTTGCCAAACTAAAAAGTAAAAGTTTAACATTTAAATATATAATTTTGCTTTTTTAACATCAAATATCTTATGCAGTGGTAAAGATGTTTTGAACGTTTGATTCCGCAACTCTGAGTAATTGTCTTGAAATGTGGTTTCTGGTAAACACAAGCTGAATTTAGCAACTTAAAAGAAAATTTATTACACATTTAAAATTGCAAATAAATTTTCATGATCTTAAATCCTCCAAGTTTTATAAATTATGATAAATGGAAAATAGACAGTATATCTATATTTCTGTCATCACGTGCAATAGTCGTTTGTTGCGATTTTGGAAGGTTTCCAATGTTACCTCCAAGATCTTTGGCTGGTCGAGAATCATTTAGCAAATCGCTCTCAAATGGAAATTAGCTTTTAAAGTTCACCGATCCAAGAAAGCTCGGTTGTTCAGCAGTATTAGCCTGGCATGATAATCATTTATATAGCATTTTTGATAGGATGAAAATAGTATCGTGAAGTGCAATTCTACCTGCATGTTCCATTGATTTACACCAATTTTTTTGCAACTCAGCATTTTTCTTGAAATTCTAAGAGGTTTTATTGCTTGACATATGGGATTACCAATGAACTTCTTAATGTGTTTTTCGAAAAAAAATATGGTTTTTCATAATTCTTTCATTATTCATTATTTGATTTAATTATTAATAGGTTATTAAATTGCACTTTAAATTGTTTTTCGATATGCAATTTGGCGTAGCGTGCGTTTAAGCGTGTTTTTTTTTTTTTGTTAGCTCATATACTCAATAATGCCTACTTTCGCCGCAGATGCAGAGCTTATTCAAAACAACGGAACCATTAAGCAGGTAGATTTCATTGTTTGAAAGATTTGCTCGTTAAACATCCTTTTGTGCTAAAATATCCCCAAATTAATTAGCAGCTCTTGAAATGGATGCCCTGGAAGAAACAGTATAATTTTGTCGAGATCTCCAATCGACTATTGGAAATTACGGGATAATTCCATACATGAAAGCGCGCTGGCAGGGCAAACGAACCAGAAGTTAATTGCAATATTTTGCCGAAGCTGCACTAATATTCAATGAAAAGAGAATTGTGTTTGAAAAAAACTAGCAAAAACTTTGGGCGTTGAAAATATTGAATAGGAAAGTCAGCAAGATTCATCTGATTTAATAATTGCTATTTTGCCAATTTGCTTATTGAAAAATTAAATGAAAAGCGTTTAGCTTTCGGATTTAATAAAGCCGTTTTTATGTATTTTAGCCTATAATAGTTTCGCACGTCTATTAATCAATTAATTTTCATACCACCAAGCTTTTACCAAATTAATGTTAAATACGTTTTACCGAAATCAGCGGGATTTAATTAACGGGCAATGAAACAATGCAAAGTTTACCAATTAGCAATCTTTTGATAATAGAAACACCCACTCGCTTTTTACCTTTCATTTAGCGTTACTAAACCAATTTGTTCTTTAAATAAAAGCTTTTTTGTTATCAAATATTCCATTCCAGGCGGAATTATATCATAAGCCAAGTATTTTAAAATCGATTGCAGCGATTGAAAATTGAGTTTCAAGTACTAGAAATCCAGATTTCAATTAAACTGATTAAAAATGTCCGCATTATTTCAGCAGACATTGTTTGAAATTTTGCATTTTAAACCTTTCGGAAATTAATATTGGCATAGATTGAAACAAAGAAAAAAGAGGAAAATTAACCTGGCAAGTGTAAGCAAATAGTGAGGCTACGTGCGAAAGTTATGAAATCTGACAAAGATATATCTGGCTATCATATATTTATTATTGCCCAAAAAATGTCCATCACTCAAATATCTTTATATATTTTTATTTGTCAGTGATTGTTTAGGTTCATCGCAGATGAAAAAAATCTAAATAACTACTGACATATCAGGATCCAAAGTCTGTGTGCATAAACCAACAAATCAAAGTCTGGTGAATTAAAGGAAATATTTGTATAATTTTATAAATATTCCGTCATCATAATAATCGACCTCCAAAGGACTTTGGAATATATTTGCAACCTGAGGTGGCACACACTGTTAATCATACTATTGCTGATGTACTACTTAAATTTACAGTCTGTTTAGTGAAACGTCCATTAGCACTCAAATTTTCATATGCATTTCGCACTTGTAGTTCACTTTTCGTGTTGCACGCTATTGAAAGTGACGAAAGCAGCACTTGCACTCTCTAAACATTATGTGGTAGGCCAGAATAGATTTGCGATTTGGGCTGCGATTGATTTATAATCCGCAATTCTACTACAGTCCAGCTGCAAATCTATCACATCTGTCCCAATTTGAACACGAATTTCTCCAGTTTTGCTACGCTGTACTAATCACCAAACGTGTCCATTCCGATCCAGACATAACCTTACCAGTGCAATACTTAATGTTCCAGACTCTAATGAAAATAAATGGCTTTTGGGTAAAATTAGGGCAGGTGGTTGCAACTGATGCGCTCAGGGGTCTTAAATTGCCATTGATGGAACTGGGGAATTAACAGATTTAAAAACTGCGACATCAAAGTGTCGTTTAGTTAATATTGTACTACAGATATTTGTCAGGAAGCGATTGTTTAGCCAGAAATTAAAAAAACAACTAAATTACTTTTCAGCCTTTGTATATGCAGTGCAGTTTAGGTTTTTTATTTTGATCAATGTTAAATAAAATTACGTTGAAATAGCATCAAAGTATTAACTCAAAATTATCAATTTACGGTTTGTCTTTTTTATAAATTTTTTAATGAAGATTTCATCTACATAGTTTTCGATGTTGATATCAATGGTGTCTGTTAAGATTCACCTATCATTGAAAAGTAATACGACCAACCACAACACAGATTTACATGGCGTGAAAGTTTTTTCTTGGGATTTAGTGAAAAGTTGAACGCCTTAGTCACATCTTGCAACTTGCAAATTGAATATGGTTTTGTGAGTCGAGCTTTCATTATTAAAATAATGGTGGCACATGGTAAAAATGATTCAATTACATAGAAACTCAATTAATCTAGAATCAATAGATAGTACATGGAGCTTTGAGAAATTGTAAAGGTTTTTAATTATCTTTACAATCTGAGTCTACTTTTTTATGCAAGGTTTTAATTAGTGCAACCTTTGACGTTTGTAGAGAACTTCCGTTCTCGTATAGAATTATGAATTATGCAGGCTAATGCAAATTGAAATTCTGTCTATTCTATTTTTTTAAATTTTACAAGCTGCAAATTTTTTTGCTTATTTTTCCTTCAATCTTATATCAATGAATTGGACTGTATCCAATGAAATATATATGCAATATTCTCATTTGCAATTCTTAATAATATAAATTTGCATAAACAAAATGATTAAAACAAAAAACATAGCCCTGAATAAAAACTGGACAGGCGAGTTCAGGAAGCGATGAAATTGAATTCTACGTAGAGACGAAGGCATTGAAAAAGAAGCCTTACTAATCACAGTTTCGGAAGTATTTAAGTACATTTTTGAATTCCAAAAATCCTGGGCTTGCAGCTGAAAATGACATTCAGTTATTTAATTTTTGTATATATTATCTTATTGAGTTATTTATGTTAAAGCCTATCTGTAGTGAGTTTCGTGTTTACAAGTAATTTTTTTGACTAAATATGCATAAATTACGCCTTGGGAGATCGATTTTCAAGCAGTATGTCAAAATAAAATCGTTCAATCTTTGTTTGTTTTCCATTATTATTTCCTTAAAAAGACATTGATGACCCGGAGTGGTCCATATTAGTTTCAACCAAGAATTTTAATTTTTTTCTCAGTTATTACCGCCAGAAACGCGTATTTAAGTGAAATTGCTCTTCATTCCTTCGTACATTAAACATCCATTAACTTGGGTCAATAATTAAGTCCAACAAGAAAGCAAATCTGAAAAAATCGGCTAAAGTGATTTTAWACACCATTTAGATCTTTTCTTAAATTATTGAACAATATTTTGTTATACTTAGTAAAAAAATCAGGCACTCAGCCTTTCATTTCAGACATTTTGAACGGCCAGTTCAATGGTCAGATTCTGAATACAAAGTAATTAAAAATTCAATTTATATGCCATTTTACAGAAAATTGACGCCATTTAAAAGTTTCAGGTGCTGATGAAGGTGTGACTAAGGCGCGCAATAATTGAAAATAGAGTGTTGGAAAATAGGTGTACATTTAGTAACCTGGAAATCGGAATTGGCGATTTGCAGTAAGAAAATTGGAAAAATCTGATAAACATTTACAAAAAAGATATTGAGAAGTAAAGTTATTCAAAATAAAGCTTGTTGGAAAGGGAATAGTAAAGGTTATAAAGAAGGACAATATGAATACATCTGTAACTTCTACGGTTACGATTACGAATACGGTGTTGAATAATTTTTGATTTTTTTGAATTTGTATATAAAATAAAACGTTAATGTCAATTAATTTTTATGTGGTTAACCGTAGTGTTGTTCTTGCTWTTATCTGTTGCTCTGCTAATTTTCGTCAGTTTATTACATTTGTTTATAAAAAAATTAGTTAGGAGTAGTAATTATCACCTTTTATTTTATAATTTATTTTTTTTATTTTKATTTAGACTCTTCAGTTATGGGCAGTATGTCCATAACGTATAGCGCTTAGAGTACTTACTCGTTGTTCGTTTCTTTAAGTAATAAAAAAAATTTTAATTCGCAAAAGACTAAGTCTTATACTGTCTACTTTCCAAGCGCAGTTCAATGTCACTTCTGGAATTAAATGGCAAAAACTTGCCATGACAAAAACTCGACATTCACTCCAGTACAAAGCGCACTTAAATGTGCACTATGCAATGGAAATGTCCTCTTTAGACCGAGATCTCCTACAAAGTTTTTTTGCTAGTACTCATACAAAGCGAAATAAACTCTTACAAAACGAACGACCTATTCATAATAAATATAATAACTTGAATATGGTTGTTTCAAAGATTAATTCCGTTAAACCCGAAACTCATTAAGTCCGTTATTTACTTTTTTGTTTAGAATCGGCTTAATAATAAGCGTATCTGTTCGTTTCATCAGAAATCCAGAGCATGGGTGATAATCTAGCCAGAACTGCTTCAATTATCATTATTAAACTAAGGGAAGAAGTATTACTTCTCATTAGTAGGATGGAATAAATAATGGAGACTTATTAGCTTGATGGTGGTAGAAAAATTATATCGTTTTGTGCCAAATACCCGAACATAAACTAACAGATTAATAATCCTCTATTTATATTGTGCTCAATCAGTTTCCCAGCTGTAGCGTGTTAATCTCAGGCAACCCCATAACCGGTTTCAAACCATTTCACTGTAATTAGCCGGACAGTCCAACTAAGGACAACTTCCTAACTTCGCATGCTAATGTACACTATTCCTGAATGAATGGTTAATAAATGTAACCTCTAAAATTGTAACTAAGAAACATTGGGAATATTTTTGAAGCTGAAGAACATAAACAATTTTATTCGCAAAATGAGAATCACAAGCAAAGCAACAAACTAAATGCGTTCTCAGTTCCGACGTTAGTTGCCACTACCATCGGAACATTTGTTCATCAATTAAGGGCTGATGTTTGCCCAAGTGCAAACTAAATGTCGATATTACATGCATTCAACTATTTAGACAGTTAATTGGCATGCAATGAGCCAATTAAGGAGCAAGTTTCGCGTTGGTGTTTATCAGATATCTCCAAAGCGGCAAATTAATGTTGGTTACTAATATAGAACGTCTTTTTGGCGAAGAATGATAGCCGGTTCGCAGACATCAAATTATTTGTGCCACTTAAAGGCGAAACAGAATTCAAAACATGTCCGGCAAATTTCATTTATTCATTTTCGGGACTATATTTCATGTCTGGGGACTGTCGACGGTCAGACCAGCTAAGAAACTAGGTGGGAAAATTTATTGTTCGAACCGCTCAGGATATTTTTTGGAACTAATAGAAATCCCCAAGTTGTTACTGATCCAACTAGGATGAAATCCACTGATTAAAAATTGACTTGTTTTTATTCCAGTGAAATTTGAATTTTCATGAAACTATCGGATAAAAGAATATTTTTGTTTAACAATAAATAAAGTTGAATCGCACTGTTGCACTTTGAGAGTGCGATATCACGCTGCGAGAAGTTTCTGAGTTCAAATGCCATTTTGCATGCAAATGGTACTGATAGATTTAAAACCGAAGCAGCTCTAGTCAAATATCGTTCTCCAATTTAAATCGGAATACTCGGCTGCTTATTTAGAAAAATTGGGACATTTGGGGCGTCCTAATGACATCCAATATTCCCAAAACACTTTACTTGAATCCCGCCAGGTCTTAGCGACGTATTCGAGGAATAAAATCTGGGTTGAATTTCTGTGCAATTAAGTGCCAATTAAAACGGCGAATTTGCATTCAATTCAGTTAAAGGTACAATTACAGGGCATTTCTTACCAGCTTAATTCCAGGACCAATAAGAGTGATTTTCCGCAACAATTTTCGTTTTATTTCATATAATGTGGACAAGTTTTGAATATATTCGCATCGTTTAGTGAATATTTTATGAAAATTCACAATTCATAGAGGCTCAACGTGGACTATATCAATTTCATTAAATTTCCAAGCAAGCATTACTGTTTCCTTATGCAATATTCACGCTGCTTCTAAACGGGGCAGAAATATTGATGCTGTTTTTCATGGCGAGATCATGCAAATATTGCCAAAGCTTTTAACAGAGGAAATATTTTCCAACCAGTTTTCTTCGCAATATCCACAAAGTATGACTGAGGCCTTTTACAATAACTTTCTAAAACACACTGTAAAACCAGTCATATCGACCAAGTTTTGGGTAATTTCAAGCTCTTCGTGTTTTAGGAGCTGGTAGAAAAAGTCGCTCCATTTTTTTTTGTTGAAAATCCACGTTTCTGTGTCTATGTGGTTGGATTGCCTTTATGTACTTGAGTTAATTAAAATCAACCAATTACTCCCGAGTCTTTGACTTCTCTCACGATGTTTGAGCATTTGAGGCCGTTCTTTGTTCTGTCGATGTACAAAAGGAATGGTCCAGAAGCGAAAATCTACTGCTCCTTGATGTGCGATATAATTTTGTTAATGTAAGGCCACATACAAAACGGAAACTCAATGCTTATTGTTCCATCATTTCAAACCATGGCCATTTGGAAATAATCAATCAATAACTGAAGACTGTGTACACAAGAAAACTGTATACTTGGATGATTGATAAATACAAGGATTTCCTTATCAAAAATAAATATTTAAATATATTTAAAAAAGGCCGTAAAAAGGAACATACAGCCTGAAGGTAGGGCGGCCTATATTCCGATATTCGAATTTATCCCAGATAACAAGACATGTGCCCTTTGGGACTTGGGCAGACCATTGAGCCTAGCCGGATCAATCAAAAGAACTTTTTTATATAAGGGTCAGCATTCTCCGATATTAAAAGAGCCACCACTCTGAAATTTTATTCGCCTGTATGATCGCAACATTGTTATTTCAAGATGATGTTGCGTGTTGTGTTTGGAAATGTTTGTTTAGAATCGATCGAGCAGAGTTTTTTAATTTGAAAGATAAAGTTGAATGGAAAAAATTCCATTGGTTTTCCAACGCCAAAAGCGAAAAACATTTCAAACCTATTATGATCGTCATATATCTTCTTTTTTTCAGCGTTCTGACTCGCAAGGCAGATTTAAGAAAGAATCGACCCATGACCTATAGAAGTCAGGCCATTTGGAACGATTAATTTTTCTTTCGAAGATTGCAAATAGTATCCCCAACCCAAAAGCACTAAACTGAATTGATAGCGACTTTTATCGCTTTTGACATTAAATTGCCTGTTTCACCAGTCAAGTCGAAGATCAAATCAAAGCAGAGGTCTCGATTTCATAACTTTGTTAATCTTAGTTTTGTCAAAGTTCGAGTTTCACCTAAGCAGGAGAATTTGAAGTTTCCTCTAAGTCGGTGCACTGTAAAACAATGGCGGTTTCTAAAGAATGCATTAATGGAAAAGGCTCTATTTAATTTCAAGATGCCTGTCAATACAAAAACTCTCCTCAGAAATTTTTTCACTTAAATTTTTTTACACACTCTGTATAGGAGACTTGTGTTGAAAACCGTTACGAACTGTAACAACAATCTGATTTTTTAGGAGAGAAGGGCGCAAGAACACTGAAAAAAATAAATTATTAAAATTATTTTTGTTTTCTTGGGGCATGAAGTTCAGTTGATTAGTAAAAAAACGTGTATCATACCCTAAAAAATGATGGCAAGTTAATTAATTTTTAAAAACTAATTTTGTGAAGCGTGCAGAAAAGCCAAATAAATGAAAGTGAAGGATTTCACCGAAACAAGATTAGTTGCGATATTGGATCATCAAAGTTTGCGATTTTGAGGCTAGTTTACACAAAAAAGTTGGCGGGATAGATTGGAGAATGGAGTTTCGAACGAGTTTCATTTACTTCAGCCGAATGCAATTGGTGCTATTTTCATTGCCGAAAGGCTTCAAACAAAACTCGTGTTTAAACGATTTTGGTTTTGTAGTTGCTTAAAGTACTGGAGTTTAGTGCAATTGCTTTTATGCAGCATACATTTGGACTCGGAAATTCCACACCAACAAAATACTAATGAAAATTTAATCATTTGCAACCGTTGTTGATAAATTCATTCACATTTTCGAGTATCTGGCATTCCGCGTTCTAGAAATAGCAATGTATATAATTAACTGATTATCAACTTGAATACATGTTAATGAGCCCAGATGAAAGTCCCAACTTTTTGGGTAGAAGAACTTTAGCTGGCACGCAATTTTTGTTGCAATTGATGGTGTTATTTAATAATTATAATGAACTGATCTATAGAGCATACTGGACAGGCAGCTAATTATCTTGAACTAAACATGCAAGCGAATGTATAACTAGAATACCCAGGGCAGTCCAATTTGGATAAACGTTTCGAGCTCAAACAGGTTTCTTTTTGTTCGCTTTTCTTGAAATTTATGTTAACACCCATCAAGTTAATTAGGTGAATGCACGTTCCCACATAAATTAATGCTAACTTTACCTTCCTTAAATATACTGTGGAAGCAGGCAGAAGAGCTAAAAACTAATAAAGTGCTTGCTATCGACAGTGTGCTTATAATTCACATTGGTAAGCTGAGCCAACCATTTCGTAATAACCAAAAGCATTCACTTGAAAAGTCCGTTGTTATTCGTGTGGGAAGGGCGTAGTGGCCGGCTTGAATTTTCTCGAATAATTATATTAAATTTCACCGGCAAGTTAACAAACGAGGCGCCACCAATGCTTTCGAGGTAACTGGTGACATTAAACAGTTAAGTGGTGTTTCTAAGTAGTTTAGAATGTCCGAGGTGCATCTACTCAGCCATATAAGCAGAGCCAACGTCTGCTCATCGTATGGCTGAGATTATGTGGAAAACCTTAAAATAATTATAATTTTGTAAACAAAAATGGAAAATTTCTGAGTTAGTTTAGAGAGCTGGACTAATTGCAATCAAGGTCCCGTGTGTATCATACAGCAACAAGTTATGATAACGAATAAAAACTTTCCACTTAAAGTCTGAACATTACAAAATTATTGAAGGATGCAGCAAACGAAAGTGAAGAATTGCACCGCAGGAAAATAACTTTTGTTATTACACCATCAAACTTTAAGGTTGAAAGGCTCCTTTATCTGGAAAAGTTTGCAGGATAGATTGTTGAATGAAATTTCGAACGAGTTTGATTTACTTTAGGAGAACGTAATGATTTATGGCTGTTAGATTGATTGGCGCAAAGTTGCACCAGTCCCGTGTCTAAACAATTTTGATTCTTGTAGCTGCTTAATTGAGCTTTTGGGAGAATGGCCCCGAACGAAAATCAGCTAGAGGAACTGCCGTTTTGTCCATTAATGATTTAATTAAGTTATTATTTAAACATTTTAGATGCTTTACTCTAAATCATTAAATTCCATTTAAAGTAAAAATGATGATAGTAATAAGACCACAATGCAGACGTACCTGTCCACATTTTTTATTGAAAGTTTACAGACGCCCAGTAAAACACAATCTTTTTCGACAAAAATGTGCCATTATTCAGTGTTAGAATGATGGAATAATTTATAGTAGAGCCCAGACAGGCAGTTAATTACCGTTTCATGAACTGGGGGCCGCGAAATTGTAAAAGCAGTAAGAGGAGCCGAATTGGGCGCAAATTTTAGCATGCGATGTCTTTGTTTATCCAAAGTTACCAGCCAAGCGGGTTTGCAAATCATGTTTGACTCTAGATAGATAATAGATTTACACCAAAATAGCAGTTTTATGGAGCGGATGATTTTCCTGAAGAAAACACCGGATGACAAGGCCGGAAAGCCCAATAAAGCTCGATTCGTGTCGATTAAAAACCCTCCATTAAACATGAGCTTTTCTGGCAAAGTGTCAGTTTGTTTGGCCAATTTCAATTTGTTTTAAGTCCTTTGCCATTATGTGTTCGCCTTCGTTTAGCGAATGATACTCAACCGAAAACGAATACAAATAAACTGCGTTTTATGACTAGACTTATTAAGCTGTCTAGAATTGAAAGTCTAATTTCGTCAAATATTGTAGATTTCACACTCCTTCTGTGTTTAGGTTTTAATGGGTATAAAATAAAAAGCATCTGCAAACATCTCTGGTTACATGACACTGAGAATCGCACAGTTGAAGTAGTCGAATATCCAATTTCAACAAACGATATCCTCAGAACTCGGATCTGTTCTCTAAACAGCAGCACGTGTAATGTAAATCCTATGTTTGAAACGTTGGGATTTTTTTCTAGTTGAGTAAACCTGCATACATTAATACGTTTCACTAAGTTTCAAGTCGGAAAAATGCTGGCTAAACAAGAGCATAAAACACGTAAATTAGTTGCTACGATTTTTCCGCATTTTGTCGACAAATATCAATTATTTCCTCGCTTCAAGCGCGGCCAATTTTATTAGCAGTCGAAATTATTTCAAGTGTTTCCAATTATTACTCTGGCTGAAAGAAATGCTGTTCAATTTTAAAAACGTCGTACTGGAATGTTTCAGCGGTATGAGCGGAATGTCCAATTGCGAAAATTCAATTCTCTGTATTTATTAGAAATTGCATAGTGGTTCGATAATGGAAACTCGAAATAAGTCCTGTGCGGACGACTTTTTCAATTTTCTCTCAAATGTACTTCCATGTATTAGGGTTGCAATATTTCGAGAGTTACGTTGATATAGGTACACTTGAGTATTTCTATAGATAGAAGCATCATCAGCTTGGGTCGCATCTTCAACGATTTTTATTCAAAAATATGGCGCAATAAAATAAAACTTTGAAATTTAATTGATTTCTTCATTTTTGGAACAAGATTTCAATTTGATGACTTACGTTTGCTGTTCGCAACTTTATATTTAATAACTTTGACCAAAACCGTAGTTTCCAATTTTTTTTCGTTTATCGTAGTTTGTTTTTCGTTTATCAATCTGGCATTGTATTGTATGTTCTTCTGGCCGTCGTTGTGCTCGTAACTGTTGCCTCTGTAAGTTGGGAATCAAAAGTGTTTTGTTCTTTTCATAATTTCTGTTCTGGTCATCTCGTCATTCTCGGTGCAAAAACATCAATTTTATTTTATTTCAGCAATTTTATTTAAAAGTTTCTAGTGGACTTTTAATGGACTAGAGAAGCTTTTAATTTTGTAAATAACGCAGATTTTGTTCCGACCTGTATCTTTCGGATAATTTAAAAATTTCAGTTGAACTTCCTTATTAGAGGCATTCAATACTTTTCAATGATTAAAGCTCGCAATTTATTATTGGATTTCTCTCCAGTTTTAAATATTTTCGTTAATTTTAGTTCAGTTCAGTATTTGCACGAATTTTGTTGTTGTTTGTTGAATATTTGCACGAAACGTTTCCAATTTCTCTTCTATACACAGTCAACATGAAACCTAATAAAAAATACATGGGAATGATTGAAAAAGGCTTATACTAAAAGTGACCATAATGCAACATAATGGCGCGACTAAACGGTAAAACTCATTGACCTCTTATAATTAGTACAACATTTTGAATGTTTAAAAATGCACATTCAAATAATTTACAAGAAGCCCATAAAATGTATGAAGAACGATCCTAAATAAACGCTGCTCGTTTAATAGTTGAATTAAACCTTTAAACACCTCAAATGGTTTAACAAATTTGCGGCTGTATAACTTTATAATATACGACTAACGTAACGTTGCCAAAGAACACAATACACTTTGCGTCAATTTTGAACATCCATATCCCAATTATGCAACGGATTATAGCGCATAACTTCAGTTTAATCTAATTGGGACGTTCACCTGTTATTTAATCGTTCTAAAATTCAAACTAGTTCTGATGGATTTGCGAATTAACTTCTCCAATGGTGTTATTTTGAATGATTAGCGTTTCAGTCAAAATTCGAAATCCAGCGATTAGTTGCCTTGATGGGGATACTTTTCTAGCTACTCTTTGAACTGAGTTGGTAAGAAATTTCGGTTAAAACTACTTTCTAGCAACAAAAAACCTGTTAATTGAATTTATTGATCCTAGAATTTCAACTGAAAAATGCTTAGTGATCAATAAAATCTGGAAAACATTCTGAAAATTAAAGAATCTTCTGTTAATAAGGCAGCCTTGAATTGGTCACAATATCGAAATTATTAGGTAGATAGGTTAATCTAAGGTTAACTATTTAATTGGAATTTGGAAACATTTGGCTGACTTGCGTCGATAAAGCGAATTGCAGATTTACCGTAGTCAATTCCATTAACTCTGAGATATTCCCTAATTGAATCGGTGACAAGGAAACAATTCCTTTTGTTAATGTAACTCCGAAGTTCAGAGTGAAACTACCTTACTGGATTAAATATCTGGTTCATTAGATTGCTTCCGGGCCGGGATTTATTTAAAGTTATTTGTGCGGCTACCAATTGTTGCCGCTCGAAATTTCCCCAAAATGCCATTGCAGTAATAAATACATTTGCTCTTTCAGGCTGGGATAAAAGGACGATGGAAATACAGACACACTGCTCATATTATATTAAATGCATTACGGAAGCGGCCACGAGTCGACAATGCAAAAAAATGAAGGCAAAATGCAGAGGCAAAGTTCGGAAAAGCACTTTTTTCTAGGCTTTTGCCATAAAATTTCATTGTGCCTTTAATTAATTTCACCGTTGAATCTACTGCTTTAACCAAATGTAAACCAACCCAAAAAAACTGTGCTCTAATATGCTAACGGGCACCGTGCATGGATCATTACGGTAAACAACGAAAATTATTTTTGTGGTTTATCTTTACAGTCTAGTAAAGGGGTTAATTGCTTTGGGAATTGTTGTTAAATTTTGCTGGTTTATTTTGCAGTTTACTGGTCCAATCAGTTAAAGCTTTGTGCAGCAAATGTATGACTATCATCTTGAGCTTTCACTTCTTTGGAGAAACCTTTGGTCTAAATATTGTGCTCTGATGAGCGGCGAATGAGGGCATAGTTAAATCTAATTCTGTTGATGTTGTACATATTTCAGTGAAAGTTTTTGACAAAGTTTGAATCAGAAACCAGGCTCACTCTTATTATGGAAACTACAACATGAAACAAAATCCGGCTGCAAGGTATTCTAGGAACACTAGAAAACGTGCAATCGGAAACAAGAGAGTCAACTGGATTGCCAGTATCACGTTTATCACAAGCAAATGCTAGGAAATATAATAGGGTAAAAACCAACCCAAATAAAAATGGAGTTAATATTAACTATTAATAGGAAACGACATAAGGATATTACGTAACAAAACAAAAGAAATAAACTATAATCCAGGTTTTAACAGCTTAGCAACAATACATCACGATCTGCTTTGCTAAAGAAGCTGTGTGAAGTCAATTATAAATCTACGAACAAAAATCTTTTTAGCAAACTTTATTTACATGGAACCTGGAGAGGATTTAAACTGAATGAGGAATTTTGAGCCTGTTGAACAAAGCAAAAAAACCCGAAGATATTAACTAGTACGAGAAAACTACCCAGCAAAGCATTCCCGGCCTATGGAGACCATGAAGAAGTCATAAATCTGATTTGAAAAAGATCCAAAAACGAAAATCCCGTCAAATATTTCAGAGCGTGAGATACTAATAAAAAATTACGAAAATAGAAGATTTAAAAAATAGAGCAATTATTATGGAAAGCTACACTTCTATTCAATAAAATAAACTAAACAATCAGATGACCTCATGTGTGTAATATGAGGAAGAGAAAAGTTTGGAGAATGGACAATTAATAGACGAAATTTCAAAAAACGTTTGAAAGTTGTTATTAGTAATACCCGATATCGTTTTTGAGGAAATGAAAATCTAACATGAAGCCACAAGGTGTAAAAGTTTAATTCTAAAATGTACAAACTGCCAAAAAAAAATGTGCCTCCTGATTTTGATGACGCTATTTAAATCCATTCCCTTATGCAGAAGCGATATTTTCTGGAACCCTCTATGGGTTTTGTAGGAAATATGTTATTTGCATATTTTCCAAAAACCTTAATTTGTTTTCAACAGAAACAATATTCCTTGTTGTTCAAGCTGGAAAGTTTGGAAAAAATAAGAGTCATGGCTTATCAGAAGCTACCACACAAGCAAAAATTATTCAACATTGTTGAATTTAAAGTTAGGCATTTTGCTTTCAATATAACGAACAGTTTAAAATGTTGTTTATGACTGTTTGTAGTCTGATTTTCGACCCATTAGTCTTATAGTCCGATTAGCACTGGCAATGCATTTTAACCATACGCTCAGCAATGATTTTCGATGGAAAAACCGTTTTGCTGATAAGCCCAGCAGTTGTCTATTCAGTGCAAACATGCAAAATCTGATAGCGAATAATTTACTAGAATCACGAATTAATCGCACGGCATTTGCAGGCCGCCTCTGAGTCTAATTTGGGCACAGATGAGTGCATTTGAATAAATATGCTAATTCCTAATCATATTGCTGGCGAAAATGCGAGATTTCTTTATGTCCTAGTTCGCGATAGCTCAGTTTCATTGTAGAAGACTTTCGGGTAAAGTTGCGATTAGGGACAGATGTTTAGGAAAATTGAATCTGCTCGATCCGCGCCTAGCAAACTCAACTAGCAAGCTAAAGTTTGAAAAGGCCTACCCGAAATCATGCTTTAAGCATTCAGGAAGCGATGTAGCAAATGGGGAGTTAAGATTCCTTTTATTTGGTAGCTGGGGAATAAAACTTTCAAACGACCATCGTAACCTGAATATATTGTATAAACATTAGTCACTTGCAAATTATGGAACTTTCTCCTCCAATTCAGGTGGGAATTCAATTTCGAAAACTTTTCAAATAAAGATGCTAATATCGGGTATGAGCAATCGTTCAAACAAACCGAGTTTGAGATTTCAATGGCTAATATTCTAATGGCAGAAATACACTTAACTGTTTGGGTTTTAAATCGTTAATGGCTTCAAGAAAAATCATCCAACTCAGTTCAGGCAAATTAAGCTCAATATTTTCCTTTGATGCAATTCCAACTAAAAATAAAACTGCATATTTTCATTTGTTGCATAACTTACACCTGCAAATATACAAGTTGCGCCTAAGCGGAGAAAAGCAATTGAAATAAAGTTTTACATTTCAGTTAATAAAGCGCTTAAATTGCTTTCAGGCGCTTTCACCCGGTGATCGGATTTAATTGAATTCCTCTGTCGGCTGTAATGAAAACTGATGAAATATGAGTTAAGATTGACTCTTAATTTTATTAAATTTTAAACGCTGATTTGTGCATACCGCTTCATGTTACTAAGTCGGTTTGAAGTTGATCATGTGCAATATTGGCAGCTAGAGGTTGGAAATCAACCGATTTATGATCACTTTTTGGTGTATTTCTAAATTCAAGTCCAAGCATTCCTAGTTAGAAGACAAGTTGCAAGCAGATGAAGATGTTTTATCACTTCATACCTTTACCTCTTCAAGGCAGCAACTCACGTAAATTTTCTGGTTTTGATCGAAAACCTTGAAACTGCTACATATTCTCAATTCATAGAAGATTAGTAGTCGTACGCTCAGGAACTTTAGTACATGGCCAGATAAAACGGCAAATATGCGTGAATTAAACTTGAAACTCCCACAATTCTAATGCGTCCTTTTGATTCAAATTCGAATCGTGAACATGGCATTTCTATGGCTTATAATACGCTAAAATCCGCGGAAGTTCGAGCCGAACAGTTGACGTTTAATTGAATTTCTAATTTGAAACTGACGAAAGACTCTCGAACACCGTTAAGGAATCAGTAATTTGCGAGTTTAGCCAATTTGAGATATGCGTGAAACGAATAGATTAGTCTGGAGTTTATTTAAGCAAATATTCGAAACCCTAACGAACTGAATTATGTAATAATTGTATGTATTTAACGCTAACCTGTTGCAGTTGGAATTTTTAAACTATATTTGGCCAAACACTAAACATGATTAACCTTTAATATTTTCGTTTATTATTGATACGGTTTAGACATGAATTATTTCGACGATTTCTAAATGGCGACACGAACAGGTAATGTATTTCATCAATAATTTCCACCGAAACGAAAGTACACTAATCAATAATAGGTGATCACAAAGCTGATGAGTTTATCGTCAATAATTGCAATAGACGCACATTTTGCAGGCATTCGTCCTGTTTTGGTGTATATTCTAAACGCCACCAAGTTTTTCTTTTCTCAAATGTTGAACTTAACGGCAGGGCAATTCTAAGGACTTTGGACCGCAAAATAAGCAGTGAGCTAAAGAACATTTATGGATCATCAGAAATTCCATTTCTGGCAATCTTCACTGATTTTTTTTATTAGTTTTAAAAAGTTATTTATGAAAAACGAATGCACCACGCCAAGGAAGTTGCTTTCACGTTCTTCTATAACAAAGTTTCTTCAAATTTTACTCACAGTCAATCAGCAATAAGTCAATCAAAAAATCAATTTGGATAGTTTTCACTATTGCACTATTTACTTGTTGTAATGTTCACTGTTCTGAAATAAACGTAAAACTTGCGATTTTCGAAAAGTTGCAGAAGTACACCGAAACTTACGCCGAGGAAGTTATTCGTCAGTTCTTTCGTCATAAAATATTTTCATCTTCGGCTCACGCTTTAACGTTCAAATGTAATAAGCAAATTTACAGCTGTCTGCTAAACAGTTTCATATATGGATTACTAAGTTAATTCAGTTCAGGTACATTTTAACAAATACTACGGCGTTTCCAAACAAGTAAAAAGGCGAAAATTTTGTAAGAAGAGTTTCGAAACGAAGAAAAGGGTTTCAATCCCACATCCAGTGCCACACATCCTTTTCCATTTCCTTTAATATAAATGTGAAATTCTGTGGGTTTGCCAAAGCGCATATGTAAATAGCCACTTGGTTAGCAAACAGACCTACATTTCAAGCAAAGTATTTCGTGAAGGAATTTTCGAATAGGGGACAGTTTAAAGTTCGCTACATAGTCGAAGTAGTTTTCGGAAAAGCTGCGGGAAGCGTTTGATTCAGAAATTTTAATTATGGTTTTCGCTCACGTTAAAGTTGCGACAGTTTGCGATGGCGAACAAAACCAGCCACATTAAATTCCATTCCGAGATTCCTTTGAACTGTCCCTTTGAATATGAAAGTTTGGCGAAAAAGATTAAAAATGTCCCGCAAAATGGATTGCATCTACATTTATGAAAGCCAATGTTTACGCAGGCTGCTGCTTAGTTCAATTATAGGCTGGCTAGATGTTATTCTAATTGGCAATCTATCAAATATGATTATTTCAGAGAATGCGGAGCCACATCTATTTATAAGCAGCACTAGTTTTTTTTAAATTATTTACGTAATTCCAGGGCACAACCACAATCCAACATTTCATATGCACGGTTTGATAGTTATGTATGGTGGCTGGTTAAATAAAATGCAAAATAAACATGCTGAAGTGTAATATCGCTACAAATATCGTTTTAGGGGAAATTTCGGCGATATTATTTCGCTTAAAATGACAAGCATAAAGTGGCGAATTCATAGATGTTATGTATAGGTGTACGTTGTTTACCCATATTGTCCCTTAATAATGGGGTTCTAGAGTGATATTTCAATTTCAAATTTGTGCTTAACAAAATAGCAATCAAATTGAAAACGTTCATTTGGTCATAGAATGCATTAAATAGACTGTGGGTATTTGGAAGAGCTTTTCCAAAGACAGCAATAATAAAACTGAATTAGCAAATTTATTTTGTATATAAAATTTCGGAAGTAAACTTGGCTTTTAATTGTATTTATTAAAACTGTTAAACTGGGTTAATTGATTTGAACGAATCGGTCCTGTCGGCTTCAATAGCTTAAAACAAAAACCAAATCCCAACATTTAAAACGGTTCAATTGTACAAAAAAATTACAATAACTGATTTAAATGTAACGAGAAATAAAACATGCGAATAACAACACAATCTATTTATCTGTTGTACAAGTTGCGGTTCAGGGCATGTATTTCACAATATTATTTAATATTTCATTTGCAAATACGTGAAATATGTATTTTCCAGCTTCAATTGGAAACTGCCGACACGAAAAATATAAACATTGCTAGTCGCATGAGTTTCCCTATGTTTTATTTTATACATTATTAATTATTTTCATGGCCTACACAACTTGACGCTGTATTCGTTTATTAAATTACATTTGATAGCATACACAGTTCGTGCCCAATGTTATTGATTCAGCCTCAATATATCTCTACAGTTTACTGGTATACACGTTGATTTTAGTTGCTCATTATTTCTGTTAGGGAGTGTCTGAACATATTTTTTTAATGTTGTGACTTGCTCAATTATTAAAATTAAGACAAGCTTCAAAAAGTTTGCTTAAAGTAATAGCCCATTAAGGACGGTCTATTTTAAATATTTTAAATAGTACATAAAAAATAACCCACGCTAAGTTGACTTGTTCCACGAATATGAAATGTTTGTTATTTTCTTTAATTGATTGAATTTATAATTTCTGGCATATTGCATTTTTAATAAAACAGAAATAAGTCATTTCAATTTTGAAATAATTTATTAATAATCAAATCAAACGGAAAAGAAATTATAGTTTGTCTACTGCACAAACAAAAATATTTTATTAATTAGGAACACCTATAATATCAAAACAAAATATTAATATTTAGTTCGATCACCTATTTATTCTGACACAAATGTCTGGGCGTGGAAAATTTTACTTTTTTAGTAGTCATTTATCATTTTATCATTTTGCACCACTTTTCCAAATAAAATTTATTTTACCTGAATTTTGGTAGTAAGATTATTCTAGGTTTCTATGTTAGCACTTTTTTATATAGAATTCAAATTAGGGATTTGGGCTGGTGCCTTAATTACATTACCTCATGTCCATCTGTATGTTAAAGTTCGACTTATTATAAAATATTTAATTCCTCCAATAACTTTCTGCCTTTACAAACAATTCTGAGTTAAACTGCATACGGAAACACTTATTTTCTTCACTGAACCAAGGGTTTTTTCTTGTTACGCGTCCAAAATATTGTCTCTTGATAAGCGTCCGTTCTTTTGCATTTAATCCCATTTACCGACTGGTTGGTTTAATAGAATACTATAATATTCTACAATCATCTAAAGTGCAATTTTGTATATTAAATTTTTCCTCGATTTTCAGCTATGACAGTCTCTTTCCGTAATTGAATATTCTTGACTCTCGAAAGTCGAAACTTAAATTTGGACTTTTCGTTATGGGGGACCCATTTGAATTGTAGCGATTTTAACTACTGAAATAGCGATATCGAGACCATTGTTTACACCAGTCAAACGATTTTTTAAATACTGTTAGAGTAATCTCGCATTATTCTGTGGTTATTACAATTTCCATTTGGTTCTTTTGAATATAGAGTATTTTTTAATGCGTTACTCTCATATAATTTAAGATCATATAAATCAGAAAATTATATATTCAATGAATTATAAATTCAACTGAGTGCGGTCGATCGAATATTTTGTTGATAAATTGTTTGTAAAATGGCTCAAATCATGAGATTAGGATCTAAACTGATCTGTATCGACGGATCCCATACGAAAAGCAGCATTTCAGAATAAAAAAAGTAGTAATCAGACTGTCAGCATACATCCACTGATAAAAATCTGTGGATAAATCAACATGCCAAAGAGCGTCCGATTCTGAGGTTTCTGACTCTGAAGTGCAGACGCAAAGATTGCAAACCCGAGATTCGCGGGTGATACAACATTGATAGCAGCAATAAAAAACGGATCTTTCAAACCGAGCTGCTGGTGTTAGATGCGACTATAAGGGCTCATATAGGTGGTAACACAGTTCCAAGTGAGAGACATCTGAAGAAGAATATAAAATCACTAAAACGAGCTTAGTTCACTTGATGGTTCACTTGTTTGATATGGAGCTGAAGACTGAACAGTTAAACCACACACAACGAAACTTTTGTTCCGATTTCCCTGGACAGCGCAGACATCGAGCAAGTGATGCCTAGAGAACTAAACCTCCGCAATAGATCTTCCTTCAATTATTTTGAAGAAATCCTGAAGGTTTTGGCCCTGTTAGGCGAAGATACCAGGGATCAGATGGCGTTCACCAACTGGGTGGACTCAAAACACCACTGGCACTTTATTTTCCGATATTGCTAATAAAGCCTGCAATCAAACTCCTGCCAGTAAAAGCCAATCTTTGTTAAACAGAAACTCTTCGCAATTTTTGCGCAAACAAAGCACTTTGTCTAACAGTTCATTTTCAATCTTTTTGTTGGCATTTACAGAATTCCACATTTTTCAGCTTGTTATTCAACAACAATGCCGAAATTGCTCAGCATATTTGAAAATTAACTTGACGAAGCTGATTCAATTAGTAGTGCCTTAACAATAATCAACTCTTTCGCTGCTGGAATACAAACTGAGAAATTAAATTAAGCATCAACCACTGGACGAAAACTTTCTGAATATCATTTAAGCCCATTAATAAACGCCGAACTTTGTTTCAATTGCCTCTCTATGCGATCGCGCTGATTTTGTATTTCCGTTTATTTACTATGTACCAGCAATTTAATATTACTGGGAAAGTTTTGTACTTGATAAAGTGGAAAGGCAGTTTTTGCTCGGTTGCAGACTGAGCGAAAGTCCACGAATAAGTATCAACTTTGCATTTTGCAGCCATTGGCGAAATCGGGGCTTTTTGGCTGTTTAGGATGAATGGCGTTCTAATTTTATTTCCACTCAATGGTTTTATGGTTCCAGTCTAGACAGACTGTGTGTAATTTAGTACGTTATCTAGACACAGAAGTAAATTGAATACGAAAAAGTGAAAAAAGACCCTAAAAAAACACCAGAAAAAAGATAAATATTGCTTTATTTATCTCCCACGATTCGCGTTTTTCTCTGCCTACTTGAGCAAGTTAACTTTGGCACAAATACCGTTAATAAATTTACAGTGGCCACTTAATAAAGCGGAAATAAAATTCTCGCGATTCAGCAGCAAAAGCCGTCCAAACAAACTTGGGTATTCAAATTATTAAGGCACCTAAATTATAACTTATGCCCAAGTGGTGGATGGTTAATTGAGTTTCCCAGCTTGCCTCTGACGCAAAGTGTGGGTCTTATTGGGGCATGTTTGAGTTATCAGCCGTACAGAACGAACTGATAAAACAAACAACTATGAAACATTTTGATATGAATAGGCCCGCGGAAAACCCATCTTTTTGAATAATTTAAGACATTGAACATTGCTTTTTGGTTCCTGTTAGTGTTTACTCAGCATAGCATAGATGTGGCTTTATAAATCTCTAATAAGCCCGAGAGCGAGGGATAAGAATAGAATCAGCTGGTTAGCGTCTTTGCTGTTACTCCTTCAAAACTTGACGACTTTGTCTGGGACTTTGCGTTTGGAATGACTGAGTTTATTTGCAAAAGCATTTCTCTACTATCAATAAAATGTGAGTAAGATTCGATGAAAAATCTCACACATTTTGCATGAACACAGATATTACCGAATTAATGTTTTGGTTGAATTAAAGCATTTGATTTTGGAAGAGCGTTTAGTGGGTCCACGAGATGGACGCATAATTTTTCAATCTTTTGAGGAGTCCTTAGACGACCACTCCCGTATTTTCATTATATATTTTTTTATTGGTCTGAAGCACACTGCGTTTTTTCTGTTCTATGCGAGAAATACGAAATTTCCAATTCACAGCAGGGTCAAATCTCACTAGATTGGATGTATTTAAATATCGTGAGTACATTTAATAAGAAAGCTTTCCAGTTATCTACACTAGTGTAGTGTAGATTATCCGAACCATTAGGGTTTAAATGGACTATTTTTTATATCAGTTTCAGGATTTAACTCTTAGCATTCAGATATATTTTGCTCTAGCGAGCCAGAAAAATATAAGCCTGTCTTAAATACACTAAAATTTTGTTAACTACGACCACTAGTCTTATATTCGATCTTTTCTTAACTGGCAATACAAGAACTTGAAAGTTAAAACGTTGCTACGAAATGCTTAAGTTGGAGAGAGTTTGAACTACACTAGCTTGAACACTTTGCTCCAAAAAGGTTTCGACTGTTGCAAGTTATAGACCAACCATTTTTTCCTTCGCTTTCTAGTGTCGATTAGGTACAAGTTGCATCTTTGTGGAGTGGCTATCGCCTAACAGAAACATTCTATTAATTCAACTTGGTCTTACGAAAATTAGTAACTTCTACAAGGTTTAGGAATAAAAATTAATTTCAAAACGAGAAAAGGAAAATTATCACCATCTGGTTTGGAGCTCTGAAAATCGCAGCAGAAAGACATTTCTGAACCGCCTGAGTTTGTTAAAACTGGAATTGATTGTTGTTTAGGCTTTTTGGTCACATAATTTGTTTGAGATGGAAAATCGTTGAGAATCAAAAATTGCCTTTCAGAACTTCTGCGACTAAGACAATTTATTTTGGATATTTTCCTCATCATATTCAATTCTACCCTTGTTTTCTTTGCCCATTGCAAGACTTATTTGCAGATACTGCTATTTGATTTGATCTTTTTCATATTTTTATCTGTGAAACTCAGAAGCAAATTCCAAGATGCAAAATGTAGCAACCTAAATTATAGATTTAACGGCCTGTTTTTTCAATATGCCGAACACCTGGACACTTCAACCTAACCCGAATTCCTGGTTTCTTTCTGCTAGTTTTAAACTGAAATCTTACACATCCTTAACTTATAGTTCCATCCAAATGGTGTGTCTTCTATAATTTATTTTAAGCTCTCTTTATCAAAATAAGGCACTATTAAGTCAACGATGCCCGGATTTTCTTGAAAAAGGGGCAAGTGAGTCAAACTTATTATTCAAGTGGTCCGGTAATGGGCTGACTTGTAAATTAACAAATTTCCATCAACATTTTTGACGGCTGCTTCCAAACAGAACTTTTCATACTTACAGATTTTATATTTACATATTTTTATATTTAATATATTTTTCCCTTTTAAGACAAAAAAAAAGTCCTCCAGTTTACATTTTTTGTTAGCTACAGACTATTGTAAATAAATGTATTAGAGTTATTTTTATGGCACTGTGACTGCGCCAGCCGCTGAAGTACCGAAAAAATCAGAGTTTTTGCAACCCCGTTTAAGTGTCTTTTAAACAGATTTTTATTCTATGGTGGTAATCTATCTGGGTAATCATTAAATAACTTTAAGAGACTACGGAAATTACCATAGCAAAAAAATATCTGGCAATATTTAGAAGCGGAACTAATCGCATTTTCTGGCAAAATCCCTGTAGAACCTAAACGGCCCAAAACGTATTACCCTTAAAACTTTCCCTCTTTCTTCTTAAGCTAAAATTAATGCTATTTCTAACTTATAAAATTAAGGAAGACATATTTTCCTGATTAATTGACTAGAGGTAATTAAGTTAAGGTACCAATGAGACAAAAACAAACTGAAATTAATTTGAAACATGTTCAAAAAGCAGTGATCCCGATATTCGTTGTACAATTAGATTAGAAACACCACATCAATTTCCTTGTTAAACATTTCTCATGCGATCCAATAATTTAAAATACCTTTTCCATAAAATCGCTTTTCCACTTTTTTCCCCTCGATTTATATTTGAGAAAGGAGTTATATATTTTTTTTGGGGACGAACGTTACGAAAAGCATATTAACTCTAAATTGGAAGAAAGGCCTTTTAAATTATAATTCGTAAAATGTGGGTTTTTATGGAGAATTGAAAGAAATTGTACATTTGAATTAAAATAGCTACACGGAAAGTAATTTAAGATGTTTTGTAAAGCGGCCAAATTTGTTTTTCGTCGCAAGCTGCTTGATATTATTTTGCCATTCGCTTGGGATTAATTTGAATTCTGCGGGGTTTAAATGAAGATATTTGATATACTTGTCTCACCTTGGCTTTTAAGGAAGCGAAATTTGGGACCGAGGGGGAAATTATTATTTAAATAATAAAGAAATAATTTGAAAAGAAAAGAAAGCTAAAAGAATAATAATTAGAAATAATTTATCATGTTGTTGGTCGTCTTCAACTGTTTTCGGCTTGAATGGTTGCTGTTGTTTTTAGACCAGCTTATTCAATTGCTGAACTGAGTTATGTGATTTTATCAATAACGACTTCGTGGAGCCAGCTTAACCCAGTTAGAGGAAATGTCTTGCGACACAACATATCCTGATTTATAATTTATTAGTTGCTGGTTTCAACTGTGTTGTTTCAAACAGCAATTAGCACAGTACTTTCTAACTCAATTGGTCAATATGGTAAAATGTAATATTATGTTAAATGCATGAAACTTGCCTATTAATAAAATAGAGTTGCCCATAAACATGCATTGTTTCAGCAAAACCAAAACCGCAAAATCCCAAATGTGCCTATAAACTCATCAATGTATTTTCAGAGTTTGCAATCGAATTAATTCACAACGTGTCAGTGTTTTTTTTTTATTTCTCCCTATTCCATTACATTGTTCTGTTTTAATTTAATTACGCTTTTCAATTGGCTTTGTGCGATGGGATATAATGCAATTTTAAATTAAGTGCGCTCTACCTTGACCAGCAGTGAAATCAATTCTATAGAATTCTGGGCGAAAAAGGAAAAACCAGCAACGAGTCAGCCCGACAACCACAGTAAATCCGTTAAACTTTGTTTAACCGGATGCTGTTTCGTTCTCGAATTAGTTTAGTTAAGTCAAACTGGATTAATATTGGGAAACAATGTTTGGTGGAGGATTTCAGATTTAAATTAATTTACTATGCAATATTGTTATATTCTGCAGCGTTTTTTGGAGATATAATGAGCAGTTTGGGAATTTAATTATTTTGTGTACGTGTTTTTTCACTGCTGTCGCCAATGGTAGAAGCTCTGATGGCCTCCATAAACCGACTTGAAGCTAACTTAATCTTGGAACAATTGGTACATTCTATTAGGAAAATGAGCCATTACTGCTCCACTCAAAGGTATTTTATTGTCAGAGCCAGATAACGAAAAAGAAATTACTGAAGAAAAACACTCGAGATAAATGCTTGAAATCCCTGATCGTAAAATTGGAGGTAATAGAGGCTCCTCAAATGAAAGGACTTCAATCTAAAACTGTCTACGTGAAATTGGGCTTTTATCTGCCTGCTTATAATCATTTATAGGACCTAACTTTCCATGAATTTCCCTGCATGGAAAGTCGTTTCGAGTACATGTGTTAATGGTGCGGTCCCAAGTGCCGCAATAATTGCGGTTGGTGCAAATTTTATTTCCTCAAATGCGCTAATGGATCTCTAGAGCGCAATAATAACAAATAATAGGTGAACTACTGCACAAGTCCCTTTTGTTTCAGACATTATTCAACGAGACTATATAATAACATCCCTTAAAATAAAAGCTCCATATTTTTGTTCCATTTTGATGGGATGATAATGCTTTCAATGCACCAAAAATATGATTTTTGTGTCAATATTTACAATGTAAAGGCAAAAGATCAATGTCAGCACGGAATATTTTGCTCATGGTAAATTCGTTCGGTATGAATTATTTATTTCAGTAACTTCAGACAGTGGACGAATCAACTCAAATTCAAGAAAGCAAATCGGAGTTAATAAAATGTTATAAGTTGCTTTTCGTTCGACTAATTAATCCAAAATTTAGAACGGTAATCCAGTAACAGAAGCATTCGAAGAATTTTAATATTTAGGCTCGACTTCGATTCAGCTTCCATTACCAAGTCATTGTTTTCTAGCTCATCAATGCTGTAACGCAGAAAAGGCTATTTTGATTAAGATAAGGGTTTGGAAAATACACACTTTGAATGGAGGCAAAGTAGAAATAAAATTAAGGAACTGGTGAGAGTTTCTCTATAGTACATGAAACTTGTTCAAAGTTCTTGAATTTTCGCAAAAACAAAGCTCTCGAATCTATTTTATTTAGTAGATGGAAGTTTGTGTATGACTTCGGTATAGCGAGTTTCGTGCGTGTGGGTATGTATACAATTTTGATATTCATTGACATTTTCCCTCAGATATAAGAGACACCCCAATATAAAAATAAAATGCGGCCCAATAAGAACCGGTTTCGAAATACGTAACAAGAAATTCTCATTTTAAAAATTTACTTTCAAACTGGTCAACAGCCACTTTAGAAGAATGCGTTTCTTTGTGATAAGAATAAAATAGAGCGTTCTGCGTCTGTTGATGACGTAGCAACAGAAAAACGAGTGTGCAGCAAAGTCTAACCAAATAAATTCGGAATGCAGCTCAAAAAACTGTTGCTTCCACCACTTCTTTACATTCAACTTGTTCAAAAGGGTTCAGACTTAATGCGCACAAAGTTTTACAGGAGCAAGAGCTTAAGATGCTACTGAAGCTCCAAACGCCTACGTATGATTGCTGGAAAGCCAATTCGTCTACAAAGAGTCAGTGTTTGGTGTGTGTTGTGGGCTGGAAGTATCCTCTTTCCATTCATGATAATTTTTCTATGAACATCGAGTTAGTCAAACACTTACGAATGATGTTCGTTAACGTGAAACCTTAACTATCTTTGTTGTGCCAAAGCAAACCATACAGCCACAACTCATTTGCTGGTTGTTCCTGTTTTGGTGGTCCCCATTGGCCATCCAGATCATGCGATTTAAAGCCTTTGGATGTTTTTCTTTCGGCTTTCTTAGCCGCAAGACTATATGAACAATCTTACAACAACAACTTTACATCTTTTGTCACAGCTGTGCATCAATAGCACACAATCCCAACGTGTATACGCGGTGTATCCTTAAAATACACACTTTCAAGCAAATACCCAATGAACATGTTCAATAAGTTCCCATTATAAACCCCATCTATCTAAACCAATTTATCCATTATCTCAATGCGTAAGGTTTTGCAGAGCGTAAGATTGGATTATTTATCCGATACAATGGATTATTCTGATCAAATATTCCTAAGAGGATGATGCGATTAGCTCCAGAGCTGATTTTATAAAAAAATTGATTACAGTGGAAGAGTCTTTTTGGTTCCAGAAAAACCTTCTGCAACCATCGTCTTTGTAATACCATCTCATTTTATTCTGCTTTTGGTTTTTGAAGTTTGATCAAAACATGCTGTTGATTGTCTGCTTTTGAATAAGTATCTAGTAATCAGTCCATTTTACTCGAAGTTTAAAACTGCTTAAAATCTCTCCGCGTTAGAAAACGCGTTTTTATGCAGTTTAAAAATTTGATTTTTACAGAATCCTTCTGCTCTAAAACTCTCATTATCCTTTGCTGTAAACTTCGGTTTCCTGATCATCATATTTGAAAAGTATCACCTTGTTACAGCGTACCAGTTTAGCAGAAGCTGCTGTTAAATTTAATCAAACAACTAAATTATTATTACTTTTTTAGAGTTCTTCTAAAATTGTGATAAATTGCAACTTTTTATCATTATTTAGAATGCTACTGTAACTTGTCTGAACTGGACTGCCTACTTTAATCCTGTGGTGTCAAGTGAGAAGTTTTTACTGGAGAAATAAACGGTCCTCTTTTTACGTAAGAGGGAGCACAAACGTGCGGTAATAATATAATTACATACCGCAGAACTGTCCCGCATTACATTTAATCGTGATAAATCCAAAAGCTACAAAACGACGGATAAAAAGGTAATTTAGGGGCTTTTCCACTTTAGTTGAAGGCATTATTACATGTTAAGACAGTATAGTAAATGCAAGTCTTGCGCTCTGATACTGAAACAGATAGTCCAATGATCTTAGAAAATATTTAGAGCAATTCAACATAATAAACCAGTTTTTTCCTAGAAGCTTTCACATAATTTTTTTGCATTCTAATTAATCACGTTATTTTAAAACGTAACTAATTGAGTTCTGTTTGCTAATGAATAGTGGTAAGCTCCACGATGCTTTATAGAGGCGTAAAATTAGTAAAGTTTTTCCTTTTGATTTGCGAACTGGTGTAAGTCTGTTAGCGAAAATAAGTAGTCCTAATTGTCACTAACTCTTTTTGAATTATTGCATATCTGGAAAACTGAATTAGCTGGGTAGAAACTTTTGAAAACTTTCAATGTTCAAGCGGACTTAGAGTCACGGCAACTTTTGAAAACGATATTTATTTCAAGACTGCGTAGGAGCTTTAAGGTGCTTTTGAATAGTCAATAAGTTCCACGGAAAGCTGGTTGTGAATTGCATTTCATCATTTAATTGTGAATCATTTCATCGCTGTTGATTGCAAATGAAAAATTCGTTAAATTCGAAAATGTAGTTTTTGAATTGCCCAGCGGTGCGCAGAGGCCTTAGCTCGCAGTTTTGCGGTCAAGAAGCATTCCATCTGACCTAGTTTAAGGAGCCTCATCTCACTCGCATAATTACAAATAAACCTCTGCACACGTGCCAACTGTTCAAGCCGCCCAGCACCTAACAGCCTGCCACTTTACCCTTTTAAACAGCTGGTTTTCATCTGTTCCATTTTGCACGCGTACAAGGAAAGAAGCCTTTTGTAAAGCAGCAATACGAAAGAAAGCAGCGTCACGTGGTTTAAGCATCGTAAGCCGCCCATTTCTATTCTCAAGTCCCCCCAGCTTGCAGGCAGGCTGGATGCATATCGACTACGCCGCTCCAACTTCGATCGTT
Organism: Dendroctonus ponderosae; assembly: GCF_020466585.1. Taxonomy (NCBI): domain Eukaryota; kingdom Metazoa; phylum Arthropoda; class Insecta; order Coleoptera; family Curculionidae; genus Dendroctonus; species Dendroctonus ponderosae. The sequence continues at coordinate 8,629,951 of NW_026018715.1, forward strand.
CCAGTTTTTTACGCTTCCAGAGCGTGGCGCGTTAGTTTCGTAATTTATGACTCCAGATTCCAGTAGCTGGGTTTCGCCTGAGGTTAGACTGCTGCAAATTAAAGAGGATTTTTCAACGTAGCGATTGAATCTACTCTTCAGGTTGATTTATATCCGCTGCCTAACGCAGATATGAATTGCTGCACAGGTACAATTTCATCATTAATGTGGGCTTTGCCTACTTTCTTTCATTCAACAGGCTTCAAATTCTTGGTCGATATTTGACTTTGGCCCAAAACCTTCAGGCGATGAATCGAAATCTAATGTTGTAATATGCAAACTAAGTATTGTATTGGAAATCCACCACATTGTTTATAATTTGATTATCCACTTTGCGTCAAGGCAATTCTTGGGGACGAAATATTGAAGTGTATAGTTGTCTCTACCTTAACTCGATTTTTTTGGTAAATTGCCCTTATTCTCAACCATTTAAACAAATAAATTAAGAATTTTTAATGTGCGAATAGAGAGCGCGCGTTTATCCTTAATAAGGTTTGTGTCTGTCGTTATTTGTGCATTTTTTACGCTTGGCACAATTTCATTCTCAGTTTACTTTGATAATTGATTCCATGATACCTTCCGGCATCCGCGAGTTCTCAAACATATGAGTAATCCCATATTTCATTGATTACGCAGTTCTAAAATAAAATGAAACCAAGATGCACTTTTTGTGTTTAACACAGGCAAACAAATCCTAGGTGAACTAATAACACCTTATTTAGCTGGGTTCCCGTACCCATGTTTTGAAAGGAAAATAGTTCATAGTTTTAATTGACACAATGGTAATTATCAACAGGCACTAAACATATTTTTCCACTGTTATTGGCAGTAAACATTTTGAAAAAATATTTCAAAGTTCATGGGTTTAGTTTAATAAAGATTGATTATTTGTTAGTAGCAGAGCAGTTTTACTACAACGGCTGTGCTCTTGATGTTATGACTTAAACTTGAACTAATTTAATAGACTAATTTTTAGTAATTTTTTTTATTCTAATCTATAGCAACATTGAAAAATGGGTCAAACCATCTGAATGTTTTGCTTAATACAAGCATTTTTTTTAATACGGCACTTTTCATAAGGAAGCTGCCTATGTGCTGTCTATGCTTACGTGGCATCTATAGAAAACATTGATAATGGATTGTTCGAGAAATTACTGTGAACTGAAACTTTCCAAGAAATTTGAGATTCCTACATTTGCTACAGGTAGCAATTCCCTTTGGGCACTTCATTTCAGAACATTTTTTTAAGATCAATCAGCTCTACAGATTAAAGTTGCCAAGAACCTACATTAAATTCTGAAAAAAATGTGTCGTCCTGGAAAAAAATTAGCTCACCTTAAAAGTTCCTGGCCTGCATTGGCCGAATGTAGGCAGGATGGTGGTAACAAGTCAGTCTGTTGGTTAAAGATGGTTAAAGCTCATTTTATGGTTGAGTTGAGTCGAGTTGTGGATTATTGATTGAACTGCTTCTGCTTATTAAATAGTGGTAAAATCAAACAGGTTTATCATGAAGCTCGGAAAACGAAATACGTGATATGGGAGTAAGTGAAATAACGGCCCCAATATGGGAAATTGTACCTTATAAATAAATAAGAACAGGAAAAAGCTAAAAATAAAGATAAAACAACGGGATGAAATGGATTGAAAAGCTAAAACGGTATGAGGAGATTCAAGTGGTTCATTGGCGGAATATGTCTAGTTAGAGAAGAAAGTTACACGAGAACAAATGAACTGCAAATATGATTGATGAAAAAAATGCAAAAGAATAAACTGGGCTAGATGGAGTTAAAACAGAACTTTAATACAAATTCTTTTCTGGGTTTCAGTTATTTATTTACCTTGCTATTATAGTTTATTTCATTCTTCAGAATACATTTCGGTGTTTTTCTTCCTACCATCATCAGTTCACTTAAAATTGTTAAAATTGCCTCAAAAATTATCTATCTTTGGAATCAGGCAGACAATATTTGGGAACACACCAGAATTCAGTCTATACTATTCTGGAGAACTAACTCTTCTGGAGCAGCAAAATGAAACAGCATCAGCATAACATGCACATCAAATGGTACATAATTTTCATTTCAACAACACAGAAATATTGATTAATAAAAATAATTATAAAAGCGAAGAGTCCATGAAATGATACAAACTAAAACCATCACAATGCCATAAATTTTAAAGCAGATACAGACAATCTCAGCTCGGTATATCAAGCATTATTTAAATGAAACATAACATATTTACACCTGATATATCGTAATGGTATGCAAACAAAAACAAAATGTTCAGAATGCAGGGGCAAGATGGTTGAAGGGAGAAGAAGTGAAATTGGAACAATTTTAGACGTTTTTTTTGCTATTTCTTGTTTTTTGTTTCGGAATATAGGTACAAGATTAATATGCCAGAATCAAGCCAAAATTTGGCGTCGCAAAAACGTATACATAAGTTAATAGTGTTAAAACACTATAGAATGAAATTCTGGTCTGTTCCCAAATATGGTCTTCCTTATTCCTAACCCTTTAGTTTTTTTAAATAATTTTTACAGACTCTTTTAGATAATTTTAACATTTTTTATATAATTTTAACAGGTCTTTATATGTTTAATCTTGGTGTGTTTTAATATGTAATGTAATAGGCGGTTAACAACAAATGAAGTGACCGTTGAAAACTTTAAGTTATTTGACAAAATGTTTTGACTAATTGTTTTTTTAAGTGAACTGATGATGAGGGAAAGAAAAAACACGGAAACGTATTCTGAAGAATGAGAATGAAATAAACTGTAAGAGCCAAGTAAATAAATGACTGAAACCGAGTAAACGAATTTGTATTAAAATCAAAGCAGAGTCAAGAAAAGTAACACGTTAAAACAGAACATCGATTGATTGGAGTTAATAATGTTTCAGAGTTACAGGCAACCAATCGGAACTGCTGAGGTCGAAAGTTTCACGCATTTTTCGACAAATTCTGAACCAGATCTCATACTGAAAGATGGTAACAGTGCTAATGGGGTTAATAGGAAAAAATTGTTGCAGAAATCAGCGGTTTGAACATTTGAAACTGAAAGTAAAAATTAAATGTTTTTTTTTGGACTGGGATTGTGGCATAGAAAAAGTTCTAACCCAAGGTTCACCTTCTCTGAAAGACAATGCATTGCTGAAACACACTAATGCTTTATATATATATGGTCACAACGAATTTTCGAGAGCTAAAATAAACGGCATCGCTCTAAAATGCGATTTGCAAGTAAATCCAATAGGGAAGCTATCGATGGAAGAAAACCTGAAGATGTTTGCAAAAAACCTGATTCTAGAAAAAGTAGACACTACAAGTAAACTTTAAATTAGCGACGATCGAAGAAAGTTCAATTAAGTAAGGAAAACATTCTACAAAATAATCCAGTCTCTGAGCATAATAAAATGCTGTCGCTCATCCAAAAAGCCACAAAAATTGGAAAACCCTTTGCTTTTAACGCACAACATTTATTTCCAAAAATCTCAGCAGAATGGCCGTTCCAAATGCAAGCGAATCGTCAGCCATAGACGGAAAATATTAATCAAATAAAGTTCACATTCTAATAACTTTCGGTTGACATTTTAAAGTTTTAAACAATATTTTTTTGTACTGTTCTCATACAGGAAAACATTCATACCTAAAACTAATTAATTAAAAGCATTTATACTAAATAGATATAATTATAAGTGATTCTGCAGATATGGTGGCAAACTAATATATGAGACAAAAAGGGGGAATAAGAGGCTCTAATCCCTTTGTTAACCAGTTTCATTCCACCATATGTAACAAAACGCAATTAACTTGAAAGGGATTTAGCTAAGAGGGATTTATTTTTGAAATTTACTACACCTGAGCTGCTTTTTGATGTTGTACTTTTTCATTCTCCTCCATTATCTTGGAAAAGTTTGCATTGTAATTTTGGGCATTTTATATTTCATTTACTCTGGAAAGTTTCCATTGGAAAATAAATCTGAATATCGGGATTATGCTCATAATGTATTAATCCTATATAATGGCGCAGGAGAATTTCCTTCCCCATCAAACTTAAGCATGAATCTGGAAAATCTCATTTTGCTTAAGAAGTGGCTTTTAGTTTGGAAATTCATATAAGAGCTTCTCAGACAGTAAGATCAGAGGAATTTTGCGCAACGAGCTAGACGATGTTTGCCATTGAAATAACAGCCAAAGTTCCCTTCACTCATAAAATCAGGCCTAAAGACAACCGAAAAAAGAGGCTTGCAAATAGCCCTGGAGGCGAACTAAATCGGAAATTATCCTGGCTTATTTCGCAGTTCGCAAGATTTTATTGGAACTTATACTGCGCCCATTAAGAATCCCGAAACTAATCCCTATTATATCCCTTTACCTGATATAAGCCTAATGGATTTTGAATGTTACAGCAGTTTGGAAAACCTGAATCGAACTCCTGGGCCTCTAATGCGGTTCTACCGCCAAAGCTGAAACGCCAAACTAAATTTGCACAGTTGAAGGGTTAAAATAATTTTGCACTACAGTCAACAATCTGCATTCAAGGAAAGTTGCTTAACTTAACTTGTTTGAAACTGTCGTTTCCTTTAAGCCAATATGGCTAAAACCCTGGAGCAATTATCTTTTTCCAGTGACTTCTTTATTATTCGCAGTTAGTTAATATTTCCGGAAATATTATAGTTGGCCTTTGGCTTGACGGTGACTGGTTCTCGTCATATATTTCATCGAAGCAATTTACGCTGAAAACTGCTCGAAAACTTCCATGGTGCAAATTATTAATGCTACAGTTCACTGTGTAACAAGATTGTGCGATAAAATATTCGGCTCGAAAGAACAAGAAAACGGAAAAATAAAATATCGTGGGCTTTTAGTAAATAGAGCGGATAACTCTTTCTTCTTTGCCGGTCTAATTTATTGTTTTAAGTGTGGATAAGCCTCAATAAGTTTGCTCCTAAATTACTCCCAAGGAATTTCTATTTAACTTGCTCTAAAGCGGTGGGCGGAGTGCCAGTTTTCTTGAAGGTTTAGGGCTGGGATTACATTAGTTAAAGTAGGTATACTGTACAAGATTAATTTTATGCTTTATGCCAATTTAATGGTTGCCTTATCTTCATCTGTTGGAACAGTGAAAATGACTTTTTACTGCTAATGGAATCACTTCTTTTACAACTAAACTAGATGAATAAATGTGCTTCCTCAGCAGTAATACCTAATTTTCTATAAAAACCGTGACTGTCACATAAATTTCAGGTCTAACGTCGGTTTCGTTCATGTTCCTTTTGCTTTAGAGCAAATCAAATTTTTACGAACACATTTAGAAAACGTTGGGAACTGAAATAATATCTATTGGCAAAATTGTTTTCGTCGAATTCATGTGGGAGTATGGATGATTTCAATTTATCCATTTCCTTCGCAAGATGATGTATCCAACAGGCAATCAAAGGAATACTTCCGGTGATTTTTTTCACATTACTGCAAAATTCCATTTTAGTGCCATATCTCTTGGTTTCAATTGCCGACCTGCGTCTTTTGTGTATACTTTTTTCGACCAAGCTTACTTTTTGCTTATAGCTTCACTTTGGTATATTGTATAAAGTAGGTAATAGAAGCAGCAAAGGTTGCTTTAGAAGACCTCTATTTCTTAGTAGTGTAAAGGGATTCAAGACACATTGAAGGTGTATGTATTTTTCATTAGTCTAAGTAGTTTAGAAATGTTCGATGCTATGCAATGAAAATCTCATTATACCACTTACTAGCATTTAATAAATTACTCAGCTGAAGTGATAAATTGCGCTATTAGACGCGCTTCCGAATGGAGATATGACACAATAACATACAGGAAATATCTAGGCTATTCTATGGAGTTTAATAGAGCACTTATACGTAAAGGATTGCCCGGAATGGTCTAGGATTGGCTTTTTATTAGACCTTTCCCATAGTGTTTAAGAGCCATATCCACCCCTAGTTTCCTGCTAGCTGGAGCTCTTTATCTACCTTATGAGACGGTCCAAAATGACTTCTCCGTCTTTTCACTTTTCGGGAATAGCATGGAGAAGTAATTGGGCTGCAGTTTCTTTGGAATGTTTTTAGGTTTTACTCAATGGACTTCCCATTTATCACATTTCTGTTGGGTTCCCACTAAATTCTGAATCAGCAAACATTTGAATTTTAGTAGTCGATTAGGCTGTGCGAGTTTTCTTTTTTTTATTTCAAAAGCTTCTTAAACTGAATTATTTTAGCTTGACGGAAAATTTATTTTGTGTGCTCTCTCATAAATTTTTTAATGACAAACACTTCAGCATCAATAAAAACACAGGCTTTCCGAAATAAGTGACTCAAATTGATCTTGAGAATCTTCAAAAAAATGCAACGTCATGTTTGAGTCGATTTTGCACCTAAAAAAAAAACACGCAAATCTTAAACTTCTTTAAATCAAGACTTTTTGAGAAAACTGTCAACTTTTCTTTATCAATGGTTAACTTTATAAAAAGGCCATTTAGTTCTGTGTGGAATGATGTAAAAATGAGCGTATAATAACTAAATTATTTTTACTTTAATATATGATGAGACATACACATTATAGACAACATAAATAGGTTTACTAAGAACATTCTAGATAAAAAATTATCACAATTGAAAAGCAAGAGAAGGGTGACGATAGACACGACCAGAATTTACTTCAATGCCTCAAATTCATAGAAATATAATTGTAATTACTTTCATACAACTTTTCATGCATTAGATGGTTTTTAAATATGGTTTATTGCCTATTTATTACAAGTTTATTTTCAAGTATAACTAAGGTTCATTGGGCTTACACTTCCCTTTTGAAAATGTTCTTCAACCAGTGCTGGGAAAACGTTTGGTTTGACTTTGTAATCGCAAATATGCTTTAAAACTTGCTTAGCAGCAGAGAGCGGTAAAGTCAAAAATACTTTTTACAATGCATGTAAAAATTGAAAATTAATCAGTTTAATTGAAAAGATGCTTAAACTATAAAATAAATTTTATTATTTTTATTATTTCTGACTGGCTGATTTTATGTGGTTTGTGAGATAAAGTGCTGATCTATAGGTGGGAAAAGGTTGGATTTGTAATAATCTTCAGTCAATTTTCAAAACACTTTCAAAGATAAGTTTAGACTTTGCTGTTTTTTAACTAGGCTGAAGTTTGCCGTATTTTTCAACAATCAATAAAGCCAAAAAAGTTTTTGTATGAAATTAGTAGATCATAGTTTGTTCTATATGTGGCAAATGTTTGAATTTTCAGGGGTCTTCATCAGGCAATGCTAGATAATTTTGTAGTAGTTTTTGCAGGCCAGCATTTAGCATTTGTTTCCTCTTAAACTGACGATACGAAAAACTCTTTGTTTTAGTTTCATAGAGGAAAGTGCCATGAACAGTTTCGGTTTTCAGTTAGTAAGAAAATTTTATAAAAGTGCTTGTTTTTATAGGCCGCAATTTGGTAATTTCACTCAGGACTTAAGAAGTAGTGAAGCGTGAGAGATTTTTTGGATGCGGTTTATATCTCAAGGTCTACTCCACAATTTTCCAAAGATTTACTTTTCAAACATCTGCATTCTATTTTCAAGACTTTGTTCTAATAAGCGATATAATTTTGGTGTTGCTTATGCAGGATAGAGTTTCACATTTACTACAGTCTTAAACTCAGAAACCAGTGAGGTTGGATTGTGAGGTGGATGTTGGATTGGACTTATGGTTAAATTTTGTAGGACAACGTGCGTTTTATAGCTGTAAAAAGTTTCGATTCCGAGTCATCGTGAAACAGTTTTTCATAAGTTTTTGATTGTGCTTGAAAAATTGCTCTGAACGCTTAAGAATCGTATTTTGTTTCTCAGTATATGGAAACCTTTGCATAAATTCTTAGAGCAAGATCTGCTTATAAGTGCGAAACGTTACGATTTTGTCTCATTCACACATAATTTTCAGGGATTTTAGTTAGAACATCGTTTGACTTTTGCTCTTGTATATGAAAACCGGGGTTTCAAAGTTATTTACATACAGGTCTAGAGCACAAGAACGACTATGAAACTTCAGATATCCATGAGAAGGGTGCAGAACAGCTCAAAAGCTTCTGGGCATATCCTTGAGTATGGGAAAACGAGCACTCTCTATATCGTAATTCACATTTTCATCTTTTTTACGTCCTTTTTTAAACGACGGAAAACGCTTCCCTACAAATCTGTTTCCATTTCTAGTTCAAAAACGGAAAACAAAAATCTTATAAATTCCATTGACCCACTAATAAAATCAGTACGTGAAAATTGTAGAAATGAAAACACTGAAAATTGACGCAAAATCCATGATGAAATAAAAAATGGTGCGATCATCCAAACCTAAATCAATTCAACAGTAAATTTTTTAAATAAGTTCATCTAAATGCAACACAGATGAACTCATTTTTAAATCACAAAGTATGCAATCAGAACAACGAATTATTTCAGGTAATACAAGAGGAGGAAGATTATATGATTGATCTTTAATTTGCAGTCAGATAAGTAATAAACTTCTGTGTATCAACTAATTTACAACACTAGGAGAACTACGTATTAATCCTATTTGCAAAATGGAAATTTCCCAATGATTTTTTATAAAGTGATAATGATGACACAATTATTTGTATAAAACACAATAAACTTTCAGTAATTGAATAGAGCTTAAATGTGTTCTTTTCCGTAGAATTTCTTGGACGAAGAGTAGAAATTGATAGCACATCCCTCAAGTGCAAAAACTAATGTTTAAAAACTTTATCAATCAATTTTCAATGGAAATAAAAGCACACAATAGCAACTAGCTGATAATTGCCCTGCAAGTGTGACCTTGCCTAGCCCTTAAAAGTTTCAAACTAATTAAAGTTGGCCTGAATGCCGGAAACTTTTAAGCATCGTTGACTGAAGGGCTAATTTGTTACTCACCTGCTAGGACTTTTGAGATTTCCAGACCCAGCATTTCGGTTAAGAGCTTTGAATGACTACGTTTTGGCTGTAATGTGAAAAAAGTGAAAAATGATCTTAAAAGTTAGGTCAAGGTGTCCGAACATTCCCAACACATTTTCCATAGTAAAATATCAACAACATCCCTGAATGTAGTGAACGTCCGAAATAACCCTTCTCAAAACTGTTTAGGCAGATTGTATGGCTGACAGCTGATTATTAGGGCCAGTTATTAAAGTTGAAAGGTTTCAAACGTAGTTATCTTCAACAGCTCAGCCTACCCTTGTAACATTATCTGAAGTATTCTTTAGAGGAAGCTGCGCCTATCGTGTTTATAGGCATTTGCATAATAAGTTTATCGACAAAAATGCTTGATGGAGCAGGATGGAATACTTTCAGGTAAATACAGATATTTTACTCAGCTCAAGTCAAGCCAAAATTTAGTTGTTTAATTCAGTGGGCAAATAATCGATTTTTAAATATGCGGGGATAGAAGTTTGGGATGGGGCAATTCGCCCCATAAAGAGTTATTTTTAGCTCCGGCAGGGTTTTGATAATTATTGGCTACCTCCGATACTTGCACACTGGAAAGGCATTTGATGTGTTGCTCAGGTGGATTAAAACCGCAATTGTTCATTTTAGTATTTCGTATATATCTGACAAGTCAGAAACGTTCCAGAAACATACCAATTACTATGCTTTTAGAGCGCTTTGTTTGGAGCAAATGAATAAGTAGACCTTCAAACAATGCAAAAAGAACAAGACCGTTTACGTTTTCAAAAGAATTCCCTCGGATTCCTCCGGTGAATTTTGTATACTCTCGCGAGGGAGATGAAAGTTTCCAATATACAAAGGGAACGGGTTGTAAATGACCTGAAGTTTAGCTATCCACCCTCGAGATTAAGATTACTTTTAGAATTTTCCAGCAAACTGGAATGGGCGACTTTGGAATTGGATATTTTTTCGGTTCAGCATTTAACGTTGAAATGAGTGTCAATTTAAATTACAAAGCCAGTGCATTTATAATTGGCCAAATATAAATGAATTATTTAAATGAAATATGCCAAATGAATTACCAATTTGCAAAATCATATTTGCCCCACCCCAATTGCATTAACTGAAAATATCAGGGCTAATTACATATTTGATTGCACTAAGTTTAAATAAGCGATATATTGGATATGGATTTAATTCATCCATGAAATGTGACCAATTAATTAAATAAAATGCATCGGGTAATGGTAATATGATATTTAAACGCCTATTTAGGAAATTGCGTGTAATTTTTCTGCCGCAAATTTTCCAAATTACCGAAAATGCACAAAGGACGAATGTCCAGCACAACCTTAGCGGTAAAACTGCTGAGACGCTCAGTCGGAAAATTGACCATTTTCACTAGTTTATTTGCTTGTTCTCCGAAAGAATGTACGCGGCTTTTCTTGCTTCTTTATTTGCTGCAACTTGCAGAATGAGCAGGACCTTTTTTAACATTCTTATCTTTAAGGGTCTCATTTATTTGTTTGCTGCTTGCTGACTTATCAGAAAGAGTTTTTGAGCCCCTCACTTTCACGTTCACGTTCACGAATTATAAATTATGTCATCATCATTTTGCTTGATTTAGTCAGAGCGCATTTTATTAATTTGTTCGGCATTTACAGTAAGTAGGTGCTGTTGATATTTCTCTTTTACTTTCAAAGGCAAATGGGTTAAGACACGTTTATCAAAACTGGAAAATTTTAATTTATATGAAGAAAATTGAACCAAACGATTAAAATAAACGGCTAAACTTTATGTTGTTGTCGTTGAGAAGTTTTCCCAATCAATTCAGAATGTGAGTGGAATGAGCCGGGAATACAAACTGTGCTCTTTAAACGGTTTAATTGAGGCACCGGTATGTAATTTATGGTCGTATGGATGAATTTTCCAACTTCAATATAAACGTGAGCAATTAGGGTGGGTGGGTTTGGTTTAGTGCCATAATTTCTCTAAAGGGAAACTGGCAAAATAAACGGTTAGTGTGTATTTTCAATTTCGATTTATGTAGGTACAGATTAGAACTTGGGCCGATACATGCACATGGTAGAGTCACATAAATAAAAACTGCTATAAATTGAAAATATAAGCAGCTGAACGGATTTTCGCTTAAAACTTCAAGTTTGGAAACTGTAAAGGAAATTAAACGATTATGAAAATTCAGTGATTCTTGCCACTGCATTTGTGCACTTGCGAAGATGTTTTAAAATGGAACAGTCCAAAGTTTCTTAGTTACTTTCCGAAGTTCGGCTTTCGTTTGTGCATGAAAATTGTTCCGAATAATGGAGATAGTTTTGCAATTGAGGCATTTTTTTGAAAACTGAGCTCAAATGGGAAGTTTCCCACTTAATGTTGTTTTGGGGGCGAATCGGATACCAAAGTGGTTTTTTTTTCGTTTAATTAAATTTCGGTTTTTGTGTTTCTTGGAAATCTCGTTCTTTTGGCGGCATGGAAAGTTCTCTTGATTTAGCTTAATGAATCCAATAAAAATCTGTTTTGTTTTGCGGCCTTTTAATGGCCTTTGTTTGCACAATCGCCGATGAACTCCCAGACACACTAACCATTCGAAAAACTCCCTAGCTGAGGTTTGGAACAATTTCTGCTTGTCAGAAACTGCTCGACTTAATTTAGGTAAAAGTTGAGTAAAATTGACGAGAGAATGGAGAATTTGTTAATATCAACAGCACGTCCCGTTCTAATTTCCGTCACATTGCATGCTAACTAGAACACTTCGCCAAACAGTAAGCAGATGAAAAGCACCGCTAGAAAATAAAACCTTTTGGGACCCATAGAGAACTATTTGCGTTAGACCCTATTTAACAGGAAGTTTGACTGAGCAGACCAAAGGGATTATTTTAGCTGTGTAATTTTAACTATTTTGTAGGATCTTCCAACGGTTGCAGATTTTCCAGGTTATTTAAAGTTGAGTAAAAACTTTAAAAAGGCATCGATCGATAAAACGAGCAAAAAGCCAGTGGCAAATTGAAATTATTCAGTGCGGTTATTAGAGGCTTCACTGCCAGCAGATTTTCATTTGGGTAAATTGAGGTTTCTCTTGTCTATTGGGTCGGTGACAAGCGGCTTATAAAATGCTATTAACTCACATTTAACCATAAATCTCTTGAAAGTATGAGCCATATGGCCGGCTGCATTCACGTTCTCTTCTTTGGCCACTTTGCCGGATTCGTGCCTGCTGAACGCGGCAGGACTTACATATCGCCATTATCCCAACCGAGCCAGCTCGGCTTTTTATCAGTGACCTTCCATTTTAAAATCGGCCATTTTCCGACAAATATGCCACCACTTTATTCCAAGACAGTTTAACTTCATGAAAGTAGATCATAAAACGCCGAGGAAGACCGGGTGCTCGATAAGTGAGCACGAAATTTATCTATGTCACATTTAAAGGCAAAAACTTTCGGGGGTGAAGTTGGAATGCGACAGAGTTGCAAAGGAATCACTGACTTTCCTATTCAATTTTCTATGTGCATCACAAGGTTATAAAGAACGGGATAAGCAAAGTTTCAAGGCACCGTAACCGCGCAATGTTACTTGCCAAGTTCAGAGAACTATTGTGCCCATTGAAATACAGCAAGTAAAAGAGTCTGTTTTATGCTCATATTTTCACTAGAAGAACTGTCGAAGCTTTTCTTTTTCTGAAAGTTATTGATCAATTTGTGGCCCACGACAGCAATATACCGAACGATGCTTTAAATTCGCGCTCCAAATATCAGTTTTACGACACTTGAATATTTTATTTCTTTTCTTATTTGGATGGCAACTGCACAGTGTGCACCTTCAAAGGATAGTGGGATTTTGCAACTTTTTTGGCAACTCACAGTTTTTCTTAAACTAACTAAAATCGCTTTAGCTCTAAGCTTCCCTATTGCTGTGTAATTTCCTAGAGACACTCCTGCAGATTTATTATCAGGCCAAAATAAATGCTGGCGCATGTACTAAAATCCCCTATCCATTAGTTGCACGAAACTGCTTGCTGAAGGAATCATAAAACACTATTGACACGTATCATGGTTTTTAGGGTGCTCCAAAAACGATTACAACTTCCCTGGATTTCAGGGAATGAAAGCAAAACAATGTCATTTTATAAAAGTAGCAGTAAATTTTTCAACGAAATATGTTGTCGTAAAATACATAGGTGTAGATGTGCTCGACAGCAGCATATTCTACTCGGTTATATTTTCATGAGGATGGCCGAAGCCTTATGTATATTGAGACAATTTTATTTTATAATATTTCATACTTTCCGGTCATATGCGTGCAGCTACAGTTGCTCTTGCATTCACTCTGCCGGAATTTATGCAAAGTCATAAATTTTATTCGGGAATTTTAATAAAATGGTTCTTTTTCATCAAACTCGATTGCGTTGCATTGCAAAACTAATCATCGGTATGCAGCAGAAGGTAATAACTTTCACGAGCAATTTTTCCAGGATATTGAATGGAAGATTCTCCAGGAAAAAAACATAGCTGTGTTCTTGGTTTTCGCTAATATTTCTTTAGTAGGAGCCAGTCGGTGTTAGCAGCAGTTTGAACGAAGACAGAATGCGAATTTTCCACTTAAAAATTCACCCTGAAGTTGCTTCATTTTTTGAGGTACAGAATGCCTAGTAGATGATAGCAACTAGAAAGAGTAGCTTCAAAAAACCGAAGAAACTGTGGTGAAAGCAACAGGCTGCATTTGAAATTTCCTTGAAATATTCAATTTAGACAGCACTTTTTTATTACTTGAATCATTATTGAATCAATCTCCAGATTAGTTCCTTTCGTGAAAACACCAACTTTCTCGGTGGTGGATCGACAGAATAACCTTTTGTAGTTTTTGTGAAACTAACATTTTAACATTAAGACTGATGTAGTATAACCAAGATTGAGTATGAAAAGAGAAGGCAGACGCTAAAGAAATAAAAGGTGAAATAATAATATTTCCATCAGTCTCAGTTAAAGTCACTGCAGAAATAAAGACAGGTAGAAGCGTTGCTGAAACGAACAAGAGTTGAACGAAAAATGGAAAAATGTATGATCTATGACTATGCTAAATTCTATAGACAGCAAAGAAATAAAAGCTGAAATAACAATGTTTTCAACAAACTCGGTTAAAGCTACTGTGCGCAATATATACAGAGATGAAAATATTGTTTAACTGGTTAAAAATTGAAAGTAAAAATGGAAGAAAAATGTAGTAATTCATGATCTGAAGCTAAATTCGAAAGACGCCGATGAAAGAAAATATGAAATAACACATAATTTCTCAGGTGAAATCAATGTAGCAATTACAACGCAGCAAGTAGAAACAGTAAAATGCAACCCTGGTGGAATTATATGCTACATAACATGGAAAACAAATTAAAAATGTTGAAAAATAAAAGCAGAATAGCGGAGAACCACTTTATTTATTATAATATATTTATTAATCATGACCAACAAAAGAAGACCGCACATTTAAGAAATATTCAGTTAGACAACAAGTCTGAACGTGTGTAAAAATACTGATACTAATCGAGCTTATATATGTAGGCATTAACTCTGAAATACCACGAACGACACAAAGGGAAAACCAATACAAAATTTGCAAAAGGAATGGACACGAAATAAGCCATAGGAAAGCTTTTATTAATCATGAAAACCCGTTGAACGTTAAATGTGGAAAATAAACCTAATTTGTATCACCAATTCGAAAAATAATCTTAAGAAAATAATTTAAATTTATGATGCATATCCGAAGCTAAAAGCAGAGAAAGAGGAACATTTGATACGATAGAAGAAAATATTATTATCCACTTCAACGTACTGGAATAGTAAAAAAGCTATTAACGCAGAATCAGACAACAGAAATACAGAATCTCATTGAACGAAAAAGACATTTGGAAATGGTTGAAAAGAGCAACAGAGGAACAAAAGGAATAAAATTACTGATCTATGATTGACAATTTTAATGACGAAGTTTTAATAATTTACATTTATCGATATAGATAGAGCTTTAATAAAAGTAGAATATGTAATAAACACATTTAAAAAAGCCACTCACTGTATATTTAAGACTGTTGGCATAAACATGGCCAACATAAGCACTTTCTGAAAACTGATACAAATCAGAAACAGATTCTCTTTTCATCCTGATTAAACTCAAGAATTGATACTTGAGGATTACTTTTCCATTAAAAAAAAATTGCAGAATTTAATCCGGCGTACTGAAAGTGATAATTGACATCTTTAATCATCGTCAGTTCGAGCGATAATTGATTTTTAAGGGCGTCCTTTGTGCAAACTCCGTGACCGAAAAAAGCTAAAAAACCTGCAAATAATTTTACAGCCGTCTCTCATAATTCGTCAGATGATTGATATCCGTCTGTTTTAGGGTTATTCTAAATTACAAGGGTGAAAAGTTACGAATTTAGCTGAGATTAATGATTAAAGACTTTTCTAATTAATTCTCCCGAAAAAGAATTTACTAATAAGGTTCTCTTGCGAGAATTAGTCGTATATCTTGCTTAAAATACTCATTACTCATAGATCCAGATTAAACGCAGAACGACTCATAGTTTATGAGTTGCCCAGTAGTTATTTGGATCTATTCTTCAA
Organism: Dendroctonus ponderosae; assembly: GCF_020466585.1. Lineage (NCBI taxonomy): Eukaryota > Metazoa > Arthropoda > Insecta > Coleoptera > Curculionidae > Dendroctonus > Dendroctonus ponderosae. The sequence goes on from NW_026018715.1 coordinate 8,645,575, forward strand.
GCTGATGTTAACAATAGATTTTAATTTTAAGGCTCGCGCTAAACTAGCTTGGCGTCAATCATGCAACATTTTGTCTGTTCCGCAGCTTCTATAAATCTTGCGACATTTTGCACCTGATGCTTAAATGCAATTCGGTTTCTGCGATTTATCAAGACGGTGTTAAAATGATTCAGGGGAAATACTTCAAATTCAACCTGATTGATGGACTTCAGTTTATTCCACAAAAGCGGTTAATCGTTTCGGAATTGTATCTATGGGCTTTTATGATTTCTCTAAGGGCAACTATTCTAATGTGTTCGGGCGAGGATTAATTTGCTTTTTACTTCAATTGCTTAAAAGCCTACTGCATTAATTCCGAATAAGAAAAAGACGTAGCAGGAAAGACAGCAAATAAAATTGGAGTAGAAGAAGCTTCGCTTTTGTTTTCTTTGTGTCTTCAGATCCCAGCTGGGCACTTTTTCCACTAATAATTTATTAGATGACTGCCTTCGTTCATTAATAATTCCATCACATTCTTGTAACTCTAAACCTTCATTTTTTCTGCAAATAGACCTAGTTTAATTTGGCGCCAATATTTGCTGTTCGTGCATTACTTATGATACGGTTTATTTTACTTAGGAAGTCGAATTACTTTTCTTGTGAAGTTTTTTTTCACGTTAAGTTTAAGTGCAGTTTCCAATAGAAATAGGCATATTTTTCGAGCGAAAGTTCACCTGGATTAGTTCAAGTGTTTAATATTTCAAGGCAGAGATAAATGACTGAAAACTAATAAAAATGTGGCAAAGTATTCGTTGATACCATATATCATTCCCACAAATCTCATTAATGGTTCTTCAGAAACTTTTATATGAAAGCGCCATTCAGCGAACTAAACGAACAAAAATGTAAACAAGCATTTTATATAAAAGTAACTCCATAAAGGATCCATTAAGATGGATTACAAGTGTGAAAAGAAAAATAGTACTTTTAACTGCGGTGCCGGTAATCAATTTTCATTACAAAGATTTATTTCGACTTTTGTTCTGCTCTTTTTTCGAGTGAAAATCCCTTTCGCCAAATAAGCACCATATAACGCTATTATTCTTTTTCACTGTGCGAAATACTTTAAAATATTGGGGTCGCAATTTGAACACATGGGAATTTATTACTACGGATACGCTTTGTTTGGCAATTGGTATACTACCACAGCTTTTTCCGATCTAAAATCAGAAATGCGCTATACAAGCGATATTTTACGAGATGTATAATAATCGCATGGTCATTCTATATCTCATAATTTAACCCCTGGTTAATGATGCGGCAAATTCATATACGAGTTTACTCGATTGAAATCAACTGGTTTGGCCATATTTTTTTTGGAAAATATAACCAGCCTGGAACCACAAATCTGGAAACTGTGGAGATGTTGGTACGTTTGCTCTTCCACAACATAAAGAGTAGGAACTATGATAACGCAAAAAACTGTCTTTTCAATTAAAAATTAACCGGAGTGCAGGCGTTGTAATGAACTTTTCAAGCTATTACCCATCTTAAAAGTGCTCAATGATAATAAAGCAAGGCTCTCAGAATTAATTGCTTGTTAAATGGCTTTCGAACACAAAAGTTTCGCATTAGTTTTCTCTGGGCATTACAAGCCGCTATTTAAAGTCGTTGTGGGAAATATCTATAAAACTTGAAGTTTATGGTTAAAGTTTCCGAATGTGCTTAGATAACGAGATAAAAAATAGCTTCCTACTAAAAACTTTGTTTACCGCGCTAATATTTCAAGCTGGAGCCTTTTTTCGCAATGCTTTAACGCAATAGTTTTTGTGCAAACTTTTCATCTATTCAGAAAATCTGGACGACAACATTCCTTTCTGGTTTGTTTGTCTGTATTTGGTTTGTTTGCGATCCAAGTCGTTCATATAATTGGATAATACGGAAGAAGCTTTTTTGAAAGAGTGAACCCAAAAGGTGAACCACTCTTTAATTAGACTTTGTTCATTAAATAAATATTTTAATTTTAAAAGACAACATGTAGGGACACATCGTAGAACTGGTTTCTTCCATCTTGTGTTCAGGTCAATAACATACATTTTAAACACTTTTTTTGGATTTAAATACATTTTTCAAAATGGATTCGATGGAAGAGTTTTTCTCTTCGGTTCAGACTGTAAATACTTTTTCTCATTCGTTTCGTTTTGCTCATAATGAACTTATCCAACCCAGTGCAGACCTTGGTGTGATGGCATGATTAAACTCGTGTATTATCTCGAAGTAAAACCGGCTCGGGGTGATAAATAATTTGGGGCCAAGTTGGCACGGAAATTCGGGCTTGCCGCAATCATAATAAAAGCTTCTTTCCTAAAGCAGGCGACAATATAAAAGGCGATTAGAATGCCGCCTCCGACCTCAGCCAATGGCGCCACAAATAACCAAAATATGCTGATGCGCATTATCGCGTCTCTCCATTCGCTATCATTATGGCTGCATACCCTGTTCTCGATTTAATTAGAAAAATATTTGAAAAATACCATCACCATAGTCTACACAAAGCCCCTTTGGGTGGAAGACGACGAGATTCTCTCGGGTTACTGACTCCAATTTTTTACTTTAAAAAATCTATATTGGACAATATATTTGGGGCGTATTAATGCTGGTATCAGGTTAATTCAGCCAAATATTTTGTACTCGAAACGCACCTAGTTTATGGCAGAAAATTCTCAAACTAAGGATTTTCTTGAAATTAACTGCTCAACAAAATCAACGTTACACTTCCAAAATATGGAATTGGCTAAGTTCTGACTGTTGCGAGCCATTTGACTTCTGTTTGCGTTTAGTGCAGTTTTTTCTCAATTAGTGTTATTTTCTGGAATAAATTAGTGCATCAGATAGGGTTTCTACAGGATGGCAAATGAAACAATGAAAAATTGGTGAAACTGCAATATGCTTTCCATTGGCCAAAAAAACAGTTTTTTTATATTTCAATGTCTCAGGCATTCACATACACCTCATATCTCGAAAAAAGTGATTGCATTTTTCGTCTGTCTCGATTATTTAGAGAACTTCACAGCCGCCTTTAGAAAAAATAAATTTACCGAGTAACATGAAAGAAAGAAATATTTTAAAGTGAACTTCCCTTAGTTGAAAATCTTCCGGAATCACAGATTACGTGGGCAATTCTGATTTTGCGAATATTTTATGCAATGTTGCATAACGAATTTTCTTAAGTTTAAATTAGTAAATTAAATTTTAAGCTTCAACGTGAGTTTTCCAAGAGCAGAAAAGTTATCAGTGCAAGACGAACAAGTTGATTTTTCAGAACATCCTGTAAATAGAAGAGTTAGCCACAAAACTAGAAAAGCAATTCGATATATCTTGTTGATGTTGAGATCGAAAAAAAAACTATTTTTTGTCCAACTAGGCGCATCTCAACTTTCCGCAATTTTGCATTTTTTCATCTGTTACCCTGTGGAAAATTCAGCTGAGGGGCTTAATTTTTACCAAAACAGTGACTACCAAAACGCGAAGGGGGCTAGATAAGGGCTCAATTATGACCCACAAACTTTCAACTCTAGTAAGAATTTTTAATTTTTCATCAAATCCCCAGTTTTTTTTTAAATATTTTTTCGTTCAGCAAAACATTTGTTACATCAGCCCATTGGCTTATAATTTACCCATTAAAAATTATTTGGCAGCTCGAATAACGCAACTAATTGTCGTTAATTATAGATGGTTATTTCGGAAATTAATTTTGCATAGGGGCGATGCTTTGAAGATCGATAAAATATTCACAATCCACCTGTAATAGGTGAACATTCTGGGTCAGCGCCCTCCCACAATTTATAAAGTAGCATAATAATAGCTTAGCGTATAAAAGCACAGCATATTTAAAATGTAAATTTACAGCTGTGTGTATTTTGAAAAAGCAATTTCGTTTTCCTACACTTTTCATGTTTCTGTTGATTGAATAATTAGCGTACTTAAAGTCCTTCAACCTTAAGTGGTTTTAATTGCTGTGCAACGTTTTAAAACGAATTTATTCGACAGTATATTTAGGATGCATCGTTTTTGCTTTCCTGTAAGTGAGAAGGGTATTTTCCTGTAAGCTGGATATGGGGCTACTACATTTTGAATTTTACAATAATCGAACGGTAAAATGGGAGGATGTTGGTAGGTACATTCAAGCATTGAAATTAAAAAGTAAAATATCTCTAAACTTTTTTTACCTCCACTTTTGCCTGTCGGAATCATCCAGAGTTGACAAGTCCAGAGTTGTCATCAGCTAAAGCTGAAGACGATGCTTCGGCTGCTTCCAAAACGGCAGTAATGAGCAAAAAAATTTTTCCACCAACTGAAATCCCTAAAAACTCCACCGCTTCCAGCAATGACCGCGAAAGTCCAAAATGTTTTTCACCTTCATTCATGATAAAACTTCGTCGTTCACTTTTGGATGTTTTTTTTCTATTAAACAGCTTTCAAACTAACTTAGGTTATATTCTACGAAATTCCCTAATTCAAACGAGACCATTTTCCCCAAAAATCCGCAATTCCTACAGAAGAAATCAGGCTGATTTACAATATGCTTGTAACTTTTACATACAAACTGATTTAAACTGAGCTAATTCAAAACTAACCCAAACCAGAAAACCGTCCACTCTATTCTCGAGGGTAAACTTTATTATGTCCCCAAAATTTGATGATTTATTAATTAAATATGTAACATTTTATCATTGTCAACAACAACAATTAAACAACTAATATTTAACGGTATTGTTTTAATTTCGTCAAGATTAATGATTTATCTCTGTCTGGAGCAGAATCCGGTTACAGCGAGTGGTGAAGAGGTTTTATTCGCAATTCTTATTTACAATGTAATTCATCCTGTCAGGCTAGATTAGGCGAATTTTAGTAAATGTAATTACTAAGATGGGTAGGGCAATTAATCAATTTTAATGCTACTGTTGAAACAATAAAAACTATATTTTCGTAACTTTGAGTATGGAAGCAGTCAGATAATTGATGATAGTTTATAACTATAAGAAATAGCGTCCGATTATGCATTCGCAGTTTATCCAAATGTGTTATAAAGGATAAATGGTTGGATCTTTGAAATTATGTCAGAAAACAGTGCATTTTTTATGATGAAAATTAAAGTACAAAATATGGTTTTATTCCATATTACTTAGAAGAGTTATATACGACAGTCGCCTCCAAATCGAACCTCGGAATGTAGTTATTAAAATCCCAAGGGATAACAGACGAACGACTACATGTTTTGTCCGCCCTTTAGATTAGCTTGCAAACCAAGTCATTTCGATTTTCCTGCATGAACGGAAATACCTAGATGTATGTGTGCAGAAGGTATCCAACCAGCTATGTTAAATTGAAGGGATTTTAAATTCCACACTGAGGAAGTATCGACAAATTCCCCGTTTCTGAATTGTATCTTTTCACATTTAATAAACGTACACCCTAAAATAACTTCCCTTCATCCGGAATGCAATTACTAAAATTCCTAAGATGACAACTCTGCTTACACTGTTGGCAGGCTTTCGGTATCCAATAATCCTCACATTACATAGTCCTGCCTCCAGCTACAACTCGCCTAGAATATTAAGGTATTCCTGGAAATTGAAACGTCTTACAACAGGAATTTGCATTCATTCACATCAGTTTTATTATCCAGATTGGCGACATCGCCGGAGCTCGATCAATGAAAACCGGAAGTTGCTAAATATTAAAAATCTTCACCAGAATGGTCAGCTAAGAACGAAACTAGCAAAAAGCATGCCGTGGTAGAAGACAATGCGAGTTTGAAAGGCTTAAACCGACTGGGAAATCATGAACGTTGAGGCTAGTAAGAATAGCGCTAGGAAACTTTAATTTATTTTGCCCCTTATCGGAAATTGCTTTACTGTGCTATTTCTGCGGAAATATTCCAGGAATCGGTACTGTGCACTACTATATGTCTGCCAGAAGGATAAAAATGTTACGGTTTTTGGGGATTTGCTTGTTAAATTTACATCGTGACTTGCTAAAAATTTAATTATTTTAAGCGGCATTAAACATGTTTCGTGTGGAACATTCATTAGTTTCTCTTATGGCCTATTACATCGACATTTTATTTTATTTCTATAAGTTTTTTTAGTAAGAATAGGATCCGAACTTGGAAAAACGATTAACCTGAACATTCAAGTTACTGTACATACTTTTCTGACTGTGTTTCAATTCCAAATCAAAATCAATTCCTGGGTTTCAGTCATTTATTGTCTCTATTTATCAATTAAAATACGTTTCGGTGTATTTTTCCACCATCATCAGTTTTTCTAAAATAACAGATAGTTAAAAAAAAATTTCATTAATTTAAAAAACAATCACAGTTCGTCAACAGCCTCATTATATCACACACTAAAATACATCACAATTGCAACACTTTAAAACATTCTAAAATTAATTAGGCCTAACAGGTGATTAGTCAGGACAATCAAATTTGGGAAGAGAATATTATTCTACTAGAACTAGAATTCTTTGTTCAGATACTTAAATATTTTTACTTACGTGCGTAGCGTTGTTGCTGCTTTAAGCCTTGGCATACATTTGGAGTATTAATTTTGTCCATTTTGGACACAAAGCGAAATACTGTTTATATTGATTTGTTTTACTTTCAGCTATTTTTCTTTGCATTCTGAGAATATCATTTTTGGTTTGCAAAATTCTTCAATATACCGGGTGTTAGTTAATATTCTATGTTTATTTCATTTAATTAATGTATGATATACTGAGCTAAGATTGTCGGTATCCGATCTGAAATAACAATGCTATGAATTTGATGAAACTGATGATGGTGGAAAAATACGGAAACGTATTTTAATTGATAAATAGAGACAATAAATGACCCAGGAATTGATTTTGTTTTGGAATTCAAGTTACTGCATCAAAATCGAATACTGTGGAAAATACAGCGCGAAGAGAACATGACACAATTCGGCATTTTCTAAAAACCAATAAACACGATTAATCTAAATATTCACGTTTCTGCATAAGAAACAAGCTCTGTGGAAAAAATGGGAAGAGAAGCATGGCACAATTGCTTCCAAGAGATACCATGGGGAAAGTAACCTACAAACATAATACCACTTAATTATAAATGAAAATCGAATGCCTAGATAGAGGAAAGTCAATAAACCGACAATTGGGCGAAAGAAAGTGAAAAGAAAGCAAAAGCAGCAAAATGTGGATCAATTCAAAGTTCTAGCTCTTGAGCAACTAGTAGCATGGAAAAAGATGTGTTTCGACTTCTAAATTTTTTATTGGTCAGAAAAAGCGATAACAAATTATTGCAACATCTGTACATTTACACCAGAAAAGACTGATGAAACGCCAAACGAATTTGATGTTTCAGAGCAAACTCCGTAATTTCTCTACTAAGAATTAGACACGAATCATCTTCGATATTCAATCAATACACACATACCCAAAAATTTTTTGAAATTTTAAATCTACCTAAGGAAATTGCGGGTATTAAATGGCAGGCAATAGAAAAAAGGTAATGCTAAACATCAGAAAAATCAGTTAATATATCAGTAGTAATAATAAACGAATATTTCAAACAATAAAATAGACAATAATTATCAATGCATGTTCACTTCGGCGGAGCTTGAAAGGTGAAAGTGAAGCAAAAAGTAGCTCAGACGGAAAGCGAAGAGGCAAGAAAAATGCTGAGCAATAAAGTAGTAGACCAGAAAGTGCATTGGGGGATTTGCAAAAATTTATTGGATGATTATGTTTCCGCGGCACCTTTATTGCGGCCATATGCTATGCTAGATCCAGAGCACACAAACGAACTACTTTCTCTCCAATTTAAATTTATTGAGGCTGCTCTTTTGCTATTTCGCTTCAAACGCGTTTGTTCTCCCACACTGCCTTTAACGCTGATTCTGTACAATAATTATCAATTTTTATTTTGTCATTCATTCTCGATAACTATTAGTATCCCCATTTTGGTACATTTCAGTCTTTGGACTTTTTATTTTGATGCTTCAACTACGATTTCCTATATTTTCTAATGCTGATGAATGAAAATAAATCGAAGGGGCCCCAAATCCGCAAAACCCAACTGCATCGAACAAGACCTGAGGGAGCTGAGTTTGAAATTGACAATTTTACTGTAACTCTTTCAGATATAAATTAGGTAGCTTTCAGAGCAGTCACTGAAAAGGTAAGATTTATCGGACACATTGCCCCTACTCAGATCATGGTTTTCGCATTATTGGGTCACCAGTCACGGTTAAGTTCTCGGGAAAATGATGGCGGTATTTTCGGCAAAGTCAATAAGTAGGAACTTGCAATCCGTGCCCCTGACCCAGTAGGAAGCAAAATGCAAGGAAAAATTTCCGGATCAGCAAATTTAGGCTGTTAGCGTTTGAAATACATCAAGGCGCCGTAATTTATGAAACATTTATATAACTAAAAGCCTCTCGGAGTCAACCACCGTAAATCCCAAGAAGGTTTTTAGCTTACACTTTACGTAATACAGACCATTAAACTCCATATTATATAATTTTTCCTGCTTTGGCTTAATGACACCCAACAGAGGCATCTTGGCGGCGCACTTTGAAAATGATTAATTTTTCTCTTGAAAAGGGCTTGAAATATTTAATATACACATCCGCGCCTATGGACCATTCTAAACGAGTTTATGGAATTCCTGGAATTGACGTTGTATGACGTGGGTAGTTAATAAAGGACTTTTCATAAAAAGAATCGGTTATGCTTCAGCAGCTTATGAATAACGCGGCAAAAATTGTTATAAACAAGAGATGCCTGGTTCTATCAAACGCAGTTTGTTCTTTCCAATATTCAGTTTTTTTTACGAAATCGTTTCGCCCAATGCACTGTTAGTTCTAAGGAAGCCTTCCGCATGTACAGACGAGACATTTGGTGGAAGAACTGTTTATTTGCCACTGGCACCATTTTTCATATTAATTCATATTTAGCAAATCGATCTGGTTTCAAATACAACAAAACCTATTTGTTATTTGAGTTGGAGACCCTTTAAATTGTGTAAACGCATACGTGATACACAGTTGTGAATGTGAAATCGTACATTTGTTCCAATTTAGGCGCTGCCAGCTATTTGAAATTATAATTCAATTTCTATATGAAATAATATTATGGCATAGAAACTGATGTAGAGTAAATTAAACAGAAATGCAAGCGTAACTAGCACAATAGGAATAAAGTGTGGATTGTAATTATAATATAATTGGTTTTGAATTGCATGTTGAAAAGTCAATTAAATGTTGAAAAAAGTATTTCGTAATGAACCCCCGAAAATTCATAGGATTAAATCAATTTCAACAAAATCTCACTATAAGATTACTCCAAAATGCATAGAATTAATGCCATTTTAGATGTCATTGTATTCATTGTATGGAATATCAAAGGACGGCCAGTATAGAATGTTTAATAAAATTATTCATGCGAAGTGGTGCATGAATCCTATTTAGGACTGGACTCCCATTTGAGGCGCTTCGCTTTTGTTCGAAGTGGCACTGTTTGAACTTAATTGAGTCCGGGCTATTTCAATATTGACTATTTTCTTATTGATAATTTTATACAGTTTTCTGAGAGGCAAATAGTTGGAAGCTTTAATAAATCCTGCAAAAAACACCACTTGTGCATTTTCTGGTAGAGTGTTTTTTTATTCTCATTTTCCATCGAAAGTTAAAAAGAGTTAAATCCAGGTCACACATAGATATGTCTTCATTGACTCATTTCCATGTATTTTTACGCATATTTCATACCGTACGCTTAATTTCGGTACAAAAAATGGGCTTCAGTGGCCATTTAGTGCAATTTTATTTTCCAAAATTTAAAATCGTGTGGGCGTATTATATACGATATTTTACAGTTATATAAATTACACGTATGCTCGTGCCGCCGACTGCGGTTATATGCAAATCCCTGCTCTTTGCGGAATACCACCAGACTATTTTAAAATTTTGAGTTATAATGGCTGTTAGTAATTTTCCGAAATATTGCACAATAAAGTCACACCAGGACGATTTTTTTGAATGCAAAGCCTGTAAAATGTTCGTCTAAACTGCAACAAATACTACAAGCAATCATTTCAAAATATCTACTGTAAATCATGGAACCTTAAACGAAATTGGCTCAAATTTAATGCGGCCGTATTCAGGAAGTCAAAGGTAAACCACTGTAAAAGCCCAGATTACACCAAAAGCAGGAAAATTTAAGATTTATTGCAGTTGACTGAGGCTGCACAACTAGAATACGTCTACTCATAAATACGAAATAACAACAGAATGTGGAAACTGTAAATCAGGGTAATGGTTTTCTTGCCTCTTAAGATTCTTCACTAATGCTGCACTGGAAATAGCGATAAAGTCTGATTACGAATATAAACATTAAGTGCAATGTTTAACCAGTATCCGTTTCATGAAATTGGTTTTGAAATGGTATTTGGAATTAACATTTTAATGTCCATTGCGCTGCCGGATGAGCCGGTTATGAGCAGCAAAGCCTTTTTAAGGCATAATAATTGGTTTTAAAATTAGCATTAGGAGGAATGGAGCTTCTCAACTCATGTCGCTAAACGCCTCATATTTAGTTGGGAGTTTTGTCTGTTTTTTAAGCCATCAATTTAAATGATTTAGGATGATGATGTCCAGCCACCTTCGGTGAGACTTCAACTGAATGTAAATAAATGTAGAACATTTTTTGCTCTACACATGAATTGATAGAGAATGATTTTAAGGATTGGATTAGCTTCTGACTTATGTAAACTCCGAGTTATAAACCAATGTGCAACAATACCACTCAATTAATTTGAGGATCCTGTTTTACGTTAAAAATTAGGAAATATTTTGTTTAAACTTAAGTCCGGAAACGCTTTATTTTCTAATTCATAAAAAATGCGTTTTGTGATGCTTTTGTAAATAACCCGAAAACGGAGACAACAACTGAAACCCATAATTTAAACCGTCAGTCTTCAGTGGTGGAACAAAGAAAATATTTATTTGAGGTGCATCAGGCTAGAGAAATTAACATCCTTTAGAATTTAACAATCAGCTGGAATGAGTAATAATGCAGATCATATCAATTGGCTACGTTTCAAACTTGAATTAAATATATGAATGACTCTTGGAGCTTTTAGACACAAACGGAAAACATTTTAAATTTTTAAATTTTGACATTGTATTTTGAAAACGAAGCTTTCACGGACCTCTATTTGTATAATTTTTTCCTTATTTTGGAACGTAACACGCGGTCGTTAAATGAATGCACTGAATTTTGATGACTCTCTCACTCCATATTGGCAGGTTGTTGTAATCACATAGCTTAAAAGAAAAATGTTTTTACGTTGTTTAAAATTTTCCAGGCGAACAAATGCATAATTGCTTTTATGATTAATTGGTTTTTCTGTATGTTCAGGAACTCGAGAAATGTCGGTCTGTTTGCTTTCACTTAAGTCCTAGTTCTTCAAAATACCTTCCTATAACTTGCTCCAATTTGATCCATTTAGATTAAAATTCAATTCTCCATTAGATGAACAGCGACATGTTCGAATTGCTACAAAAAATTGGATAAATAACCTGCTTCTTCCTTACATTACATTACAAATTCAAACAGCTGACAGGGTTTACAAGATTTATCAATAAACCCATTGAAAACGTTGCTGATTGATCAAAGCAACAATACATATAAAGAGTTTATTACATGGTTGAAATATGTCCTTTGAGGATTCCATTTTTGCCTATTTTTACTGAGCATAATCAAACCTAGTAAAACGAGAAATTCTGAAACATTTATATGCAATGCACACAAGAGGAAGGTTAAATCAGATAATGAATATTAAGGCGAAATTAAACATTTAATATATCGGTTTTCCGAAATTAATTCGATAAATTATGCAACTAATTTAAACCGTATCTGACTTTAATTAGTAGGCGAAAAATATAGATTATTTATTAGCAAATGTGCACGTCGGGTCATATTTAAATCTGCTGCAACGCGATTAATGTTTATTTCGAAAAGTGTACACAGAAATAATGATCGTTTAATTCGATCTAGCCTAATGAGGCGGAAAAAGTTTCGTAAATAGTCGATATTTATTTATAATTATATTTAACGTCGTTATTCAACGACGGAGAATAATTCCGCTTATAATGAAAATAAACTGAAATAAATAAATAGATAGCCAAAGCTACTGTGCGCAATACGGATGTTACTTGATTAAAATTGAAGATAAATAATACAGTAGGTCGCAACCACTTTCCTGAGTACGTAATAAAACCAAAATGGTTTTTAAGTGCAAATAAGCAATTGTTGCTTGTCGACAAACCAGCTCGGCGCTACTAACGAAAACCATTTAAAACAATGGCCATGTGTTTGGTATGTCTGGACCGCACTGCAGTCCTTAAATTGTAGCTTTGGCCTGAAACGAGCTGACAACATTTTGCAGAATCATCATATTTGAAGCACCAACAGCCAGTTGCTTTGGATGTTTAAATTTTTTTATTTATTCCTTATCGTTACCAAGTTTTACAGTTTTTTCCAGGCATCGACTGAAGTGTGGCCACGCCTTCTCATTGACCGTTCTTACATAACATACTAAGTAGATCAGTTCAGATGCTAAGTTTTATTTTTTTATACCGCTGCCTTCTTTTAGATACGGTTTTCGTAAGCAGGTATTTAGTTTCATTTCGGTGCCGTATGTTTCTACCTCTTAGTAGATATTGGAGACACAATTTGTTGTTTTGCGACATATTTTCTGAATATTCCAGCTGTCTCCTTTCGTGTTTAACTTTAAAAAAATAAAATAAAATATTAAAATATTCTTAAAAATTATGCGATTTAATGTGTCGAAATTTGTGGAGTTGATTTCGCCGAAAATCTAACTCAATCTAAGTATTGAAGCAAGTACTGAAATACGATCATAAACGAAACTATCTAAAAACCTTACTCAATTATGTTTGCGAGGGCGTCAATTTCAATTAAGGCAAGATTTTCCAATAATTGCTGTTTGAAAAATGATTGTCTCGCAGGTACTTTTCTGTTCTTACTAATAAGGAATTAAAGTGTTTATTTCATTTACTATCCCTCTGCATGAAGAAAATAAGGATTAAACACGTTTGGTCAAATCGCTTACACCATCTAAACGACGGGTGTTTAATGGGTACTAAAATGAAACCAAATGTAAATTAAATTCCACAGGATGGCTCCAAATGTGGTAGAGACATTCTCAAATCCATTAAATGCTTTCATTTTAGAGCGATATACTCACTCGCACTATTAACTTGCACTAATGGTTAAAAATAATTAAACTGGAAACGTTTCGTTTCCGGGATTGTTTTTTTAAATTGATCGGAATAATCTTGAGCATCTCCACCTGTAATATCAAGTATCATAAAGATCAATAAAGAATATTCGGCACCAAGTTGCTTTTCACAGGCTGCCGACGAAATAAAATTCCGGCTAGGTTTAATGGAAAAAGGGGGACTTTTAACTGGAAATTAATTTTCGCTTGTCAATAAAAGATCATCTGTTTGGTGGGAATTCGAAATTAAAAAGCGTTTTATTGGAATTTATGTCGCTCTTTTGTTGCAGCTCATCGTCGACATTTTCAAATTGGGCTTTGAGCTTCCTATTGAGTATATTTTCGCTGCTTCCCCATATTAGATATTTGCTTTTGCTTTAACCATTCCGATGATTATTTGTTATACCATCCTCGAATTTAGATATTTTGATGCCGTTGAATTAGCTAAATAACTCAATTGCTAGAGTTTATCAGAGTCCGTTAAATAGCTGGCTCTAAAATTTGAGCTAATCGTCCAGCTGGATTAGAAAAAAAGAACAGTAAAATCCAGACTAATCTACTAAAGGCGAACTAAACTCCCTACATGTACCACAATACGTTAGCTCATAAAAACACGTACATGAAATTAATGACTGTTTTACAGCCCTAATATGGGAATTTTTTCGAGTCCACACACCTAATAAACCTGCGTGGAATGGCGCTCGCTCATATATAAAGCAGGTATAGTAAAAAGGACAGCGGGAATTTGATAACAGCTTTTTTCCGGCTGTAAAATGGTTTCAAATGTCAGTGAACAAATATCGATATAAAACTTTATGAGATAAAATGCAGCTTTATGATCATAGCGAATTTTCATGGCTCCATTGATTCACTTCCATCATTTACTTTGTACAGGCATCAACAATTTAAAGCTTTTCAAAGCTCACGTTAAAAACAGACAAATTATTTCGTAAATGAATTCGCACATTGTTTGGTGTTTTCGCACGAAATGAAACTCTTAAAAATTCAATGGAATATCAGAGTGCCAAATGCAATGTAATTTGCCCTCATGATTTCGCTATATTCACGATAATGCTTCCCATAGAGGTGATAATAACATAAAGTTTTATGTTCCAGATAGTCTTTTATAATCGAGTTTCTACTGTTATATCGCCTTATAATATCCGGCCCTTTATGATTTCAGATTTAATTTTCCGGAAACTTTTCGTAGCTCGGAACAGAATCGAAAATATTTTATAACCGCGGCTCCAAGAAGCTTCGGAATAGTTTAAATATAGTCGCAGCTAGGTTTGATATTACCATCTTTTGTCTGGTGTATTTGAAGCTTTAATTTACATTCGGTTTTCCCAAATCACCTATCAAGATTTACGGCAGATTATGTTCTATTGGAGAATTTTCAAGCTTACGGAAAGATCATAAAAGTTCCTGTAATAGAATCAACCGTAACATAAAACTTTATGTCCAAAATGGCTTCCGCTAATGCAATTTTTAGTGTTATATCAGAAAGTTGAAGCCCTCGTGCAATTTTCGACTTTTTCTTAAACAAACTTTGAATATAGTATGCCACTCTGTACAACCTGCTGAATAAAACAGACATTCATAGCGAAAACTCAATCAGAACATTGAAAGATAAAGGAAAAGGTGTATTGAATTAAGTGCCAGTCATTCCACATAAAACAATATCCATTACGATGTAAACTGCAGAAACACAAAGAGGCTAATAACTATACAGACTTTGCTGTTTAATTCAGGAAAAGGGTACAATCGGGGCATAAACTGCAACGTGCTGTGGAGAAGCTCCAGTTAGCTTAAGTTCTTCTGGCGTATATACGGTGTTTTTAATTCATTTACTCTATCCGACAGAGTCAGGAAGGAAATCCTACAATTTGCATTGATATTGCTTCAAGGATAAATGGAATTTTTGCCATTACCGTCATTGAACCAATTTTACATTCGTTTTCACAGCTCAAACTTGCAATACATCCAAATAAAATTAGCGTTGAAAAATGTTGTTATGTTTGTAGGATTAATAATTAATGGAGTTGTTTGATCTTGCAAAAAAAATGTTATGATGAAGTAAAGGGAATTGGTAATTATTATTATTAATTTATTCGTAAAAGGATTTATATAACTAATAACCTTGCGCTTTAGTTTATACAATGTTTAATTTGATAGAGTGTTTGCACAACTAACTACAAAAGAGCCTCTTGTGTAAGCTTTTTAAAAAGTAAGCACTAAGCTAATGCGTTTATTGCTGGAAAAAACAAAACTGATATTGACATTAAAGTGAAAATACATGCGAACAAAAACTGTAGTTGCACTGATGACAAAGACAATGTTACGATGCCTTAATTTTCCTGGACAAAATTTACGCTTTTGTTCCTAAAGCTTTTTGTGTTGATTAGTTTATTAAGTCACAGCTTGTGAATGTGTGACTTTTTACTTTCCTTTCATATTCATATTCTTCTCTTAGTTATCGTGTCAATCACCGCCCAGCACTCTTCTCCATCCACTCTAAAGCATATTTATACTGATTTATTTTCCTGACTGCGTGTCACCTTAGCAACATTTACCAAACCCGAATAAAGCCATTAGTATGGAACACTCGGAATACTAGTGAAAAATTAAAACTATTTCTGCTTATCCCAATACATGCATACCACTCTCGCAAATGTAGAAAAAAATTTAGACAAACTCAAGGTTTTCAAGAAGGCAATGACATAAAAGGTCGTTGATTTTTACTCCCAAAAGGAAGAATTTTTTTCCCTCAAAAAATGATGAATGTTTTAACACTTTGAAAATTATAAATTGTATACAACATGTTTTAATTGTGAATTGGTGTTTGTAGTTTGTGTAAAATTTTAAATCTGATGATGGCGCTATTGTCTCGCCGAAACGTAATGAAATAAACAATGTATCAAAAATTTTTACTTCACACTTTGACTGAAACCCAGGAAAGATAGGAATATAGTAAGTTGTCAGTTCTATTGAAAACTAATTAGAACAATCAGATTAGTTCTCCTCTTGCAAGTCGCCTTTATTTGCATTTTTTTTAGTTTGAGTAGGACCTTGCACTTTAAAGCCGTTTGCAAATGAACAAATGAGGTGATTTGTTTTCAATTCTAATTTTGAATTTTTTGAATTTGAAACTTTTGAAACGTTAAAATTTAGAGTAGCTAACGATCCAGGTATCGTGCATTTTATTGCAATCATTGACTAATTCCCCGAACTAAAACTTAACCGAACTTGTCATCGATTGAAAAAATATATTTAAGTGCGTTTTGTCTCTATATTAATGAGTTTAAGTTTACTTTTGCTTCTAAATTTTGCAAGTTTCTGTTGCTCCTTCTGCTTCGATTTCCATTTCTAATTTCGAGTTTTTTCTAATTATTGGCTGCAATCACGTCCTTTCAAAACCCGTCTTAACACTCCAAGGCACGAAAATATTTTGCGCATCTTCAAGACCCTTGAAAGTAAACGCAAACTAATTAATTTTGCCTTTGTCTGTATAATCATCATCATGAGGGTGATGTTCTTCTTCTCCTTCCGTTTTTCAAAATAAACAATTTATGCAGTTGCTCATTTATATAGAACATTTGTTGAGCGACTGAGGTATTTAGGCATAACGCCCAGTTAATAAGCTCAGTTAATCTTTTAAGTCTTTAAGGAGTCCAACTCCAGAAAAGTGTGCGGATGGTGATAAGCCGAATAACTCTATTTAGGGCGGAGCTGAAAGTACCAACTTTCAGTCGCTGGAAAGTGAGTAAGTGGTTTTTATTGTTCGTACAAAAAATCCCAATCCGGGCATTAAAATTGAGCCTTTTCAAGCTTCTGAGTGGTAGAACACCATCGACACCACGTATATTTAGGAAAATCGCGTTCATCAATAATTATTATCTGCCGTAGGCATAGAAAATTTCAATTGCCCCCCTGTTGATGAATGGCTCTTTTGCGGAATCGACATTCACTGCGGCTGCATGAAGTTTATACGAATATAGCATCACGCGGAATCCTCTCTGACTTGCAAATTGCGTTTGGATATTTCCTAGCGTGGATATTAGCATATGTATACATTGGCGGATGTGCCAAATATAGAGCTTTGTTAACTAATCGCCAGCAATAGGAATACATCAGCTCAGCAATGCCAACAAAGAACTGGCATGCATTTAAGGCTTTAAAATGCCATTGACTATTGACATGTGCTTCATCAACCGAAATCAGACAAGCCATCGGACTTCGAAACATATTCCCGCCGAACTGATGGTGTTTCAGTGATTCGCAACAAATATCGAGTGATTTCTACCATTAAACAGAATCATCCGTATGAATGGTCATAGGGAAGTTGAACAATGATTTGCTTAGCCACATGCCTCTGTGTTTTCGTGTTAGCTGATAGGTTTCTGTTCGGTTAACTGACTTAACTGCTGTTTGTTAACGAGAGTTAGCACAACCCAACAGGAGATATGGAAAAATTGCCAGCTTAATTCAGAAATCCTTGTCAATGCGAGGGTAAATATGCGAAAATTTTATCACGAGTGCACTTATTGCTTGATACTGTAAAACAATTGAAAAATTTCCTTCAGCTGGAAATATCTGATCAGTATCCCAGGAATAACTATCTGATATCAAATGTGCAACATCGTCTCCCAATATTAAAGAAAATGGCCAATTTTCCAGGACACTACACATAAAAGCCTTTCAGGAGCTACAGAAAGTGGCACTAATTTTTAGTGGATTGGAGTTGAGTCACAGTAACAAATTGAAATTGTGGAGATAAAATGTTGTTAAAAACAGTTTGCCACAGTTGTTTGAAATGATCTGCTTAGGCATTATCAGATTAGAAGCTGTAAAAAATAGTACGGTTTTGGTTGCTGGTCAAAGAATATTTGTTTAGCCCATGCCAGATGTTTGCTTTTAGGGTCTGTATAAACAAATATAAATAAATAGCCATAGTCCATTTAAATTAAACATTGAACAAACGTCAATTGAAGTTAACGCTAGATACTCTATGATTGACTCTATTTTTATGTGATCGAGTCCTGATTTGTACCATATGACTCTAGGTTTGTTCATAGTTTTTTATATTTTAGCATATTTTACTGTTTTACTATAGAGCGGTTGTGTTTTTGATGGCTGCTATTTTTTCATCTAGTTCTTTGTTTTACTTTTAGATAAGTGTATTTTGTTGCCTCATAGGAAAATCTACCGCATCGTCTTTAGATTATGCATGGTTGGCTTCTGAAATCGTCAATATTTACTAACTAAAAAAGTTTTTTTTTTGGCTCAAAGTTAGTTTTGATAATATTAATTAATTAAATATGGTTTAAATAATAAATAAAATGTAATTTGAACATTGAAACATCTACAAATAGACTATAGGTATTTATTTATACATTTTAATTATTTCTATTCTGTAAGTTTTGTTAGTGAAAGTGGAAAGCTAGGAAGCTTTCTACAATCTAGCAAGTTGATAAATTTCCCGTTTCTGATTTTTTTTGTCATTCTTGAAACGATCAAGTTTTCATTGTTGTCGAAAGCAACAAATATTAAATAAGCTAAAGTCAAATTTTTTTATACGAATGAATAATTAAGTGACAACTATGAATTTTTTATAAATGAACAAGCCCCTAAAAATGAGCAACCAGGAAGGTGGCAATTCAGTACCTTAAAACTGCAAAAGAGTTTCCATATATTAAAAGTTGTATAATAAATATCATGCTTGGTAATTTTTCACAAGCTTATTTTTAAAGCAAGAGTTAATGGCATAAAAATAATATTTTTTAAAAGCAGTGTATTTTTTTAAGCTTTTGTATTTCCTGACGAAGAACATTTCTGCATGTTTTTTTCCTTCTATTTCTGTGTGAATTAAAAAAGTGTCATTTAACTACTTTTTTAATTCATTTTTTTCTCTTGACTTTTAACACTTCTATTGGAAAATAACTGACAAATTTTATGAAGCCATGGCTACTATCTACTCTACTATTTTGTACGAAACATTTTAGTTTTACTTGAGTAGTTTTATTGCTCTTCAAGTGCGAGTTAAATTTAATTTTCCCTTATAACTCACTCAGCTTCATTTCTTAACGATGCATCTTTATCCAGAGAAGATTAATCTTTTCTTTCGGCATTGAAAAATGTTTATTTCTCACTTGCAAGGACATTTAACGCGACGTTATTTTCGGGTTCATTGCCAAACTGCTCTGTTGTATGACCCTTCCACATTGGGACGTCTGACTATTAATTGGATTTAATATTTATATAATTTCAATAAATAACACTTTGAATATAGCAAAACTCGTTTCCTTGGGCAACAAATAATTAAAGATTTGTCTTGGCGTCATTTACAAAACATGCAAACCAAAAATGACTGGAAAACTGGAATATTTTTAAGCAGTCACAGTCGTTCCTGCTTCAAATTGCTCAAGTTACCCAAATTTCTTAACCTGCTACTTTCACTCAAACAAAGCTCAACAGCTTTGAAGCTATGAATAATTTATTTCAGAATGTATTTCTTAACGTTAATGCCATTCACATTCGTTTGTTTGTTAACTGTCTTATATTTAATAGTAATACCTTGTTGCCTTACAACGTAAGCAGATTAAGTTCAATCTCCAGCAGTCAGTTTTCCTGAATAAAAAATTAAAACATTGTGCTGGGTGTTAATTGCCTTCATAGCGAAACTAGATGAATAGGAAATAAACTTTTTACTTTACATTTTGCTTAATCACGCTAATCTGATCTTCTACGAAAGATAAATATTTGGAACCCTAATTGTATTACGAAATTGAAATAATTTAATATACATGGGTGTAAATAATATTGGAAGGACCTTCCTCGCCTGCAAGCCCAGTTTACATAGACCTTGTTTTCGATTTAACGATTTGTTTAGATCACAACGATACCCTGGTTTATATAAATACAATACAAATTTAATTTTTATTCAACCAAAGGAAAGCTGTATTACTGGTTAAAATAGCAACAGTCGCTTTACAGGCAGTTTTTTTCATAATAAGAGGTTTTTTATCGTTCATGTTCAATAAGTTCTTGCAACCCATTACCAGGTACTAATGACATCATTCCACTTTGCCTGGATAATTGAACATCAGTAATTACTGTTACCTGATCAATCAAAATTAATACACCGATGTAACCGATTGACCCATTAAATATTAAGGGGCATGGCGGCCTCTTAATACGAAAGGTACATAATAAAACCACGTAAATTGAAAACATGTAAAACATGCTATTAGTGTGAATTTTCAATTTCTGCGATATGATTTAAACCAGCTTTTTATTGCTTGTTTGCATATCGACCTTATGATAGAAACGAGCCAATTACCGAAAAGAAATCGAATAAAATACATCATGTGACCGGCACTGGACTAAAGCTTTGCCGCAATGGCTCTCCCGTTATTGGTCCACTTTATTTTCCAAGATTAAGTTCTGGCTTTGCTACATTTCTGCACCGTTCCGAGAAAAACAAAGCATCTAAGGGACAGATGAAAAATGGTCAAGCAACACAGGGTATCACGAATAAGTAATAAGTTTAGCTGGCTGGAAAGGATTTCGTTCGGTAAAAAGATTGGACCTTTATTGGGGCAAATTGACAGCTGGGGGCAGGAAATTAACTATTTAGAGCCATTGTTCTGAATAGAATTCGGCCACAAGCCTTGGCTAATCGCCGTTTTATTGTGGGCCAATAGTAAAATATGTTTTTTTTTGTTTCAGGTGAGGCTGAAAGGATAGAGGTGATATTGCGGCGTAAGTCCAATCAGCACGCATACATATCTTTGCTTATTTAAGTTGGATAATCCCGCCTCGACATTCTGAGCCTAATGGTTGCTGAGTGCCATTCCAGAATTTAATTGAATAAACTACAAACATCATCTTTCTAGTTCGAGACGACAAAAAATATAGGATATGTTTCATATCTCCCGAGTTAATCCCGGGTATTTGAGCGTCGCCGTTTCTAACATGAATAATTAAATTTCACAGCACGCAGCAAACAGCCTGGAATACTAATAGGAAATTATTTCTGCACAGATCAAAGAATTCATTTATTGTGAATCTAGGTTAAATGCTTCAGGCCGCATTAAGCGCCCGGGAAAACTGAAGGGAAATGAATTGACTGTTGATAATTCACTAAACTCTCCGCAGTAAATATAATAAAATCCCGAAACATGTGTAACTCTCAGTCGGCGGCAGAATGTTTTTACAATGTTCATTCGTTTCGAAGCCGACGAAAAGTTTGTGAGGTTACCAAATAAACTCGTAACGAGATAAGCAAGTGGGGAATTTGTTGCTGTCAAAACACGTATCTTTGAAAAAGAACCGTGCGTTATTAGTTTAGTTTTGAAACAAACTTAGGCCCTTTCCCGCCAGCAGATATATCGTCAAGCGAAGTTTGAAAATAATGTCTTGAAAGCGGCGTTTATTTTGACTTATGCGAAGCTCGGCTCTAACGAGCCCGTATTCCTATAATCCCCCATCAAATAAGGCAACAAATTGGGAAAAATAAAATTCGCAGGGGAATTTGGAGGTTGCGAGGCCTCCGCTGAAAGATTATCGAATGCAAGCACAGAAATAAATAGCTTATTGTTTCAGAATGAGTTCGTCGTTGTTTTTCTTCTTTTGAGACTTTGCATTATTTCATAATCCAATTACCAAAATGTTGTCTAAGTTCTCTATTACTGTGGTATTGAGAGACGCTCCGGAACGAATATACTTGATAAAGCCACTTTTGCCCATGCGTTTTGCCTCCAATACAATAATTATTTGAACTGAGGTAAATTAAAATTTTGATAAAACCGGGATTCCAAAAATATGGATCATATTTTAAAAGAAATATATAATTTTTATGAAAGTAAAGATATTCATTCATAGCTTAACAACGAACTGATTTTTTTATGAGCCGACGACTAGCAGAATATTGCGATTTGTAGTATTGAAAACTTCCTTTAGAAGAACAAATTGCATGTTTGTATTCGGTGCGTGTATAAGCTCCAGCGCAATTACGGAACATTACTGCAAAGCTCAAAGTTTTTTTGAATAGCTGCGGAAAAAGTGAGCGAGAGTAAAAATCACCTTTTAAAATTGAATTTGGGAGCAAACCACTGATACACGCAGCATTATCACATGCATTTAATTTGTTTAATTATAATTAATTCTAATAGTCACTTAATAAAATACTTCATTGCCACGCAATTTTTTATTAATCTAGACTAAAGATTATATTAGTGACAAATGTAAAGGTTCCCGGCATCTTCACCCAAGATGATTTATAACTTTGTGTCTTTTAATGTCATAAGAATAGTTGTGGAAACACGTTATTTTGTTGTTGAGCTTAGTTAGTTCCTTCCATAACAGTCACTTTAGAAAAAGCGGAAAACAATTCTGAGAAAAACGGAATTGAATAATTTTGTAAGAACATTTGAGTTACTTCACTTTTCGGAAATTCTCTGTTGTGCTATACCAATAAATTTGAAAATTAATTCACAATCTTTTAATACAAGAGGAAAAATGGAATCATCTGCTAAATACTGATAGCAGAAGAATAAGAACATTGTATAGTATATAGGACCAAAACTGTACAATATTATACCAATTGCAATAACAAATATGAAAGGTAAGCGTGAGGATGATTTCTTTCATTTATCCAAGCAGAGGTGTTACAGATTTTCATGACTTTCAGAGCTACATCTGTTGAATGTGTTTTACTTACAATTCATAATAGTAAAACATGTGTACCGAAATAAAATTGGAGACTATAATTACCAATTTGTACCGGCCTCTATAGACTTACCGAATTTTTTCTGTTTCCTTTTATTGCAAGTTTCTAAAGACTTGCAAATGAAGTTTTTTCGGCAATCTTTTTTTATTTAAAACATAAGTTTCACATGTATGCTCAATAATAAACACAAACTAATTAGGACACAATTTCAGCTATTTTTTGCAGGAATGAGTTCATTCATGCGATCCACTCAGATCTAAATTTATGCTGTAACTTATATTTTGGCCGTTATCATTTTACTCTCATATAAACTAAACATTCTGCCTAGTTTTACAATGTCGAAATTCCAATTTTAGTAACTGTTCCGCGAAGTTGAGTTAACAAATTAACTAATTTTTTCGACATTTCAACCGTCCTGAAAATCGGGATCCACTGTATACACAAAAAGATCCAATTATCAAAAACATTTTGCCAAGAGTTTTTTTGTTTACAAAATTACTAGTTAAGCGTATTTACGAACAAAGCGAAATTAGCGATTATTTGCCGAACAAAAGTCTATTTTCAATTTCCATTTTCTTGTTCAGCTGCATTGTTTGCGTATAAAAGTAGCAATTATGATTTTGATTTACTTTATTTGCTCTGCTATTAATTATCTTTTTTGTTCAGCTTTAATTTCCGTTTTAGAGATTGCTCTTTTTGATCGCCAATATTTCCAAATCGCTTCAACCATCGCCATTAAAATGAATACTTTGACTCAATGAAAACAGCCGATTATTTTCGCTTTTGATTCATTATCGTCGCAAATTGTGCAAAAGAGCAATGCTATTCTCGCTATTTCCTACATCAAATATAAACCTCCTGTTAACATTTGCTTTTACCAGTAATAGATGGTGAGAGTAGAGAGTAGCATTCTGTCTATAAGTATTCGGTTACGATCTCAACTGTTAAGCGAAGAAAATGTTTGCTATTTTGTAAATTAATGGCATTTTTACTGGATTTGCATGTACGATAAGTATTATCAATGCAGTAAGTAATAATTTATTTTAATTAATAGTTTTTACGAAACAAAATTTGAAAGTGCCTTATTGAAACTGTCGATATTCCATCGTACTTGGGGCCAGCGATTAATAAACATAATCCGACTTTTTGCCCAACTGCCTTGTCTGTTTTTACGCCGCCATCGAGTAGCTAAAGGAATACTTCTACCTGTAGCTATCTTGAAAATGATATATTAATACTGTCATCCAAACTCTTATAACCCTGAAAAAAACCTTTTACATTCCTGTCCGTACTCCAAGCGGGAGAGTTCTTCTACACTTGGCATATTTTTGACATGATTTATTGCCTTCTAGCACATTTTTTCGATGTTCAAGGGCGGAAAAATAAATGTGCGCGTCTACTCTAAAGCGAGCTTTTCTCTTCTGTGTTACTAGATTTTTTCCAAACATTCAATGCGCGTTTTAAATAACCTTCATACTAAATCATCTGAATTCGGAGGAAACTGTGTAATAAAATAAAGCAATTGGCCAACGAAAACATCTGAACTAAGATTATCTTGTACGTGCTTCTGGCACCAACCAGATTTCTGTTTTGTGTAACACAAGTACGAAACTGTCCCTTACCTAGGCCGAATGGTTATAAAAAGGGCTTAAGTTGTTTTTGTTACACCGTTTGCAAAGTTTTCTTTCATGCGACCCTCTGAGCCGTTGATCAAACTCAATTTACATTCGAAGTAAACTTATGGGTGTACGTATTTTTGTTTAGGACAAAGTTATTTATTGAACTCCACTAGAGGGGTTTTATTCCTATTTTCGTGTTCCTGCATAGATCCTATTAATTCATAAGGCATTATCTGCCAAAAAAAGAGGTGCATATAACGAATTTGACCAATCAGCTCTATTCCTCATCTGGTCGACTATATTTTATTTACGAGGGGCGTAGATCAAGTTATTATTGCTACGCGCAATAGAAGCAATAGACAGTATTACAAATATTCCCGCTGTATTGGCTGGATTTGTAATATTTTTACTACCAGTTTCAGTCATTGAGTGAGCTGGACTGTAAAATGAAATACTTTGTAAATTATTTCTGCTTTTATGGTTCTTGCATACATTTTATCTCCCGAATCAAATAGAACAGCTCCGAAGTCATTAACTGGCGAATAAAGAGATGGGACAGTGAAAATACAAGTCAAAGCCCGTTTGCTTTCGAGCATTTTAATAGCTAATTGTATTGCTTCAAAAGTGCTTCAGTACGTTTTCAATTCGGCTCTTAAAAGCAACATTTAATGCTGTATTTATAGTCAGCTGCAACACAAAGACTCGCAAATGAGTATTGTCTTCTTCGTAAAGATGTCGTTCAATCAAGCAACTGTATTCAAAATTCTCTTTGTTTGCTAGTTGCATTTTTCTGTTTTTTACAGGCAATTAACCTTTTCGAGAATAAACCTCCGCCATTCCACAGAATGATGAAATAATTTTCTCCATATCTTCTTCCTTGCCACTTTCTGAAAGTGTCCTTTATGCAAATACCTCTCTACCTCTGAGGATATATATTGTCAATTAGGGCGACCTTCTCAACTCCTTTCGGTCCACTTATGTACACAACCGCTTCTTGCACCTTTATTTACGGATAAATATTCTCCACCGGGTTCCTTGCTTGTCTTTTCCAAGCTGTAAACTCCAAAGTATGGGCTATATTAAGTGATAGGATTTTTTCAGTCAACTTTATCTCTTTGGGCAATAAACTTTGGCCAAAAATTGAGTGGGAAATGCAAATAGAAAGGAATTTAGCAGATGTAGAATGAACAGTCCTCATTTCAAATGATTATTTCTCATTAAACGACTCCTATTCCTAAACACATACATTTTTTCGATTCATCAACATCTAGCTGGGGTTATCGGAGATTCAGCTTCAAAATTGCACCCGTTTTTACTTGCAAACATGTTTCAAATCTCAGATATCACAGCTTAAAAAGCTTCTGAATATTTAACCACTCTTGCAAGCTGAACAACATTTTGCCAATATGTGGCTTGGTATTTGGTTCAGACTTCGTGCCATTTTCACCCGAATAGTTACGGGCGTTTTAGAGTGGTAAAGTTTTGAAAATATCTGCAACTTTTTTAGAAAACTCCCATTGAAACCGACTGAAAAAACTTTCTGGGTATAGGACTGGCTAACTTCTTAAGTGGACTTACAGAAAATGAAAATGTTTGAAAGTTAATAGCACTTTCTATTCAACTCTTCAACAAGTAGATACTGTTGCTGTTTATCGCTGTTAAAATGATGAACATTAAGATTCCAGAGGTATTAACAATTCTATATTAACTTTGGAAAATGCCTGTAATCTTTACTGGCACGTTCCCTAGAATAAGGCAATAAATACGGCTATAACGCAAATAATGGCCTGCTTTATAGTTAACCATTAACTGCTAATGGAATTAGAAGCTAAAAACCATAATAGCGCCCATGCACAATAAGCTGAGTTTTCCCCTTCATTATTAAAAGGTCGCCGGGCTCTATTCTAGATAGAGACCTGTTCAAAAGTACGAAAAGTTCTCCACATATTATCTTACTATCAGGTGAAAAAGTGCAGTGCTAATCCTTTTAGCCTCTTCATTTATACGCGATGGGGTTTTAGTTTGGCCATTATTCAGACGGACTGAAAGTTGGTTTTTCTTTTCATTTTTAATTTAGCGTGATTCAAATAATTTACTTGAAAAAACCGGTAAAATGAGGAGCTGAAATGTAACAACGATTTACTTAGGGTTTTTCATTTTCTGAAGCTTCATAATTTATCAGATTGCAGTCATTTTTTAAGCAAACTTTATCTCCTTTCACAACAAACACGAGTTAATTGTTTGAAAAAATCGCAAACTCTCTAACTTTACGGAAGTCTTGATAAATGGTATTTCTTTTTTGTCCCTGGGAAAATGGAAGTCACGAGTGATTCGGCGGGAAATCAGGTAAACGGAAAAGCGACGTGGCTTGTTAAGTTTAATAAAGATTGGAGTTTGGGCTTGAAAAGTTCAGCCTCATCGATTAGACAATCTCAGTTTGGACATCAAAATTTAATTGCTTGGTTTGGTGCACTGTATTTCCAGATAATTTATGTATTAGCCAGCAATACGCTTGGATCATACTTGAAAACAAGTGAAAACTTCTCAGATTATTTAATAAAGAACGTTTTAATTTGTGTTGACAATATTAGGTTCCATATCTTCTGAGAAATTAAGTTGAATTGCACTAATTTGTTATAGTCACACAAACGCAACATTAAAAAAGTGCTTCCTCCCAATTAAACATATCACTTCTGGGATCATTAGACTAATGAGTAGGCGTAAAAGGACAAAAGACACTTATCAAGGAGATATATGAGTTGCCCGCTGTGCACATATTTTATACTTTGCTGTATTCTGCCCGGCTTATTTGCAGCAGAAAATATACATATAAAACACTTGGATGCAGTTCACACAAATGCAGGTACACTGTCCTTTGTTAAAATGCATGCACATGGTCATGTATTTGCTAATTACCTGCATTAAATTTCCAGAATGTAACGAAACTGGAATTACCTTCTGATGCTGCACCTATGGAATCCATAAGCCGAACAATCTAATCACTAATCGTCCGATTTCCAATTTGGCGCATTTAGGTTGATATGAAATAATTCTCGGACATCAAACAAGAAATCCCTGCTTCCAAATTGAAATTTCCATTTGAAGCTGGCAAATCCAAGAAAAGCTAAAGGGCTCAAACAGTTCCGGTTGCCATATAGTGAGGCTTTGCTGGTAAATGAGGCACGTTCTATACACTCAGCCTTCTATTAAAGTAATCTTTCATTTTCAAAGTTGAAAATATCAGAGAGCTAAACTCTAACGTGCCTCAAATTATTTTTGGTGATTGTTTCGATAGATATTAACACTGCGAAATGACGACAAAATAAATAAAAATTTTTGAAAGGATTGCTCGCAGATAATTATATTCTCATGCATTTACTGCTTAGAATTGCACGTTTTCTATTGGTATTTGAAGACACTGAGGAAACTTTTAGTGACTGAGTTTTATTGGAGACCTGCAAATTTTTCCACGGAAATGCTTCAATCCTCACTTCGCAGCTTCAGGTTTCTATGTTGATTAGAAGGTTTGAAGTTTGATGTTGGATGTGAAGGAAAAATTTGCTTAAAGGAAAACGTTTTCTCAAAATATCCAAAGTGACTTCGCTAAAGATCTCTTCCCAAAAACCCAAAATTAAAAACTTCTGTTGTTTTTTTTTCTGTATGTTTTTATTCGTATATATTTATACAAACACGATTTTGTGACTAGTGTTACTATTTCTTGCCTTCATCAAACTAGTACTTAAGCTGAAAGATCACCAGATGGAGATGATCGCAAATATGCAGCAAACTGTTATATGGTTTATCATGCCTGTTGTTACAGATTGTTTTTGATACCATTTTTCCACAATTTTTCAAGAAAGGCCCACTATCCCTTTAATCGAAATGACATTAGCAGGAGTTTGGAAACACGATAATAACGGGTTTTTTCATTTCGGCCAAGAGTTTGGCTTGTAAACATTTAGAACATGCAGTTTGCTTATCAGTTCAAAATTTCCTGCTTTACTTTAGCATTATTTCCCCGTTCTGTTTAAAATTGCCCGAGTGAAAGAAAATAGGCCTAGCCAATTCAAGATAGGGATTAGCGACGAATTTTCAACTGTAATCTGCATTTCTTTCCCAAAAATTCTTGAGCATCGGCGGCAAAAAGCTATCAAATAGTCTTATAATAAAATGTATATATAAAAGTATAATAGAACAACTATAAACGTAAGTCAGTAATTAGTAATTTGTATTGCTAATTTACCAAAAAGACTTTAAAACCTGTTTCCGGTCAATCAGAAAACTAAAGTTTTATTGTAGCTTAGAGATTGCTAAAGTTTTCCGGGATTTGCCTTAATTAGGTATCCTTTGTCTCAAACCGGAAAGTTTAAAGGATATCTTTTCGTGTAGTTATCGCGAAAAATACAACATCGGACTTTGGAAGCGCAATTTGTAAATGTTGAGGCTGTTTCAAGTCGAATCAGGCTAATGTTGCGTCTTCAGGTGACACCAGATAATCTACAGGAAAACAACTGACTGACTGAAGGAAAAAGGAGACATTACAACTCACTTAGTCCGGTTGTGAATGTTTCCGCAAATTCAAAGGAAACATCAGATAGAATTAGTATTGCTGCCGTTTATTGCAAGAAGGATCTAATTCAGACCGGGCATGAAAGCTTACATTTCATGATTAATTTTAGGCTAAACAGTTGGAAATTACCGTTGAGTTTCCCCGGGAAATAAATGAACATGAATCTATGCAAGTTATGACCATGAAAGAAAAGTCTGAAATTTATGACCCTGTTTGAAGGAGACTATCTGTGCACGAAATTCAGGCCAGCGTACCTTAAAGTGATATCTTAAGCTATAAATAATTTCTTGGGAGGAAATTAGTTTTCAGGTTTAGATTTAAATTTACGCCCTGTAATTAGTTTCCAACAACTTTTTTCATTTCGCCCAACTAGGAAATGCTAAAGGAGAATTATTCATAATTCACTGTGCAGTTTCAGATGAGTTCTAGGAGAGCTTGTTAGGGTAATTAGTCGTAGACAACACTGAATAAGTATGATTAGCGAAGTTCTAAGCAAGGTCTCATTGCATTATATAATTACTCTTGTGAGGATAATACTTTCAGCGAACTAAAACTTCCAGGTTGAGATCTTCTCCTATTAGACTGCAGACATGTGAGCTACTTAGCATGTTTCTAAAACACCTAGATTGAGTTAAATCTGCTCAGTTTCAGATTGGATCAGTATCCTTGAAAACTTGGAAAAACAGCTTCGAATTTGAAAATTTATGGCTAATCAATATAATATCTTGGCGGAGAAACAATTTTCGCTTTCTCGAACCGAACAAGGATAGACTGCGGAGAGGCTTTGAACAGATGCTTTGAACACAAAGATAAATGATCGACCCTTTAATATAAATTGCCTATATGCCTATTATAATAGCATGTTACAGACCTGGGAATTAAATGTGTCAATATTTGTATAGGTTGATTGATTTATTGTTGCAATTAGGATCGCAAATGCTCCACTACCATTCGCTTGTCAAAATCAAAATTTCAGATATTCGACACGGAGACAGAATAATGCTTCGAGGAAATTATATGCAATCCCTGATGCCTATGAAATTATTTTTATGGATTTATTTCCAATGTAGTTTCTATTTCAATGATACAAATAAAACTGTTTCTGTTCGATGCTGTTTTTTGGAACTTTTTCTTTAAAATTGCGTCCTGCTTCGATCAATTTTTATTAGGAGGAATTGAGGGCGCTGCTAATTAATCATCGGCCCCAATTGATCCATTCTCGTTTAATGTGTTTTTTACGCTAACCGACTTTATTAACGGGCCTATTCTATTCATCAATGATCCCATCAATTCTTGATAACAATCAGTCAAAATGATATCCTTTTATCGTTGGCAGGTCGGCAAGGCATGAAATATGCTTCTCATTCCTATCTGAATGTGAAGGGGTTGCTCGGTTAAAAATCAGCTTTAAAAACATAAATTTCCTCATTAGTTTCACTTTCCTCCCGACTGATTGGGTTGTTTTGTTGCATCGAAATAGCTAAACCATTCGACGCATTGTCACAGTTCCATTATAGTTGCATGGACTTGCAATAAATTTAACTGAATTTAAAGCCAATAAAATTTGCGGTTGCCTTAATGATTGAAGCAAATGCAAAACCAATTTGCTTCTCTGCTGTTTAACTAATTAGCTTTTATTGGTATTTGGGCGGCATACATGTTAATGTTCCTGGCTGAGCCTGCATCAATTCCACTACATTTCAAACGATTTCATTATCCCACTATAATAATGCAAAGACGCTTTGGGGTAGTTTCGCATAAAAGTGCAACCGTTTTTCGAAAAACGAATGTATCCAATAAAGTTGAATTCAGTCACGTTTTTTAATTAACATTAGCATTTTAATACCATTACTTTGTTGTCGCTCGTTAGGGATTATTAATTAAAAAGGTCGGTCCACGTATTCGTTATTTAAATTCTCACACATGTGGAGGAGTAAGATGAGTTGGAGGGATTTGCAAAATAAACACTCTACTAATTGGTTTACCAGCCTGGATAAACTGCGAAAAGTGCGCCTTTCTTTACATGGTGTTTGTGTTTTTAATTAATGAAAAGCGACGTTTTGCTTTGTGGCCATTTTATTAAACATAATCGCTAATCACACGCAAAACGTGTGTGACCAACTAATTTTTCAATTAATTCGCCTCCAAGAGCAACCAGAAATTAACACTAAGGTGGCTCAACAAATTTTGGCTCAAATTGTCTAAATAATTAAGACAATCTACTTTTCTGGAATCTGATATTTTGTGTCGCCAATTAGGTCAAGTTTTCAACCAGGTTCCAGAATTTCAATTCGAGGAATTCTCAAAGTATTTTGATTCAATGAAAATAGATTTTGTAATCAAGCTAAAAAGATGTAAAATCCGCTTAATGTAAGATGCGTTAAGAAGTTTTAAAAAATGTGCCTGTAAAAAGGACTGAAACTTTTCCTTACAAATTATTTGAGAACTGTTTTAACATAGATAAACAAACTGATTTTTTTGTCAGGCTGTTATATTCGAGTAACAAATCACTGTATAAGTTACAGATAAAAACGTTTCAACGGCAACACTTATTAAAGGAAGGATTTAGGTAGTATTATAACTAATCAGGAAAAGTAACCTTGCATTGTACGCTAAAAATATACCCATAACAAATCTCAAAATATAGCCAAATTTATTTCTAATCAATAAATGTATGAAAATGTTCCTTTAACAATAAAGTTGAAGAAATGGATAAAAATTAGGAAAACTTTTAATCTCAGGCACACCTAGAGCTGGTTTCACTCTCATTAGTTCTCATGTGCAGGGTTTAGCCTGAAAATAGCACTGCAGAAACCAAATATTTACAATCAAAGTCAGTAGAAGAAGAAATTTGTAAATAAAATCAAACTTTCAGCATCAGCAAGCCGATTAAAGTGGTACAAAAAGGTGAAGATTTATTGATGTGCTTTATCCCCGAAGTCTCTTTAGAATGGCTTTCAGAAAATTTCAAAATATATTCAGCTTTTAGTCGATTTAAAATTTAATTGTTTGATGCAAAACCAGCTGTTGATACAACATAAAATATAAGAAAAAGGTTTTAAGTTAAAGTAAATCTAAACGTGACTCAGAAGAAAGTCCGAGGATTGAAGTTTCAGATATTTTCAATTTCCAACTTGACTTTAATATAAGGATCAAATAAGACATTGTCCAAAGCTTAAAGGAAAACCCAAAATGATTTGGATAAAAAGCACATTAAGTGTAACATTTTAAGCGAATAAAAGAAAACTGGGGAAGCTTTCAAAATTGTGTCTGAAAGTGAGCAATCACCACATCTGAAAAGTGGAAAATCATATGAAAACTTCGAACCTTAAAATCTAAGAAAAGCCTATGACTTATTGTCAGCGATAAAGGGGCTGAAAGTTAAAGCTGGTGACTTGACTCCACATTTGTGCCTAAAAAAAAAGAATTTCAGGAAGCTGAGGAACTACCCGCAAAGTATCCAAAAGCCGATCAAGGAATTTTTGAAATGTTTCGAGGTGGGGAAAGACGATCAATTATACATTATTTGCATTTTTAGTCGCTCAATCGTATGTAAACTACTGAAGAATCACACTCAAAAGTCCCAATATAAATTGTCTCATAATTATTTTCAGGCCATTGATGAGCTTTTTGAAAATTTAATTATTTTTTCAGTGGATCCCGAACTGGGACATTTGCAGTAAACTTAGTTACAACCTTCAGGAATTTATAGTGATCAAGTTTCACGTAGGTAATTTTAAAAATGTACTGTTGAACCCTTGAAAGGTTTTCACGTTAACTTCTAGTAAAGATTCCTATCTGGCACTAAACTGAAAATCTTTAGCAGACCGGCACTTATTAGATGAAAAGGAGCCAGTTTATAAAATTAACACACTAAACAAAGACTTGCTCATAAAGACTAACAGGAAAATCAATAGTGGCAATTTGAATTTAAAAAAACTCAAACAGATTCTGAAATTAGGCAGTCTGAGGTTATTTGGGATTTTAGATAAAACGTCGAAGGTAGCCTGAAGCTATTTACGATGATCCACTAAACACAAACAGATTTCGCTTGCAAGCACAGTTAACTTCTGACTGCAAGAGCGTTTTAACCTAGCAGCGTAATAATTTGCGCATTACGGATATTTGAACGTAACAACTTATTAAAGTATCATAAAGCCAGAGCAACGGTTTGGTTGACGATTTAATAGCTTTTCCCCGCTTTGGGAGCGGATTTAATCTACTGACCGACGAATCTTCTCGAGATTTATATTTCCCTGGAGATTTTAGGTCAACTAAAGACAACAGTATATTCCGGGCTTGACTGTGCTTTAGATTTATTACAACAACGCAAAATATTTGCATTTTAGTTAATCTAATTTAAAATTGCTTGGTGGGAGTTTTTTCCGCATCTCCCAACGAAATTTATGAGAGTTGAATTTTATTAGATCGGTGACCGAAATTTATGGTCTTCGTCTTTCCTTTGAATATTAGATGTTGAGTTTTATTATTTTCCACTGTTCACTAGTGATTTTCCGGCCGCTTCCTCGCTTCCGACTCAGCATTTCAACGTAATGGTTGAAACTTGAGAAACGCATTAGTCTGCATAGGACAATTCATTGAAAATAAAACAACACGTGCACAACTGAAATCCAGACACAGATTTGTTTACGAACAAAAGCGAGAACTGTTCCAAGTTTATCGTGCAACATGAAGTCTTCCAAAGAAAGCCTGCCTGAAATGTTCCGTTAATTCCGGATTTTATTCCGGCAATGTCCAAGAGTTGGATGGAAAAATTCGTTTCCTATTTAGATATGCTAATGTACAGTTGGAGGAGCAGATTTCTAAAATATATGCAAATTTTAACAGCCCCAGAAAATTTTTAAGTAAGCCCGATTAAATGTTTCACATTTCTTCGGTTGCTCCTTGTATTTTGACCGTCCCACGCTTTCCAGCCGGCGATAAATTAAGCAGTAGAAGGTCGAAAAATTTAAAAACATTATTGCTCAGGATTTGGCATCAGAAATATGTACTCTTTTAGTGATCTCTCCAACCAAAGTGCAACGTATTTGAAAGCTTTTTGTTCTAATTTATATTCCAGGACTGCCTGCAGCAGCAAAAAGTACCTTTTTTTCCGGTGATGTTTGGGAAATGCTCTTTTATGCACTCCCAGAGCTGGTGGTCTGGGAGTGCTCTGGGTTGTGTGGGACTCCAGCTAAGCTGTTTACCTACTAAAACCCTTTCCTCACCGCCGAGGTGGTGTTTGGGCGTACCCCGCGGTCATTTCTGTCCTATTGTGCCCTCGTAATTTTACTCCCTCATTATCCCTGTATATTCAATGAATTCCAGAAGAATCTCGAGGGGAGTTCGCATGATCTGGTCTGGTGGAATTTCATCCCCTCCCAGGAGTCTTCGTCTACCTGTTTCATATGACGTGCAGTGACACATAACATGCAGAGTAGTTTCGTCCTCTAATTTGCAACCTCTGCAGGCCGGTTGATCGCTCAGTCCCATCCCGAAGAGGAGTTTTTTAA
This sequence comes from Dendroctonus ponderosae, assembly GCF_020466585.1. Lineage (NCBI taxonomy): Eukaryota > Metazoa > Arthropoda > Insecta > Coleoptera > Curculionidae > Dendroctonus > Dendroctonus ponderosae. The sequence continues at coordinate 8,680,331 of NW_026018715.1, forward strand.
AGGGGGCATGTCCTGTTAAAAAGGCCACTATCCTTCTTATTTTTTGCCTGCTGAGACCTAGCAGTTCATTTTTACGTACTGGTTGTGGAGGTCCCACCAACTGCTTTGCAGTATGGAGTCGCGCTGTCTCCTCCCAGTACTTTCTGTGTTGTTCGAAGATTCACTACCCAACTGCCGCCCTAACTTGGGCCTGTGATATACTACTAGCAGATTCTCGGTTGGTCAGTGGTTTCTCGGTCCCTGCCTTAGCAAGCCGCAGCAATCTCGTTTTCTTTGTTCTTACCAGTTCTTGCTAGTTCTGTACCAGTTGCTCAAGTGAGTTTTACTCTGGTTGAGCTCCCTGCCAGGGTTGTAAGTTCTTTTACACAATCTATCACACATTGTGACCTGATTGTGTACGATTCTAATGCCTTTATTGTGGCTTCATCTCCAGTTACGATGGGAATGTGCTTACGTGTGTAGGCTCTTTCCTTCATTTTCCGGGTGCAAATTGTTATTGCTTATTAGGATGCTTGCTTGGAAAGCTGTCATAGTTGTACCCAGGCTTAAGGTAATTCTTTCCCCAGTTCTTCCTCTTTCGACTATACCAGCGCCTGTGCCCGAAACTGTTTTTATGTCTTCCGTGTACCATACGGAGTCCTCTGTGATGGCTGATGAAGTTTCTCCACCATCTCCCCCTCATTTAGAACATAAAAAAGCTACCTTATCTCCACGTGAAATTGCTCCAAAATTCACTCTCTTTCCTTATAGGCCTCAAAAATAATTTTCCAGACAGCAGCCAAGCCAAGAAAGCAATATCAAGGCACATACCTTGCAGTACAATCCATAAATCGTGGTAATTGAAGAATAAACGTCAAACGCCAAAGCTTGATAGTAATATTTACTTCGGTAGGTGGTATTTGCGGCCATAGTAGACTTTATTTTTTGATCCTATTCGGATAACTAACGGCATATAGGCAATAAAAGAGCGGCAAATCTAGTTTCCTGAGGTTATTCTTGGTCCTTTCCCATTTGTGTTTATGCCCGATTTAGTGGCCCCTTTATCGCTTCACAGTTTGCCGGGAGTTATAAGGAGCGAATATTTATGGCGTTATGAGTGAGTTCCAAAACTTCCTACTTTATTGTGCACAAGATTTATCTTAGCAGTCACAAAAATATACGAGACTTTCCGGAAGGTTGACTAATGCTTATGTGTGTTTTATTTAAACTCTTGCCTCGAAGCAGAAAGAATAGTTATCAAGTTGAAAAATGACCAAGCTTCGCAAATGCTCCAAAATTCTATTTCAACTCGAGTTATTCAACGCAAGTCCTACTAAAAATCTACATGGTTTTGCCTAGTCAAACTGCTAAGAGCCAAAGTAAAATGTCGTGTTCAAATTAAATCAAAAGCCCAACTCCGTTCGCCAAAGTTTCTTCAAAAAACACCTCAAACTTAGCAGTTTGAACGGTTTACCTACGTCGTCCAAAGTACTACACAAGAAAATAAGAACTGATTTAGTTAATAAACTTTTAATGCCTTTATGAGGCTGAAGCGAAAGTAATTTACGTTACTTAATTAATTTCAAGAACATGCTACTTGAAGTGGCTCAAGAGATTTTAGAGCTCCTTAAATCGCTCAAGATATGAAAAGAGGTTGTGTTAAGTTAGTCGGGTCTTTTTGAGTACACATGATACATATCAAGAGTTTAGTAAAATAAGTGTCATCCAGACCTAAGAAAACAGCATTTAAATAATTGCATTTTACACATCTGGAGAGTCAATTTAGTGTGATTTATAAAGTGGAATTAATTAATCTGATGTTATTTGGAAAAATGATTGTAGGTGTAGATTTTTGTCATTCATTCTGGTTGTTTTAATGGGACTAAATTTCCGTGTGACTTAACAAAGTTCTGACTGGTTACAGTTTTTTGTGACTGAAAATGCTCAGTTTGTAATGAGATTTTGAATTTTTCATAGAATTTCAAATATTTGTTCATGTGCAATGTAAGCATAAACTCAAGAGTTATCGAGAAATAGACGAGTCAGGTCTTTTGGAAAAATCACGTTTTTTTAAACCAAAAGAAGCGATTCAGGTTTCTTTTAAATAAAAACGAGTTTCGATTTTTTTTGCAAATCGTTGAAAACATCTTTCCATTGATACTTAATATACATTTGTTGGTTTCCATATTGTAGCTCGAAGCCACATTAATTCTTTTGGTTATTGCAACTCTAAATTCTACTTTACCGATTGAAAAAATGTTGAAGACTTTAACTTGTCTATGATTAGTTAAAAGTCAGCATATGAAGTTAATTGTTGTCAAGTTTCGCTACTAAATCGGTTCTCTTCAGGAGCACAGAAATTCAGGATTCAATCAAAGTCGTCCTTCAGATAAGTGCTTAATTTAATGGTTTAAATCGCATTAAATCAATATATTTACCAGCAGAACATAGCAACTAAAAAAACTTTCCTTTTTCGGAAAATGATTAAGCAGCCACAAACATAAGATTGGAAAATCAATTGGGTCCACTTGAAGAACTGCAGAACACGAAAAATAGTAGCTGATATGTGAAAAATATTGAACCAGAAGTTCGCTATGGAAGTTGTGATGGGAGTTTGTTTAAGAAAGTGCTGGAAATTCGCGCAAATTTAGAAATGCAAATGTACAATTAAGCCCTCACGAAGACATTGAAAGGACACAGAACAACAACGGCGAAAATTGCAGAAATGTCCATTGATTTTTTATTCTATGCTGAAATTAAAAGGCACTAAAAAGACAAATCACCATTCAAACTCCGAGTTTGAAAGTTTACAAACATGTTTATGAGAATCAGTCCTACTATGACTAGGACCAGCAAATCAAAGGTTTCAAGATTACTTAACAGTGGAAAGTGCAAAGCAAGGGCTGCGGAGGAGAAAACAACCGATTTCCGATAACGGCGTACTATTTGTAGTCGAAATTGTTAAATTGACTGAAATTGAACTTCGGCGAGATCAACATCGATTTCTGCATGAGTGAGTCTTTGACGCGGCATTTGACGAAGTCATTGAGCTTCAAAAACCTTCATTTGCTATACATAACTGCAATGTTGACTGGAATTAGAAATAACAATTGATTGGAAAGTACAAACTTAAGGTGGCACCTGATTTAAATAATTGGACACTCATCCAGTTGTTGGGGCTTTTCTTGCGACGTAAACCGACCGAACGTGGCAAATAAAGTTTAAAATGTACCCAAGGTTTGCTTTTAAAATTTAAACGAAATCGTAAAAAGCCAATAGTGTTGCAACATTTAAATGCAACTTTGCACTTCAGAGTGACGGTTCCAAATGCAATAAGTTTCTGAAGAAGTTGAAAATATCAGCGTGGAGTGAATTTATTAATGGGCTGGATTTTTATGCTAACAAACTTAGCAGCCAGTCGAATTTCCACTTCGTTCCGCTTATATTGAAGGAGGATTCTTTATAAGCTCTACGCTCTTAATGCCATATCGCAATTAATTGGGCTTCGTTTATTTTTAGGGTTCGGGAATCTCGAGCAAACTTTTAAATGAGAGCGGAATTCCAATATAGTCTGCTTCTCGGCAAGTATTTGCTGTAGCCAATTTATAAGAATAGAGAATGCTCTTTGTAACAAAGTTCCTGTGCAACAGTCATGTTACTATTTTTTTAAGCAAGAAAATAAGTCACTTTCGTTGAATGTGTGGGGCAATTTACTAAACAGTTCCAAAGTGCAATTCAGTTGAAATCGTTCTAACCAAATATTTAATTGTGGAAAAGAACAGCAGTTTTATTTCATTACACCTCGCCACACGTGTGTCATCGCTATTGAATTTAAATGGAATTTCATCCCAAAATACAATTATTTCGGTAAACTAAATACTGTTTAAACAACTGGTTTCTGGATACGTGTTCATTAATTGTGGCCACTGTTCGGCATGTAATCCAAACGCAGGTCCAGGGTTAATTAACATAAGGAAACTTGCCTAAATAATTAATGTTGCTCTGTTTGGTCTAATGTGTTTCACATGAAACAATTGTTGAAATGTTATAATTAGTTGGCTGTGAAGTGGGCAGTAATAAATTTTACGCGATCGGAGTCCTTCTACTATGCCATTAAACACCATATCATTTGCCTAAATAAATGCAATTTTTATTAGCGCAGACTATACTTGGCTTCCTCTGAATTTATTAGCTTAACAACTCATATGTCTCATGTTTTTTAAAGCCATAACATATAATTTATGGCAAAATGCCGGATAATGTTCAGAGTTAACGAGCAACGGAAAGTAGTAAATGCTGGGAATGTTAGTTTCATTATCTTGAAAAATTATCTGCCTGGATTTGTCTGGGATTCTATTGTTGGCTTTAGCTCATTTCGGAACTTTTCCTTTATTAGGGTTAGCGGAAAAACGCAAACTTACAATTAGGAATTAATTTGGCCAACAATTAGCAATTAGTTTAAAAAGGTTCAGCTCGCACTAAGAAAATGGATTCGTTACTAGAATGTATTCCCGGGAAGTTGAAGAGCTGTGTAACTATTCCGGGTTGTATTGCGGATTTATTCTGTTGAAAAGAATTCACCTTTATTTTTTGTAAATTTTTGGAAGTTCGAGTGTGTCTTGCATATAAGCGCAACTGACTTTAAGCAATCGGTTTTCCAACATTATTTCAAAATCCTGAAAGCACACTTTTTTGGCAAAGCGGGAACATTATATTCCGCATAATAGCAAAAATAGGTCGAATCCAATATCAGTTATTATTCAATAGTAGAGAGGCTGATATACTTCGTTCTTAGTTATCCGCTTTGGATTATGTCGTCTGCATAAATTGAAGTTGCGACACTTCGTACAAACTTTTTGTGATGCAAACATCAGCCCCAAAGCTGAATTAAACGGAAAGTTTCTTAATAAGCACCAAGCTGAAAACTTCCTTTCAAAATTTCTAAAAGCTTTCAGTTCAACCAACAAAGTATCCAAAAATCTAACTATTTCAAAGCAAGTTTTCAGATCTCTAGGTTTACTTTAACGAATTCCTGCACAATACCTATTAGGCTTTTATTAGATCCAAAGCACAGCAGCATTTTCTCCAACTTCTCGCCTGATATGGAATAATTGTTGCGGGAGTTTAATGTTAGTTATGAATCTTGTGAAGTTAAAACTTTCGCTCAAACAACATCGTAATTCAGTTTGGAACAATTTATAGGGTGCCAATTACAAAGTTTCAGATGGTGATGAATACACAGTTGGAGAGAAAGTGTCATGTAGCATCTGAAATAAATGACATTGGTTGGAGTTTCCCTTTAGAAACTGCGGTTTGTGGTGGCAACATTTCGACGAGCTTTCATCATTAGTATATCTTTGACAGTGCTTCACTTCATTGGTGCTATTAGTATTGTTTCTATTAGTTGAAAATCAACCAGGCGGTTTTTTGCTTGTGGGAACATTTAGGGATTTAATTGTATTTAATCAGTTTTTGATTTATTAACCACGTTAGGAAACTGTGGCCTTTTTTGAAGGCTGAACAAGATTATCAATCGAAAGCTCAAAAATATTAATATTGACATCACACATCTTCTAGTAATGCCTCAAACCCCTAAGCAATTTTATATAGTAGAATTTCTGTTCAATGCGGCGCTAGACAATATCTAGAATTTCACGATCCCTTCGTCAAGTTTCAATGAAACTAAGCCTAAAACATCCCTACAAATTTGGAATTACGACAGGTTTCGAGGCTGAACTACATTGAATCCCTTGTATGCCGAAACTTTTTCGACCTTTGCATTCGTAATAATATTAACTTGATAAGGGATGGCAGTTACAAAACTCGTTTAAAACGGAAGCTTAATTTCAGAAATATCATATTTGCTTAAAAGCAGAGGAAACATCAAGGCATATTTATACAGGTGAAGGCTATTATAAATTGCCAAGATCACCCGAATTGCTACTTTACAAAAGTACCCATTAAGAACGGTATAATGTATCTAATGTTTGTCTGAATTTCCGTGGAATGTTTGCTTCAATTTGTGTGTGTACATGTTTGAATGTGAATCACTTACTTGCTAAGAAGATTGTCGAGCATTTGAGTAGGTACATCTTAATCATCTACATGAAGCTGTTTATATATTAAGGCAATTATTTTCCCTGTAAGTTGTCGATCTATCTTCGCCCCATTACGGGCTAACTTCAAACTTATAATGCGATCACAGAAACTTTCCTAATGCAATTTCCAATATATTCCAAAATCCGTTAAATTGGCTCCGTAGGTGAAGTATTGCCGAAATAATTATTTTATTGGTACCCAGCCGAGCCCCAAACATTTAACAAACTTTACACCTTTGACGATAATTAAGTTTATTTCATTGCGTTCGAAATTTGTTATGAAACTTATTAGAGATTATTCTCGCCAAATTTTCGTTCGAACTGGAATATAATTTAATTCGAAACTAGTTGAGAAAGGGAGTCAATCTGAAAGTTTCAAATAGCGGTGAACTTCACAATTCAGACCAAGCTTGGCGTAGGTTTGGAAGTATTGGATTTAGGTACGGCTTAGTTTCTTCCCAACCTAAACCTCACTAAAATGGTTTTGGGATGGCTTCAGTTAGTCCCGCCCAACTAGAAGGCTTAAGGCTCGTCTAGAGAATTTTGTATTTAATAAAATTAATTAGACGTGCTTGTGTGCCTGATTCGTTTTTTGAAGCGGTTGTTTGATTTTATTCGATATTTCTTTGTCAAGTTTTGCGTTCGTTTTAAGTGCAATCTTACTGCTGCCATTTAGACCCAGCATGATCAGGAATTGACCTTTATAAACCTGTTCTTTATGTTGACTTTATTTTCTTAACAAATTTTTGATCGGTTTGATTGTTTTGAAGTGGCCTCAGTTTCTCATTGCTCAATCTTTTCCAGGTTATTATAATAACATTTTCTTCAAGTCATCCACCTGTTTTTTCACTAAAGTTGAGCACCTATTTTGAGTTTGAGTTCTCATAGCTCAATCTTTTTCAGATTATAATTACAATACTTTCTGCAAGCCTTCCACCTGATATAGTAATATATTCTGACACACTTGCTAGAGTACGGGAAAATTCATAGAAATTCACAAAACTATCGGGCGAATAGAATTAATATCTTTATAGCATTAATTATTCGACAGTAAGATCACTCTGGTTCAATCGATATATAAGCCGACAGCGCATAACAAACTGCGCAATATTGAATCACCTTTAAAACTTACACAAAATTTTTTCTGAAGTTACAAACAACTGATGCTTGCGAAAGGTGTTTAACTATTATTTTTGGACAACCGACTATAAGCCTTAAAAGCTCAAGACTTTTACGTTTCTTTGAAACTTCATTGGAACGAGTTCATACGATTTGTTGTAACTGTATTTAGCATTTTTTTATAAATTGGATCGATTCACTTCCCCTTAGCTGAGGAAGCTCTATTATACCTCTATATGTAGCTGCAGGGCTTTTGCTTTTTACTATTTTTACTTCAGCATGAAATGGTTTTCCAGCAGGTTGAAATCTCGTGATCTGAACGTAAGTAAGAGGACGCGTAAAAATTATTGAACTGAAAATCAAACCTGGTGATTTAGCGAGCTGAGTACATCCCACCTAAAAATAAGCTCAAATAATCCCTGTCCCTTTACACGCGAACCTGATACAAAAGCTGATGATTACTGCCAATTTTAATCTGTTAAAATTCTTCGAACCGGCAAAACGCTCTCAGGTTACAAAAGGCAAAAGGTTCGGGAATGAAAAGGGTTCAACTTCAATAGATGTTATCCTTTAATATCTTAACGACACAAAGATAATGGGGGAATAAGTTTTGCTGGAAATTTTACAGAATAGCAATTCGGGAACAGGAAATGTTTTACATTTGCCTCATGCCAGTGTCTTGTAATGTAACAATATCAACTTTTTCCAATTCTCTTTAGCCTTAATAGTCCGCATTATCACAGGAGGAGAAGCCACTAGTAACTAATTTAAAAGCCATTTGTGCGATTACCATATTTCGTTTTAATATGAGACGGTACATAAAACAAAACCGCCCGTTTCCATTCCAGTTCCAAACCTGGCATTTTTTCATCCTGCCGCTACTTTCGAGAATGAATAACTTTCTTCCACAATTAGCTTCCGAACAAAAACGACGTCTATTTTCCCATTCCTTTCTTGCTGACTGAAAAATGCAAATTGCTGACATGCAAACGCTGACCTGTGTCGGGCGGCCGTTTAGTTGCAACATAAACATTGCAAAGTTACGACTTGCCCATATCATTAATTTTGTCGAACCCTTTTAACAATCAATATCGGTCAAAAATACAGAGCCAGATCAGCCATAAATTGCGATCTGACCTTTGGCGTATTGGCACTTTCGAAAACAATATGTTGCAGTTAAGTAGGAGCAGAATAAATGGCCACCTCGAAGGCAGCAACCCTGACCAATGTTTCCTCGCAGAGGTAAACACACAACAATAAATAACAGACTATGGATATATTTCATTGCTGGTTGGTAAATCGGTTTTAGATATTGAAGGCAAACAGTAAAACAGGCTTTAGGTAACAGGGAATTAGCCAGTTGGGTTCGTGAATTATTGTTTAGTAAAAAGTGATTTTGCTGATTTTCCACACCCCAAATCACTTGAATAGTATCGACTCAATGGAACAATTTAGAGCAGAACTTGTAAAATCAGTAACAGCTGTTTAATAATTTATAAGGCAGTCTGACATGATTTCAATGCTGAGTGTTTGAGGAAAGTTATCAGCTCAACAGGATGATTTAGATTTGATTTAAAAAATTCGACTACACCAGTGAACTATTAAAAATTTCCCAAGTGTGTTATTCGATGCAATTGTTGCTTTTTGAAAGTAACTTAAGGGCAATAGACTGTTTTTTTATTCTAAATCAATCTCATTAAGCAGTTGGAGACAACAGGAATCAGTTCTGAAGATGTCCATCACACATACTGATGAAACGTTAACATACCCTTAAAGTATTAAACGTACAGTTTTTCAAGATTTTAGCAATAGTTTCTTTCTCGACTTTAGTAACTTTTTAATACTTTTAGTTCTTTTTTTTAAATTTTGGTAATTATTGGAAAGATAAAGTTATTTACTTAATTAATTCGTCGAAAATATATTATCTGAGTTAAACCCGTTATAAGAGTTAGTTATCACGAACTGTGAATGTTAAGTCCCATTTAATTTGGAAATGTAAGAAGAAACATAAAAATATGTTATAAAACCAGCAAGTATAGTAAATATGTTAAAAATTTCTTTGTATGTAAAAAATGGTCTGTTAATTAAATGTAAAATAAATGAGTCGCAAATTAACCAAGAAGTACTGTTTTCTTAAACGTCGTCTAAAGATGTTTCGCGATGTTCGACGATGTTTGATAAGCTATTTTAAATGTTTTGATTTTCCTCACTTTTTCTATTCAGTATTTTATGTTAAATACCTTTTCCAAATTATATGTATTGGAAAAGCGTTTAATTAACTAATTATTTGAGATTTCAGGAGCAAATGACATTAAATCATGAAAAATAGGTACGCAGTAGTTTTTCCGTTTTAATTCAAAATTTTCCATCCATCAAAAAAAATCCATCAAAAGTCTGCAATTGGCACAAGTGAATCAATTTTCAAATTTCACAATTTAAAATAAATTAAATAAACTGTTGCTCGATTCCAAGCTCAAAATTATATTATCTCCAATGTGTAAATTTAAATTAAAATAATATTAAATTTTTAATAGTATTAATTTGCTTTCTTTCAGTTGTAAGATTAGCATTTGTTTATTTTATGATTAAGTTTCATAAAGAAGGGCTGTTTTCTAACCATCGTGTACTAAATACCATTATAAATTGAAATTTAAAAATCTAATTTTATGAACTAATCCAATAATAAATTTTTATATTTGATTTCGAGGTATTCACAATTTTCACCATTTTTTCCTAGAATAGTGACTTCTATATTCAAAGTCTAATTTCCCATCAACACCTAAATGTTTATCAAATTTCTAAAGAAAACGATTTGTAAGTATAAGCTCGCCTTTAAAATTGCCAAAACGAACACATTCGGGCCTTTAAAGGTTAATATTTTTAAAATAATTTAACTTACAAAATCGTTAATAAACATGCGCGATTTTACTTGTAACTTTTAATAAATAACCTCCGCAGAAAATATGTCACTTCCGTTCAAGGATTCAATGAAATACGGTTGGATTTTGTCATTATTTTAAGGGTTTGAATAGAACTGCCACTAAACTTTCCAGGTTCACCCATCAATTGCTCGACTCTAGAGATAAATTGCAGCAAAATAAATTAAAAACCAATGGATCGCAAACGAAATAAATGGCGTGAAAAGCCGAAGATTATAATAAAAATAAATATATTTTGCAACATTTGATTCCTTTTGTATAAAGAAAAGCCACTATATATAGGAGCCATGCAAATCACTAATTTATATTTTAAAAATCGCTCAAATCTAATAAAGTTATTATATTCTCATCTACACAACAAACAAATATATTAAAATTTAAAACATTTTTCTACGTGGCGTCAGTATACGCAATGCAAATTGGCCACATTTGCACAAATAATAAATAAATACAAATTTGCAATAAAGCTGTTTCCTTGTCAGCAGAGCAAAGATAAATATTTCCGGGTTTAAATTTCAAACTAAAGGGTACCTATGCATAAAAGATAAATTTCTCTCGGGAATATATTTCGGCGCTAATTTTACATTCCTTCGCAAGTTAAAAATTGCTCAGGGATATTGTAGACACTTCCATACATATATTACACTAAAAGCCTTTCTGGATCTAGTAGCGCGAAGTGCACGTAATACTGTGGAAAAAGTGGAAACATTGGCAATAATTTAGGTTTGGTTTGTTGCGGCTGGTAATACAATAGAAGCTTGTGTAGTTTGCGATTTTAACTTATTGGACATGCCCTTATTACAGCAAAGCGCTGAATTATTCAGAATTTAATACGGTGTACCTGATGGTCTCGTTAGGTAGAGAACTAAACCCATTTGCCAATAATACATGATATTCAGCATATATCTAGAACAACGAATTTTCGGTGATTTCTCCAGGGCATCATAAATGAATAAGATTCTTGGCTAGGCCCTTCAAATAAAGGGTCTCTGTGGTCGTGCCTGACTGTTTTATTACTGCCTCTTCTAACAATTTCCGCGTAAACATCTTTGCAAAAACAACACATTTTGCCTCGTTTGAGCAGTTGTTTTAACAGTTTAAAATTAAATGTTTCCGATGTAATCAAAATAGCAAAAACGTCTGGAATATACATTAACTGACATTAATTAAATAGTCCACGTAAAGGCAGTGAAGCATGAAATAACTTTAATAGATAACATGCGAATGTCTTACCTCCTCAAGAGCGCACCAAATCCAATTGTGAACATACACCGACATGCATTTTGAATGCAATTCCTCAGCTAGAACTCTATGAGCTTGTCGCAAATATTCCGTCAACCCCAAAACACGTCCTTTAATGGCAATCCACTTATTTATTAAGGTCTAATTATGCTGGTAATTTCTGCTGTTAAATGCAGATCCATTTGCACAATCGTTCAAGAGGCTTGAATTATTTCCTGTGTATATCCGGGTTTTGCCTAAGCACAATTTAACTACCCCAATACCCGAATGGATTCAGCTGTACTTGCAGTGTTTAATTATGTTTATCTAAACTCGGAAATTATAGAGTTGGAGAAGAATTAATTAGTTTTCAACCTTTGGGCGATGTTTCTCTGGAGATTTATTTTGGATGGTATTTCCAAGGTTTTGGTGGTCGCTGTTGAATTACTTTCGTACCTCTGAAATTATATTGTTTAATGGCCATGGTTCTACGAAGCAAAGCCGTAAAGAAGAACCGTAATTTTTAAAACTATTAGTTGATTACGAGAATATTTTTATAAAACAAGTTTCAGGAAACGCAAAAGACTCTGATGTGGCCATTATTTGCTGTTCTCAGTTCTAAATGAACACTGTTTGTCTGAACATGTTGTCTTTTAGTATTTCAATTTAAATGTTCTGTGTGCACTCTGAAGGACAAAGCAGGATTTTGTCATTTATTTTACTCACTCTGGAGCTCAATCCAGGGCCAACCATGTTTGTGAATTTTTACCTTTTATTCGGCTTTAGAAAAGTGCATTTTTATTCGATCTCCTTCCAGCGAAAAATATTCCAGAAAATATGCCTTAAAGAGATTTAAGTGGCCGGATAATGAAACCCCAGAGTTAACTGAAGGTTCAGATATCCGAGTGTTTGACCCTGCTCGTGTTACCAATGCCAAAGTCCGGAAGGTCACGCGAGACTACATGTTGCTCCCAAAAGGTTTCGCTCCTTCACGAAATTACTCCGCGTTTTTTTAATTCGAATTTAGGCCAAAAACAAAAGGCAAAATAATCAATTTTTACGAAGATGGAACATACATTTCAAATAGTAGGCATCTATAGAACGGGAAATTTAAATCTACGTACAATCACTCTCGTCCGATGTTTATTAGTAGGCGGAAGTAGTTGCAACTACAAACGAAGCTGTGGAAAATAGATCTGAATAAGATGATAGAGTTAAATTTGGTCGCCAATGCAAAGAAAATGCATTTATAGCAGACGAAATTTTCCTCCTTATTGTAGGGAAAGCTACGAGGCAACTAGGCGATATAAGCGCAAAGGAAAGAAACTTTTTAATTTCCTTACTACGTTTTCTTGGGGGAATGTAAATTAGTGCAGTTAGTCGAGTTTCCGCGGAACAATTTCGTTTGTGTTTGTTTTGGTCTCAACTCATGCAGTACCACGGGATTCGAAACCTAAACTTTAACCGGAACAGAATGACGGCGGAATTGTCGACAAGATAAATAAAGAAAAATTGCTTTAACTTTGAGTATTTTTACTTTTCTTTACTGGCGCAACTTTTGCAAACTTCCAAGTGTGCACGTGGTTCTGCTAAGCTCGTAAATCTACATTATGTCGGATCTATTGAACTAATTGGCGAAAGCCACAGTATCCGAGTTCCCAATCTTTGTATTCTTAATATATTTAGCTGCTCCACTATCAATAGAGAAATGAGCATGTTCAAATGACGAGCGTTTCAAATCGTCGGCTTTAGATGTAATGAGTTCAACACCGGGGCCTTTTATCGCTAAATTATGTTATAAATCTCTTTTATATACCCAATTACTTTCAAATTCCCGTCAATATCCTTTCAAGGCTGGCAGAAGCCTTTAAGTGCCAGAAACATGAAAGTTAGATTCACCGATTTCTATAACCAGGCGTCTTATATAAGAACGTCTTTCTCGAAAGACGAAAAGCGGAATAAAAATTGAATTGATCACTTTGGTAACTATCAGTTTTGTACGTAAGTACATTACTGCGATTTTGCTTGGAAAATGCAAAATTGATCACACTACTGCTTCTAAAAAATAAACAGTGCTTGATTTAAGACGCTCTAAGCCCTTAAAAAATAAACTTCTCTCCAAACTCAAATTTCGTTTTTTACTTTGTGAAACACAGTGAATTTTTCTCACATTCCCCGCTAATGCATGCAGATAGCCAAATTAGAATTGACTTGATGGATTGAATGAATCTATCTTATGAAAGGGGTTATTTACTGGGCCATTATTCTCTTTCTGGCCTTGCTGAGATACAATCGTTTCTGCCAGATATCTTTCTTTCCTTAAACCCTCTTACGGAACTTATTTCTTCATGTAGCCGCCGCCAAGATGGCAACGGAATTGAAACAATATTTTATAGTTAAGCTGAATAAAATTGTTATTACCTGCTGAAAATTGAAATAGGCGATCTGTTTTTCTCGTACCTTTCCTAATTTTGGCTTCTCTCCAAAGAGGAAATATGTTGGGAAGCAGTGCGGTTTTGGTATGAAGGGAATTATAGGATTTTCAGAGATTGAACAAGTGATAATAATATTTTTTAAACTTAAAATTAAAAAAATTTTCAAAATTAAACAAAAATCTAACAGAACGTTTTGAAAGACAAATTTATAACACTTTAAAAAAATTTAAACATGAATTCACAGATTAAGTTAGATCAAAATTAACACCACACAATAGTAAAACACCACATTTTTACGGAGTTCCAAAAATTCATAAAGTTAATATTCCTTTACGACCAATAGTTAGTAGTATAAATTCACCTACACATCCCTTAGCCAAATATCTTTTAAACATTTTAAATCCCCTAATGAATAACACAACTTCCTATGTTAAAAATTCTCAATATTTTTGACAAAAATTATCAGACATAGACATAAATCCAAACCATATTCTAGTAAGTTTTGATGTTGTTAGTCTATTCACTAACGTTCCTGATGATAAAACTTTAAATATCATCAAACAAAAATTA
>NW_026018715.1:8695690-8730717 GCF_020466585.1 Dendroctonus ponderosae
CGTAATATTTATGGGCGAAATACACTTAAACGGAAAATCCAGTTACACTTCTCATTTTCCATTCGAAGCAACAAGCTTTTGGAACGGCGACAAATGCACGCAAACCCTTCCAGGTGTCCAAACCGGAAGTTACTTACTGTAACACATTCATTACCGATAATCGCTTAGGGGTTGTGGTATTAGATGGGATTGTTATCACGGAGACATATTCGCGATTCATTCACTTTAATTTCATTTAGATTTAATTGGATCGATATTTCGGGAAATGGGAAACAGCGCACGTGTAAATTGCTCTTTTGAACTTGGATATTGCAATCTGTTGAGACTGCGAATTATTTGCTATTGTTTCAAGCCTTGCAATCTCTGGATTACTGCTTCAGGGGCTCTCAAAAGCATTCGAATGTGATTGAAAATGCTGCCTTTGATATCAACCATCTAAAAATATGGGCTTTTATAGTTACAGGAAATCGCAGCATTATTGTTTTCTGTTCTTTGCAGCTATAATTTTAATCATACTTTAGAGCGTTTGCGATATCAGAAATTACGCCGTGTTGATAACAAACAGTTAGTTTTTAAAATTTTGCGCTTCAAAATTTTATCTCAAGTCAAGTGACGAATATTCGGGATCAACGTTCCGATCCCTAATAAGTTTTTATCGACTAAAAAGTTCCAATTTCTTCATGGGCCTTAGTTATTTTAAGTTTTCTTTGTTTAGGTTATTTAATCGATTTACTTTATGAACAATTAACTTATTTGGTATTTGTGTAACTAATTCTGACCATAACACCGATACAGAAACCGGAAGAGAAACAGAATGGAAATAAGAGAAAGAAATAGAAGCGAAATCAGGAACAAAAGCAGACTTAGAACATATTTGGATTTGATTGGAAACCGGACTGATGCAGAACAGACGCGCAACAGAAATGGATCAAAGGCAAACCAGGAACAAGACAAAATCAGATGAGCAGAGATCGGGGTCGTAACAGGCGTAAAATAGAATAGAAAAGCGCAAAAAAACTGACCAGAGCAGATTCTTGAATAAATATTATTTTCGTTGCATGGGAGCATCCAGTAAAATTATGCATTTATCCATACTTGCCAAATAAATGAGAATGGTGAAAACTTAGCCTAACAAGAGACATTGATACAAAGGAAATTAAATTTTGTTTACGAAAACCAATATGATTTTCTGATTATGAAAGTTGATTTAATACCAGTTTTTATGCTCAAAATTCATTTATGCCTTCAATGTGCAAAAAACAATGCAAATGGTTTGCGCTTAGCAAGTTCTCAAATCGATAGTCACAAGGAACTGAAATAATATTGAAAGCATGACGAAAAACAAACAAAAGTAAATATTTATTCTGCACTGAATATCAGAACAAATCGAACTGATTTATTTAAGGAAAAAGCTTTTCTATCTAAAAAAACATGCTTTTATGAAAAATCCTTTTTATTAATAATGCCCCATTTCGTAGCCGAACGAAAAAAAGCGTGTTTTGTAAGTAACTTGTAAGGATTGTTTTTAGGCCAAATATAATATTTAATTAACTAAATGTACCTTTCCTGGGAAAATTTAATTATATTTGAGCAATTTTCTATTTAATAAATAAACTGTTATATCTGTTTGGAAATGCTTGTAGGCGGGGTAATTATGTATATTTTTCATCAATTCGCTCCATTTAATTTAGCAGAGGTTATTGAGAGACACAATTCCCTTCACAATAAGACGGATGATCCCTATAAAGACCAATATTTTAATATTGGATATTAACCACTTTTAAAGGCTTTCCTGGAGAAGGATGAAAAAACGGGCAGTTATTGATTTTGCCCTTGTTACACAGATTAATTTATCTTTCTTATTGAAAAAATCTTTATCAACTGCAAAGTAAATAGGAATTATTATTATTCCATCCAGGTTTTATCTATTTTAAACTAGCATGCCAAACGTATAAAATCACTGGAAACTATTTCGTGCTACATTTATCTGTATTGAGACTTCTAACAGGTGCCTATGCACCTGTTGTTCGCTAAATTTACGTGCGACGGATTTTAAAATTACTTTCGCTGCTTTAAAGGTATTTAATCGACTCGAAGCTTTAAGTTATATCCGAGCGATAAGCACGAGAATACATAAACAGTTTGAGTCAGCAACATGCAAATAAATGTGCAAATGTTTCTTGCATCTCGATAATTTGAAGTTGTTCGAAAATGAGCGTATACTGTTTTCCGTAGCTCGACTTGCTTTACTAACACCATTCGAATATTAGGAGCTAAGGCTACTTAACAAACTTTCCCATTTTATGCTGAGCCACTAAAACACAATTTTATATAGTAGACAAAAGCAACTTTGAAAGTTTAGCATAAATGGAAAAGTTTGCATGTAGACGTTCATGGAACTGGGTGCAAGTTTCTGAAGCTACAAGATTTTAAACTGACAACTTGCATTAGGCATTCTGAACCATCAGAAGAGAAAATAGGGCATCAGCATAAAAGTATTATCTGATAAAAAGATAGGTTAAATTCTAAGTCGAATGGGTGAGGACAAAACATTTTAGCAGAGAGTATAGAGTGTTCATAGTTAGCCAAACTAGTTTATTTCGTGCAGGAAAACAATGGAAAATCTATAGTCGATAAAATAAGGCGCATGCAGGAAAACGTTCATAAAATCAAAATAAATTGGATTCGGTGTCGCTAAATTGGAAAGTTTGCTTGCCAAAGGTAGGAGGCTTGTTAGAATGCAATATTGTAACAGTGAGGTATATTTGAACAAATTTACGATCATATTTTAGCCTTCACGCCTACTGCAAGGAATAAAACTTAGTTTCCAAGCAAACATTATGGAAATGAAATTTGTGTGTGGATGATAATTGCAAGCAGTAATAATATCTGCTATAAAATAAGTTTTCATGTTTCAAAAGTAATTGTTAACTGATCTGCAAACGACTCTGAACACATTAAGTTATTCATTAAGCACTTCGGCTCTATTAGTTTGGGTGCTGCTGATAACACTATTCCAGCTCTTCTATTAAACGCTTCATTTGGTTAATTTGTCTTTTATTTATTAATGTTCTGTCGAATAAACTAGAACGTGAGCTTTTAGTGCGTTTTTATTAAAAGCAGGGTATTTTTAGCAACTGTCGACCGGAAGTAGTACAAATGGTTAATCAATACATGTTAGTTTTTTAACGGTTTTTTATTCCTGTTTTAGATTATGCTCTAATCGTAGAGTCTATCAACAAAAGTGCGTCAACATGACCTATAAATAAATAAGCTTCAAGGAGAATGAAAAGTGAAAACAAAATACAATTATACAATTGGAAGTGTGGAGTTGTGAGTTATGCGACTATATATTATTGAGACGCTTTCAGTGAAATGAACTTGCCACAAGGAAGACATTTAAACTAGCTAAACAATTGCTGAAAAAAAGCATGCCTAGAGCTCTGAACAGTTTTATTACGGATGTCTAGGACGAGTTAGAGCAGAGAAGTGGGAAATATTTTGTAATGTAAAAGCCGTTAGTTATTCCTAAGTTTAGTTGAGACGGAAGTTTGCACAATATATTACTTACTATATTACTTTGAAACTATCATTTTTATTAGTGGATTAGTTTAAAGAAATTTAGTTCTTGGAGGAAAAACAGGCTAAACGAAAATCAAAATTCCCGCTGAAAGCTGGTAATCTGAAAGAAACCAATTCGAACGGATTTTGTTCGAAATCTGTTTATAAAGCAGAGGAAAAACAGAACATGATTCACACAGAGATGATTAAGCGTTTATATCACTTATTCGAAATAATATTGAGTTGACTCAAGAAGCTAGAATTCTTAGGAGCACCATTTATAAGAACATGTTTTCTTTAATAGCCGATAAATAGCTCAATTTATCTAAAGGTGAGCGAGATTTTTTAATTATATAAATTTTTATTTTGTGTCTAGAATTGGCAATTTTATTTATAATTATCATACCACTTATAAAATGCCATTTAATTTGAAGCAAATTTACCTCTATAAAACTGGCTTAAATTAAAAACTACCAACTGTATAAATCTAAGATAAAAAGAGTATCAACATGGTAATAGGATTATCACTAAGGATTGTTTGAAGAATTTCTAACAAACTGACGACAGTTGACCTTAAGTGTTGCTATTTTCAATGTTACTTTTGCCCTCTTTTTGCGCGTTTATATTTTTCTTATTGCAAAACCTCACTTCTGTCTCTTTCCGTTCTTAAAATTTTGCATATCGGCAATTTTCAATGACAACTTAGCCAGAGACTTTTTTGAATATGAAAAAGTGTCTTCCTTATAAATAACAACAGTTTTAGTGACTTTCTCATACACCATTTTTTCGATCTATCGGTTTGCCCAAGAGCTGGTACATAATAGGAAACATCAATGGTCTGAAATATTACGAAGCTATAGAAAATCTAAGTAAAGGAAGCAATTACTTTTGAGAAAAACGTTGGACGAGGAAATAAAAAAGGATTTTGACAAAAAAAGCCAGTTTGCAAAATTTGTTAGGAATTTTAGAAACAAAGGCTATATTTCTTACATGAAGCTATTTAAAGCTTTCAAAAGACTAAAGTCCCGCAAAAAGTAGCAAACGTGCTTCATATGATGCAAATATATAACAAATTTTTTGAAGAACAGTCGATTTATATCAATAGTTGTGGAAGACGGGCGGATTGTTGAGAAAAAGCCTGACAATCTTAACGAGTATAAGGTAAGAAATAATGCTCAGGAAAAAATGGTTTGTCGCTATTTCAGAGCTGAATAAGATATCAAAAATATGTAAAAATGCAGATTACTATTTGTGGCCAGTTTCCATTGCTTAGCCGGGAATTTCAAATATACTAGAAAGACAACATTAAAACATCTCCAAGTCATAGTAAATTCATCATATCATTTAGCTGAGGACTCTTACAGCTTCAAAAAGGAAACTTGGGAATATGCTGTACTTCACAATTTAGCACCTAAATAAACTCAGAGAAACCACAAAACTTGGTGATGTCTTTATTGCGATGCTGAAAGTAAATCTAGTAACATCTGCGGACCCTTAAAGCTCAAGCAACTCATAGAATTGCTGCAAATGTTAAAGTGCGCTTCCAAACGACGTTTTTTTTCTAATTATCTTCCATAATCCCGTGATTAAAAGACTATTTTATATTTATTTCTGTGTGGCTCGTAACCTATTTATAGCTAAATTTTTTGTCACTATGAAAGCGAAAATTCGATTTGCTGGAAAAAGCACAAGCTTGATATTTCCGTGTGGATGACGCCAATCAAATTAAATGTCTGCGGTGACTTTATTACATTTTTATGACATGGTATGTTTCATTCTGCTAACCTTTATCAGTATTAAATGGAACTTTTACGGCAATGAACTTTAAGAAATCCGAAAATTAAATTTTGTTTTTAGAAACGATGGGCGCCACTAAAAGCAAATATTCAGACAGTAAAAATATTGATCGTCGCCTGACAAAAGCATTGGAAGAGTTGTATTTTGGACACCAAGCAAAATATGCCGTTATTCGACATTCGAATTGATTCCAGTTTTGCAACCACGGCCTGTTTAATCCCATCCCTGATGCCATTTAGTGACATTCCAGCGAATCCGATGGAGTGTTTACAATTTTCCAGCTATTTAATAAACAACGGTTGCCCATAATTTCACAGTTGCTCCAATTATTAAGCTATCAAGTCCACCTAATTGGTGATTGAACTTGCATGCTGTGTACTATTCAATTTTCACTGTTCGGATCATATGTACGGAATCCACATATTGTGTGGCCACATCGGATTGCGCTTACTAATTGAATATGCATAATGGCCCTCAAATGTTCTCGAATGATTTTTAAACCGTCACACATCTTTCATAAAATCGGTCACTTAACATCAGACGAAATGGCTCAAGATTTAAGCTTAGCTATATCCAGAGTAATTCTCTTGAAATTGGAATATCCATTCTAAATGCATTTCCAGATTGTGTATTCGTATTGCCATTAGTCTTACCCTGTCAACCGTTTTGTTAGGTCCGCACAACAGAGGAGAAATCCTATTTGATTGTATTCCATGTGTTTGTGATGTTTTGTGGTGCATATGGGCTTTGCTTCAAGCGTTCTTGTATACATCATCAATAATTCACGCTGTGAATATTTGTTCAAGATGATTTTCCAGGTCTTTTTTCATGTAATTTATTGAGTGTGTGAAAATGGAAGGATTTATTTGTTCCTCACGTTTCTACAAGCGCGTTTCCTTAATTTGATTTACTTTGTTTGATTGCACAAAGTGTATGACTTTGGATGAGTAGTTGAAAAATGTATTTTTGGGGCTTCAAACATTATTTCCATTACGCTATAATTGATTCTTTATGGCAGCCTAGTAGCCTAGTTCAACAAAAAGTTTGACCATTTTAATGGTTGTGAAACTTTTTCATATTTTGTGCCAATTAAAATTATAGTTTTTCTTATGTAAACATACACTCTCCATCCACTGAATAGACAATTTTGCCCCTGCACGAGTTTTCAATTGAAGTAATCGGAAAAGTGTGGGTTAATCAACAGTAACTCTTAGATTTGGTAGACAAAAAAACTAATTTTCGGGTTGGACGTGTTTCATTTAGGGAAGATATGAAAGTATCTAATCTTTCAGTTCGTTATAAAATTTTTGTGAAGCATACGTGTTCCTATTAAACAATACTGTATAGGAGAAAAGTATAATAAGTAACTTATTCCTGTAAGATTCCTGCCAATCATAAATTTCCAGTTACTAAATGGATTTCCAGGAATGGGCACCAGGAAATATATTATTCCGTGCAATCAGTTAAACATGCAATTAATAGCATTGTCGTATACGGTTGAATCCATTTGCAATTTTCGTCAAAGTCAGACAGAGTTGGGGCTCCGTTTAGCGATGAATGCGTTTATTCTATCAAAGCCAATGGGCTTGATACTACGAACTAAGCCATTACACGCGTAAACGAGGTGTTTCCCTAATAGTTTTACATTAATTGCTTCCATAATGCAACATAAAGGCTCGCTAATTTGGGCATGTGCAGTCAAGTACGTTTCATTTGGGCAGATTAATCGGTTTCGTTACTACGTTTTGCCATTACCCAACATTGCTCAATCAGTAATAAAAATGTTATATTCTAGCTTGGGCAATATAATTTATTTTAAAGTGTAGATAAAAATGTTTTTTTTAAGTTTTTGGTGTGTCATACATCACTGGGTTATGCATTATGCTAGTTATATGATACTCATGATCATGCTAGTGCTATGATCAAGTTAAAAAACATCCGTGAGAACCAAAAAGGGTAAATATATCATTGTGTATGCCAACCGATATCAAATTTAAATCATGAGTAAAACAGTGTAAAATAATTATTAAGATGAGAGTCATACCTGGTTAAATTATGAAAAGCTCTTGCATTAGTTTCAATTTGCTGTTTTGTTCTATTTTATTAACGCTAGACATTGAAAAAAATCGAACGCCTTAAAATTATCTACTTTCTTTGACGCTCGTCATGTTGAAAGCAGAGAAGAACTCAGGAGTCACAGTATATTTTATTGAAAATTTCTAGCTTTTAATGCATGTTAAACCATAGACGCAAAACGTAGTTTTAGCTACAAGATATTCATTTTGTAAAGTTCTAATACAAATCGCAATGTTCCGCTGAAACAATCAGATTTAAGTAGGCAGCAAAGCATCGTTCTGGAGCAATAACTGTTCTATAAAGCCATAAACTGAAAAACTGGGCTTAGGAATCCCTACACCGCATCTAGTTAGGCCAGGAATAATTCAGGATGTCGTTAAGGACGCGAATTATGCTCGAATCTAGCCTGGCACGTACGCATTGCGTTTGAGGGTCGTTAATGGATTCTGGATCGGAATATGTGGGTTTCAGTGTATTAGATAAAGGCTCCAATCAATAGACACGTTGCTGAGAGAATACGGTCACCTCTTATGTATAATTGACTCCGCAACTGACCATCGTTTGAAACCTTGAGCTCATTCAGCGAAAAATCGTTTACACTGGAAACTAAGTAAGATGGTCTAGGCCACATCAAAATGTGAAAGTAATGCTTTTTGTGGTTCTAAAATAAGAACGCCACAGTTATTCCTTAAAGTAAACCGTTCGCTCAAAGTTGTAGTTTCATTCAAAGCCTGACATGATAATATGCTGAGGTATTCAAGACAGAGTTGAACGTGTTTACAACATCCTGAATAGTTAACTGTGTAAGTAGAAACTTGTTTAGAAAATTGCAGACTTTTTTATAAATGCCACGACGCTTGGCTCTATTTTCGTCTAAAGCACGCTAGCATCCAAACATACCACGTAACTTTCGAAACTACTTCAAAAGCGGCTGATGAAGTTAAATAAACTATTACCTTTTCATAAGACGATGCTTATCTAACACATGATCTGCGGGTGTTTAGTGGTCACGCGCTAATGTTTTCTAGACGCAGAACGAAAATATTTTCTTTGTTGTAGATTAGCTGTTAATGGCTGAGAAAATAATCAAGCTCAGTTGTAAATGTCCATAAATATTGATGATGAATAAATGATTCAAAAAGTGCTGCAAATGGTTTTCAATTTTGCGCCTTCGACAGAAGTCTCGAATGGCATCTTTGGACTATAATCCTTTAACTTTTGGGTCGCGTATTCGTTCATTTTATTTAGTATGATGTTTCGGGAAGGTTTGCAACCATCACGCCCTAAAGTCGAATTCAATTTAAAAAAATTAGAAAGTTTAAAGCTAAAAATGTTATTGAAAGAGTAGTTTTAAATTTAACCCACAAATGATGTGCGATCTGATAAAAGAGCACGTTGGTGAAAAAGTTCAGGTGCGTTTTGAAATACTTACTTATTTTCAGTCAAAGCCAAACAATTCAAAGTGGGGCATACAGACAACAAAGCCCTCTCTGTTTGAATAAAGCGATGCTCTGGAAATTGGAAACACCATCCCAAGAGATCAATTTATGGAAAATATGTATAACAGAGAAGATTTTCATATTCCTTAAATGTACATTACAATACAAGGCGAGGAAGTGATTTCTAAAACGGGAACGAGAGAACTTACCGTTTGTAATATGTTCTAAGTGATTTAAGCTGCCGGCTTGTTCCGATTGCGGTATCTGAAAGTGAATTAGTTTAGTGCTTTGGCATGTGTCGACAGTAGTTAAGAGGCAATTAGGGGTTTTCTAAGGAAATTAAAGATTTGGTGCCTCCAATAACGAATAAATCATAATCGAAGCAAGCAAGGCAATATTTAATCAAATACCTTAAAAGCTGTCTTCAACGGTGAACATAACACTTTTAGCCTAACAGGCAAAATTTTTTTGCAACAACAGGCAAACAAAGCAATTTTATAACAAACTTCACGAGAATCTAAATTATGCGTCCAACAGTTTCCTAAGACGGAATTTTACTTCATACGCATTTTGAGTAATCCACAGAGAGTTTCCATCACTAGAGACACAAACCAGGTATTGGTTAATACTGAAGCATAAAAAGTTTTTGAAACTTTCAAAGGCGGTCACTGTAATTAAAGTAATACCCCGTCTATTTTTCAAAAAACCACATGTTTTCGAGAATTTCTATCTTTATGATTTAGCTTTGTTGCCCTAAGTATGATACCGCTAAATCAAACACGTTCTGAACAAACACAAAAACGAAAATCGGAAAAATAAGCTAACTAATAAATCTTTTCGTTTCTGCTGTATACTCCATTTCAAACGAACATAACTTATCACATTATTTTTTTCTCTTGCCTTTTCCGATAGCTACTCAACTTGATTTATTCAATTCGTGTGAACCGAAGCGATTTGATATTAGAGTATTTTGAATTTTTTTTGCCATCCGGAATTTAAACTCTTCCGTCTTAGTTGCTTATAAGGATTATTGCCAAACAATTCTATGAGTTAAGTCTGCTCAGACCTAAATGCCATTATTTCAGAAAGCGCAAATTTCTAAATCCGCTTTCCAAAATTCAGTGGCATAAAGCCCCTCGAGTCGAGTATCAAATATAATTTTTATTTAAAAAAATACAGTTAGAAGCCAGCGGAGCAAATATTCATACGCATCCAAATAAAATTGCTGAATGTAAATCGAAATGGAGCTGTCGAATTTACATTAGATTCATTGTCGACACAGGATAATAAGAAAAGCAGCTGACTTCTACGTTACTGGCAGCCATATGAAGATGGTTGGTTTTATAAAGCAAAAAGCTACGAATTTTAGAAAGCTGCTAACGATCTAATTTGCAGCAACCAATTCTCGCTGGGATCAATAATTAAAACAGAGCCGAAATGCCATTTGAGGAAAAGCAATTTATTTAAATCAGATGGATCGTCGAAATGTCAGAGAGCTGCTTGACAAATTAGAAACTTGAAATTAGTAAATTGCTCCTGAAATTACATAATGTTACGGAAGCAACCGACCTTTTAACGCCCATGGAAACGAGATTTTACTATTAAATTTAACTCAAGCGTAGTTTTAGTTGGTTCATAATTTGGAAAGATATGACACACCAGTTGTTAATTAAAGTTTTCAATAAGATTTTCTTTAACACCAATTTGGGAATTATAATCCAATTTTACAATTTTTCTTTGCCATGAAAGTAAAAATTGCTGTTAAATTATTCATATTCGGAAATATCACAATTTGATAATGTGTGACACACATTTTCAGTTACAGGTGTAAATATAAATTACATATTCTTCAAAACAATTTGAACGTTGCTAATCCTTTGACCAAATACATTTTTGGCAATTTTACGCTACAATTCGTGGGCTTTAAACTTTACAGATTAAATTTGAATTTTGGACAGTTGAAAAATGAAAAACACTGAATATTACCCGGATTAGAGATTTTATCAAGAATTTTCCCGGCGACATTGTGTTGCGTTTTGACATTGAGTTTGTCGTTTTTCTCATTTGCAGCCTCTATTTTAATTACTCTGGCCCGAGCGTCAGTAATTACACCAATATTTCATTTCACTTGAACCATTTGTTTCCTTTCCGTGACAAATTTTAGAAGTAATAACAAAAGATGGTATGGTCAACCTGGAAAATGTGACCCATTTATTTTCCAACAAATTATTTTGTGGGTTTCGCAATTTACCCGTTAGGTGACCGTAAATTCCATCTATCCCACTGACTGAGACGGAATGCCGAGTTCTCGCTTGAGTTGAGGATCTGGAAAATTTTTATATTAAACGTTACCCTTTTCGTTCTAGAAATGGTTTTCTTGGTGGCAAATTGGTTCACCGAATGGAAAATATTGTAAACAGCTTTTAAAGGCGTTACATCGAAATTTCCATTCCACTTCTTTTTTTTTCGCTTCAGTTAACATTCCATAGACTTTAATCAAGGTGAAATGTTCGTTTTACAGATTCTCCCTATTGCCCACTCAATGTATTTTTAGTAAAACTTGTTAGCCTTATTTCAAGCAATTAAAGCGAGCACGTTAGTGCCAGCAGACGGCTGCTTATATATTCTCGTCATTTTCTGTTTATACAATTTTTTCACAGAAAAAGATACATGTAAAGTCCTTCGTGCTAATTCTCGGATGGGAATAAGCTAGGTGAATTATGAGCCTTGCTTGGTGGTTTCACAATGCTTAAAACTGCCGCTCTGAAACAGATTGCCGACTTTCATAAAAGGAATACAGGACTCAGGTGGACGCCCACAAACAGAAGTCCATCGCGCCGATAAATTACTCTAACTATACACTGCAGTGAAATTGTACTCTTTTTGGTTGTTTTTACTATTTGCTGAAGGAAAGCAAATCAGTGGTGATACGAGGCTTAAGCAAAAAAACGAGTTAAAAAATGTAATTTAGATTAAAAAGTAAAAGCACGTGCAATATAGATGTGACCAAGTTTTCCAACTTCTTTTCCAAACTAGACATACATTAACAACCTGTATTTCTGCTTGAGAAAAGCTATAAACGTTTGTTAAACTGTAAAAATTATCCTATTTCAGATTACATAAATTTTTATCATAATTTGATCGAATATGACACGCCGATTATTTATGATTTTTGGGATTGTTCGTTTCTAATACTCTGTATGTACCCCTAAGTACGAATTACTATTACTGTTTGAATTAAAGA
The DNA here is from genome assembly GCF_020466585.1 of Dendroctonus ponderosae. Lineage (NCBI taxonomy): Eukaryota > Metazoa > Arthropoda > Insecta > Coleoptera > Curculionidae > Dendroctonus > Dendroctonus ponderosae. The sequence continues at coordinate 8,707,808 of NW_026018715.1, forward strand.
CTAGGTTTTCCGTCGGATTTATGCAATTTTTGAGTGAACGTGATCTACTGATTGTTTCCATAAACCAAACAAAATAATTGCTTTTAAGGGTTCTACCATACCGATCTCCTACATTTGGAAAACTTTAAGCGGGAAATTTATACCCAATGAAATGCCAGTGAATGTATTATAAAAGCTAAAAGGAAAACAAGTAAAAAGGCTTATCCGTCCCTTGTCACATTGATTTAGAGAGAGTTTTTTGTTGGCACCTTTTTTTGCTGTTTTGCCAGGTAAACATTTAAAGGCCTTCTAACAGCCGTGCCTGTAAGCCGATGCCATTTAACATATCAATCGAAAATCCCTCTTGAAAAAAGATGTACAGTCTGTTAACATTTGTTAACGTTTTTTTGGTATCAAGATGGTCATTTTCAAAAAATAATTTTTTGCTGGACAATCCAAAACGTAAAAAATATTTTAATTAAAATAAATAAATTAAGTATAAATAAAAAAGTATAATGGTCGATTTAGCTTGCATTTTCCGAGCATTTCCAAGATTCCAAAGTTGTTTTATCATTTTCTTCATGACAAAGCGTTGAAAACGCTGCTGCATACATTTTTTTCTTGTTGTCATATGTGAACATATTTGAAAACTGAATTCCCTGGTCACATTTAAAATAATTGTTATTCAATACAGATGTAGTAATTTAAAATAATTATTTCATTACAAGTTAAAAATATAATTGTTGGAAAAACCTTATCGGTGACTGAGTATTTGCTTTTGATTTGAATAGTTATTGAACGCATTTCTGCTCTAGATTGCTTCACGCGAGCTAAATAATTCTCATCACTCGCCTAACGAAACATTGGTTTAATGCTGAGACGATCCTATTTTATGAAATTCTGAAAATTGTGTTGTTTTAACCAAATACTTAAAACTAACGTTCTTTTCCTGCCATGAAAAGCTTCCTTTTAAATATCTCAGCTCTAATGTAAAAGTTCCTACTAGGCTCAGGATTTTTCCTGAAAAATGTTCATTGATATTCTGTTCATCATCGTATGAAATACAGTCCAAGATTCAACCACTTCGGTCCTAATGATCTGCTTGATAAACAATTAGACGCAGGAAATGTACGTAGAATTTGCGCAGCATTCCCGGATCTTTATGTCGGTTTGCTTAATTAAAAGTAAGGATTTGAGCAAAAGGGAACTCGCTGCAGAAACCGAAATCCAAATGACTTAAGCTGATTATAACTCGGTTCTGCGGTAGGTTAGCAGTATTTAATTGCCTTGCTGTTTGATGTGTTTTGGTCTGCCGTAGCAAAAATTAATAAACTCCAACCAGGCTAAATTGAAACAGCATGTTTGATAGATATATATTCAGTGCAAGCTAATTTTCCTCAAACAGAGAACTTACGTTGTAGAAACACTTCAAGAGCAATACCGCAAGACTCTCTGAATCTAATGTTTGCCTTCCATCCGTAAATTCAATACGATGAAACTAAAAGCGAAATTAAACGTCCTGTTCCACGTTGGTTCTGTTCAATTTTGCGTAAATCTCCACCGCGTCGAGAACACGTTTCCAACATTCATCAAAGTTTTACTGTGTTAAATCAAGCGAATTGTCTGTATCGCTGCTGGAAAAACCTAAAGTACAATTTAATAAAGTAGATTGGAAACAGCTTTTTCCGCTTTGGAGACACGTGACGGTAGATAGCGGGACAAAATATTGGAAAACCGAATTACTTATTTTGGATATTACAATAAATCGATTTTCACTTTAAAATAAATCGAGTGGAAACGATGATCAATAGGTTTATCGCTGAACGTCCTGGTTAGGTGCTTGTGTGAAAGTATAATTCATTTCCAGTTGTATTCGTTTATCTAGCTAATATTATGAGCTTTACTGTTTCAAAATATTGTGTGGAAAACTGGAGATAATGATGTTTTATTAATGCTGGAATATTTCGACTGCTAGGCAGTGTCGATAATTCTCCTTTAAACTGAACCCGACTAAATTAATGAGCATCGAAATATCGTTGCAAGAAATTAGCAAGCATCCTCAGCCCTAAGGATACGAAATAAATATATTTTTTGAAAGGTTTTAAAGATTTTATTATTGCAATAACTGTGTTCTGGAAGCCAAAAATATGTTCGTATCCATTCCCTACATACCCTCGATTGGGCCCTACATCTGTTTACATCAATATAAAAGTTTCTATTATTCTCTGATTTTTCTTCAAAATAATGACAATAAACGGCTCAAGCACGACTTGAGTTTCAATAGACGAAAGGGAAGAGATTTCAAAATTAGACCACTCATTTGATTCATTTAGAGGTTTTTGATGCTTTTTCAGACACATTTAGCAACGCTTTTTTTCTTAACTCAAACACCATGTAAGCACTGAGATGGGCACAAAATTTCGTTTCTTAGCTTACATTACGTAGCTACGTTTTTATATCTTTTTCCCAAACAAAATCTAGTTTTTTTTGGCCAGGATTCAAGGACTTTAATAAGCCGATGAATATTTAATCTTAATTCTTTTGATCGAAAAAATTTTTGTTTCGAAATAATTTTAATGGGGTTTTCATCTGGAATCGTTGATAATGCCCTATTCTAGACGCAAAATCTTCTCATGCAGAAAAAATCAAATTGATGGCCACAGAAATAGTATTAAAGTAGCGACAGAAGATGCGTCTTAAACGACTTATACGTTGACTAAACGCTTCAATTCGCTGAACCTTATTTATGTTCAACCGCAAAGTCTCAGATATTTTTCTCCGGTTTCCAGCTTTAACCAACGGTATTTGTTCTATTAGAGCCTAGACCACTCTGTGTATGCATTTTGAGGAACTGTGTAAGGCAAAAGCGAATAATCGGGCAGAAAGCTAACAAGGCAGACACCTATAACTTCGATTTTTTACCGAAAATTTTATAAAGCTTGAGTGTTTGAGAAACCCAAATCGGTCAAATTTCTTCTAAATTCTAAAGCACGTAGTAAGGAGGCGAGTTCTACGAGTGCACTAATGGTCTTTAGATTATTTTTTTCGTACAATGTAGGACTTTTTTGAACGGTTATTCAAGGAAGCCTTCTTATCAATTTCACCCATTAACATTAATTAGTAGTATTTTAAAATCGTTATTTTGATTTCAGCTGAGCGAGGAACTTGGTTATGTGCTGTATTCGGCATTAGGCTCCTTCTACATACCATCGTGTATCATGGTATTTGTCTACATACGGATATACTATGCAGCGAAAGCAAGAGCGAGAAGAGGGATTCGCAAGCCTCCTCGAAAGCCAGCTTTAGACGCACAAACGAGCTTCACGAATTCACCAGGCGGTGGTACAGTCAAAAATGGTAGGTCCTTCCAACATTCATAATTAAAACTCTATTTCTGTTGACTAGTGATAACTAATAAAATTAGAAGCAGCAAAAAAGAAAACGCAATGATAGCTCCGGTTATAAATTCAATATTGCGGGAAAATTCGACAGATACATCTAATATTTTTCAACCAGTGTCCAACTTTCCGCAATATATTAACTCTTTGCTCACAATTCCGGCTTGCGTCGCCTGGGGACTCGGAAAACTAGTTTTGAAAGCATCTGTGGTTAGTTCATCGGGTGCAGGGATTTAAACGGATTAAATCCACGGTAATCGATAAAAGAACCTGGAAATTGTTTTGCCTCCTGTTTTCCTTTGGACAACGTCAAAAGTGTTTAATCCGAAACTATGAACGAATAAACACAGTTAGTGTTTAGGGGATGCTTTCAGGATTAGATTTTATAAATTCGAAACGCCTTTGCTTTGCCGCGAGTTAGAGTCAGCTCAAAGTGTTGCATGAGCAACGTATAAAAACTCAGCTAAAGACCAGCTTTTTTGGGCGATCAGCAAGTCAGGCGACCAAGGCATTTTTAAGGGCCAGAAATAACATATAAATACAACAGCAATCGGGAAAATGTATGTCCATAAAACGTAAAAGATCACTTTGTGCATTGGAGCAGGATATTTTCATAAAATTTCACTTTGGAGCGAAGGGTCCTTGGAATGGCAAAATTTGCGAGACAAAAGAAGCGCTTAATATTTATTCTCCACATCAACTGTACTGGAAATGGGTTTCGTGCAGTTTCAGAGTTTATCGAGGCATTCTGACTAGCATTTCTATATGAAATACGATATACACTCTCCCCTGACTTTCTCCAACAGATATTTTAAAATGCTCAGTAGAGATTGATCTTAAGGCAAGTTGAAGCCGAGTTTCCCGGCAAGCACTAATTGATTGTACCCGATTTCCGGAAGACCCTTGTTATACTCCTGCTCTAGACAAGATTTTAATTTTATCCAGCAAAATGTAATAGGGTTGCAGCTTGGCCAGACCATGATTCAAATGTCCTAGGCAATCCGTTCTATTAGGGCAATGCTTATTGATTTTATCCTTGCAATCCTCAAACTGGCTTGCTGCTGAGATTTCATCTATTTTGTGACAGTAAATCCTGAGCGCTCCTTGAATCAGTTGCAATAATAGTCCCAATGTTATTCAAAGTCCCTAAAAATACATAGACATTCCAGTGCTCTCGGGTGAAATCTTATTGATGTAAACGATTTTCAATAAGACCAAGTTATACGGCAAGTATTTTAAACTCGGAAATTAAGGTCAAAAGTCCCAATATTGTGGTATTTTATTAATTCGCTTTAGAAATTAAATATTAGCGTGTAATAAAATTATTAGTCTTAAATTAAAGTCGTATTCGGAGTTTAGATAAACTACATGCAGAAATCTCACTGATCTTGATCACATCAATTTATCTCAAATGGTTTAAGCTAAACACATGATTATAGATGTCGATTACTCAGAAATTTGACTTAGAAAATACGACACGATTTAAACATCCTGAACATGTTCATTACATTTATTTGCCCATCTTTTAAAATAAATTATGTCTAAGTACAGAAGGATCACCATCGGGAAAATACTTCCCGATAACTCGCGAATGTTCAGACGTTGTTAAAAACTTAAATTTTTGGCGTTGTGAATTAATTAATCGAGCCTTAGAAAAGCTTAACTTAACGGCAAATTATTCCTATCGTTTGCTTAAACTGATTGCTAATCTAGTAAAATTAACTATACTCCATATTCTCCATATTCTTCTTTCTTGTTTGTCATTTGAGTTTGTATTTGCTATCCATTTTTGTTGCTAATATTTATCATTGCTTGTATTTTTCATTGCTAAAACCTGGATTGCACGTGTTTTGTACAGGCATTTACTTGTATTTTCTCCCTTGTTCTTGTCGCGCGTGTTTAAGTGTATTCTCTTGAGTTTATCCCCCGGTTCGACTAAAATATTTATTTTTAGGGCACAATCCAGTCGAAGCAAGCGCATCTGTGGATCGGAATAGCAACAATTCGCCGCGGGATGGCGAAAGACAAATCGCTACCATAGAGGCGCCTCCTCCAGCTTCAACTCCCATCGCAATTCCCACAGTGACTTGTGATCTGGCTAGCGATATTTCTACTAGTGATAATGCTAATGATCAGTTGGAGAGCCAAGAGCAAAAAGATACGTTAAAGGTACGAAATACAGATTAAAATTAAATTTAAGATTCTCGCTGGTATCACTAGCTATAATGATGAGCTGGAAAACCAGACACATTTAAAGCCCGCAACATACGGTCCCACGCTGTCGGACGATTTTTCTGGATGTGGTGAACACATTTTTTGGTTGTACAAATTGCAAATTATGTTTTCATCTTCATCCTTACTGTTTCAAAAATCAGGCTCTTACTGCACACTTATTAAATATGTAATGCCACGGCGGTCCGCAAAATCGTACTGCATCGGTGAATCGTGAGTATCGTACCGACGTGAGCTTTTGGTCCGAAAGAACCCACTTGACATATAATGATGCCGTAGTTTCAACTCGTAGACTTTCATAAAGGATGAATCTACATATGTGTTCTTTTAACTCACTACTAATGTCGATCTTAAGTAATTTTCTTCATTCTATTAAAACTCTAACAAAACTTACACTTTATTCGAAACAATTATCTCGTAGATTTTAATACGGTTGAGACTGTCGGAAATTTGAAATTTCGGTCAATTTTTTCAGCCAGTTCTAAAGGGAAATTAATTTATAGTGTAATGAAATTAATGTACAGAGCCCAAACTCTTTAATGGCTGAAAGAACAGTGAGTGGAGTAAGTAATGAATTTTGCGAAAAAAGTTGGATTAGGTTCAAAAGTGTTTCGGTACGCTTTTCAATTGCTGCGAATGGACTGGCTTAATTATCCCGTAATTGGATATTAAAAACGGGAAAATGAAGGAAATTTTAATTTTGCTCTAAGTGCATTTAATTTATATGTTGAATATTTAGGTAGATAACATAGTGAAATATCAGCCGGTATTAATTCGCCAGATGTTTAGTTCGCTAAATAATTATGCTTTTAAATTAATCGAACCAAATTTTAATGATTGCGAAACACTGAATTCAACAAATACGCTCCTAAATAATAATTTTTTATTTAAACATAAGGCAGGATTAGCATGAGCAATATCCGTGATGGATTAGTTTTCAAATTTAATACTTTACATACATTTTAAAAATTCAGTAGTTAATTTAGACCTGTTTAAAAATTCGGACTCAGCAACTTAACACACACAACGCAAACTGGTTAATTAAAAATTATAAATTCCTTCGTTAAGTTTGTAATAGTCAATTACCGCTTAATTGCCGTACTTGCTTCGGCTATCTTGGTAGCAGCAATTGACCGGCGCAATTTTCAACTTAATCCAACTTTTTCCAGAAAGCTCATTAGTCTCTTCTCATAGTGTCCTAAACCGTTAACCCGTCGACGTTTTTTGACTTTATGATTGCCTCGAACAATCTATTCTGTTAGCTGAAGATACTTACTTTGTTGTTGTTTCCACATTATTAAACTTCGATGTAAATTTTAATGCGCGAGGATCTTACGCGAGACAAAGTTTTTGGACCAAAAAAGGCCGGTAACGTAGGACCAGATGAACTTCGAAGTTTCGCCGACTTCCATTCGGGTTTTAGTTGAAGTTGAGTAGAAATTGAATAAAAATTCATTAAATGTCCCGCAGTGAAATTTTCTATTTGCAGTAAAAAAATCGGCATTTTCATAAGAAATCCCAATGTGCGAATAATCGAGCCCCCAGCCCGATTAGAATATATCAGCAGCATTTGCAGCTCGACTATGTAAATATGGTCGAAATGAAACTTTCCTGAAACTCATACCGAAGGTAGCATTTGAGCTGTCGCTCGTAGACCCGAAAAAGATTTATGGAACGTGACTCATCAATCATTATTGCATCCCCAGGTTCTGGCCTTATAATAAAATTAGGCGAGGATAACTAGAAAAGTTTCGATGTCGTTTGGCAAATGAGAGCTTGCCACGAGAATTTGTTTGGGACTATTATAATTATATTTGTTTTGCTCAGCTGAAAATAGCAGATAATAAAGCTGCTAGCACAAATCACTGGAAGTTTTCGATGGATCTGAATATGTTCAAGTTGATAACTATTATTTGGAAAACGCCTTATTCGACTTTAAGGCCAAAATGTAGTGGAGAACCAGGATATATCCTACAATTTGCATGCGACACTGCGCTAATCGTCCATGACAAAAACATACACATGAACGCAAACATACTTCAAGCACTGAACCACAAACACTTGAGAAAAATCAACGCATCGAAGAAAACTGACTGCGATACAGTTGAAGAGAGAAACAGAGGAGCAGAGACAGTGAAATGCAGCGAAATAAAATAACCTGCAGTTGCAGAGGAAATGGAAAAACGATACCCGAACTGGAAAATTATAGAACATTTTTGCTTGAGAACAAGACAATCCGGTTTCATTATTCAGTTTTCAACTACAATTGCAATTAAGAAAATGAACATTACAACACTGTAGAAAAAGGAAATTTGAAGCAAAATGCCCAAACTCTATCGGTTTTGTTCTCAACCCTCTCGAACTTTTCTACGGTAGAAAATTTCCGTGTTTAGCTTGTTTAGATGGTTAATTTCCACTCGCTCTAAACCTCTGAAGCACCCCAAAGTCGAAACGAAACCAATGGGCTCTGAAACACAAATAACGTCCAGTTTTTAATACTTTTGTCTCAAGCTGAGCTGCTAAAGGCAAACCCAATGACAATGATATCCTTCTACTGGCACCTGGAAAAGAATTATTGAGGCCTTATGGAGACAGAGTGAGCCAGGCGTTTATTAAATCCGCCATAAATATTCACAATTGAAACACGATCAGTCCCAAATGGCGCAATCATCAGTCACATGCGATTGAGAGTGACGATATATCAAAAGCTGGAGCTGCTGGAGATTAGGCCAAAATGATTCGGAATGAATCGATGGGCTATAGGGGAGTCATTTGCATTCATTCATAAAACCTTTAGATCCTTAATTGAACGACATTGTGGGTGGTTGAGAGTTATGAACATCGAGAGAAGCTTAAAATCAGACTTCCATGCAAATTTTGAAATATACATTGTATTTAAGCCATACAAAACCGGTCTGCTCCTGACATTCGAATTTTGAAGACATCGTTCCGAAACCCCTTTTCTTTCATAACGCCTGGAGAATTATAGGGGCATTTTAATGGGGTATTTCGAGTGACGCTGCTGGCACATCGATTTCGTATTCATGGCAAAACGCTTCGGAAGCACATTTTTCGGCACCAAATTACTTTCGCTGGTTCATAAAAAATCTCTTACTCGATCCACAATACCTTCCAATTTAAATTATTGTTTCAACATTGTGCAAAATTGGTAACGAGCTGCCGTTTCGTTCTCGCGCCAACGCTCGATGCGCATTCAAAGCCTCTCATCGAACGGCATTCCCGAACGGAAACTACATATTTATTACATAGTTTCTGGAAGGAAAGAATTTGCGCTCGTTGGAGTTCAGTAATTATTCACCAGCACGATTGCAAAAGGAATCCGTAATTATTTGAAGCAGCAGCAGTAAGTGGCAGCAGGAAGCATTGCATTACAACTACCAGCCACTAGCATAATGGTAGATTTTTACTGCCTTAATAATTGCTTATCAACAACATTAAGCATTTAAAAAAAATCTTTCAATTCCCTATTTCAACAGACAAATTTTCAAAACAGTGTTGAGCCGCAACACTTAAATGTTTTGTTTCTGGTTCCTTTGGTGAGAGGCTCAAGTTATTCAGACTATTCAGAGGACACTTTTGGGATAACTTTCGCATTTTATTGTATCCTGTTTTTCTCTGTGCTTTTTAAATTGGTAAATATTGCAAAAATATGTCTTCTAATTTCCATAAATCATCAGTTGCCTTACTGTTCTAGATTTTCGCTAAAGATATTGAAATTATGACCCGGTTATAAGTCAGCTAATGTTCATCATTTCGGAGGGATAAAATCCTTGAACATTGTGCCCCATTATAACCATGCTAAATTTAAAGGCCAAAGTTTGGAAATATTTTCAGGAGTACCCACTCAACAAAATATCTATGACAAAAATCAATCGGCTCTCTCATTGTACACAAGTCGGCCTGGTAGACTTTGAGGTATTAAGTAATTAAATGTTATGGCTCCTTAAGGATCAAAGCCCTGAATTTTTGCCACGGGAAAATAGTTCCCGGTATGCTCTATCAAAGAGCTTTTCTCCTTTTTCGGGCTATTTCTCGCTGTTCCAGTTATGAATTTTTAAATTCATTGGGGACCCTTTAAGGAGCGAAGTCTTGCTACATACATTTTCAACGGCTGCCTGTAGGCTTGAGAAGGGGGTTAAAACGCAAATAAATGAGGAATTTCTGAGAGTGATATATTGAGAATTGCTACATGCTTTATGTGGATTTTTTTAAATTGTTGACTTGGGGGAGCATCAATACCAGATTATGCTTTTTGGCCGCCGCCAAACCAGCTTAAAATTTGTTATATTAACTTCATTCCTGTAATCAAACTTACGGGCTCAAAAGCTTCCAATCTAATAAGCATTCCTGACAAATACCCCCCGGATCTTTTTAATTATGCAAATTTCATAAACCCTATGCTTAGCAATTCTTCGGATCTCTAAGAGTCGGAAACTAACCCTCATTTATTTATATAAATGACAATTCTACACTCCGCGAGCATGTTTGGCGAATTAAAAGGTATTTTCTATTCACCCCCGTTTCACAAATGGCAGAAAGTTTAACGGAATAGAAGGTAATTGGAAACTTTGCGGCAAGCAAAAAAATGCTTTGTTCTAAAAACACCTCCAGACCCACACTATTCATAAGAAAAAAACATACTTAGACAACCGAAAATAGCTAAAATAAACTGCATACGAAATTCGCGAATGTCATATCTTTTCGGGACTTTCCGAAACCTACTTATGAATTTAAATTGGATTTCCCAGGCAATGGAAAGTAAATAAAGCAGGATCTCATCTAAGTTTAAAAGCTTCCGGCGCTGTAGAAAAGTTCTATTGAATTTTAATTTGCACCTGAACTACCTAAGTGCAGCTTTCCTAAATAAAGTTTTTTAATCTTTTCAGAAGCTTGCCACATTGGAGTTTTTTAAGTGACCTTCAAACGATGATTTATTTGACGATTTATGATTGATATTGTGTACTTTGAGGTTTCACCAGATTGTTTTATGGAAATTGATCACTGGATGCTTGAGATTTCTAATTGCTCATCGATTCTGCCTTGTGAAAATTTTACTGACACTTCATTGTTTATTCAAGGCACGCAGTGGCCAAAATACTATTTTATTAGAAAAAATGGATTGATAAAGAAATTACATAAGAAAGCACAAAAATCTCGAAAAGGTTCATTTTTCAATTACACCATAATTTCGCCAAAACCCTAATAAGCCTTATAGGACAGGATCTGGGTGCCCACTGAGTATCCAACCCTCTTCCCACACCTAACGAATAAGGTCAAAGAAATTTGTCTGAAGCGGTCGCTTAACTACCAGAATTCCATTAATATCATGTCCCTGCCAACATTTGAGCAGGGATTGATGTAAGGCTTAGCCTATCCGTTTCGGTTAATGTATTGGTCCAGAGACTAGAATTTTATCGTTGTATCTAATAAACTAAATATAAAAATGTTTTTTTAGTTTAAGGCCTTTGAAACATCATATGCTTGCAACAGATTCGCATGCAGAGGCTGGGAATAAGTAAATCTAATAAAACCTTTCAGAATCATAATATGAGCAGACCTTTAACCAACAGCACAATTTACGATGTGGCTTCCAGCCAGCCCAAAGGCTTACGCTTACCTGAGCTTGCGGATAATATAAACAATCGATGTCGAATGTTTACGATCAACAACTTACTTTTCTAATGAAACTAATCTGGAAACCAAAACACGTTTGTTTATTCTGCTCAGCAACCCCTGATCTAGTGAAAAGCACGTTCGCAATATAACAGTAAATATTCGGTTATTAAATTCTCTTCCTTTACCCAAATAATATAAATAAACAGCGGCTTGCTGTTTTAGGTCAAAACTAGCGTTCCTGGCAAGGACGCAAAGTAAACCTGCTAATCTGCTTATTTAGAAAAGGGTGAAAGCACTGCTGTGCTCTGACAAAGATAACGCCAATGTTGCTGATATATTCAATAGAATTGCAAAATGAACCTATATAAAAATCTTGCTCGAAATCCCCATTACTACTTTACAAGCACGTGCACAGTTTTTCCTATTCACTTGTGTAAGGACAATGGAATAAGATCACAATATGTTTGCGCAAATGTTGAATTTTGACGTTGTTCTCTTCAGTGGGTGCTCCCAATGTGATTCTTTGATAATTATTTTGTGCCAAATATTGATTAATTTCCTAGCTCAAAGCGCCAACGTCGGCTACTTAGATAGTTAAATTTCTTTTAGCTGCACGACTAGTCTACACAAATTCCCAAGCAATATTTGCTTCACTTCAATGACAAAGTGATGGAAACTGGAACATGAAACCCATCTCCAACAAATTTCAATGCAGCAATGAGACAATGCAATGTTTAACTATTGGCTTCGGCATTTCGGCTTGAATTAGCGACTATATGCAAGTGCGTATCAACGAGAAAATATAAAGTTTCCAGCCTAAATCACGAGCGGATTACAATTTCACTGTATGGCAACCTGCCTCAATATTGGGCACTTGTAAATATACAAGCCGCATTCAATCCGACTGCCAGTTCCAAGTTTCAAATTGTTCCGTGATTAGTATTGTTCTCGATAGAAGTAAGCTCTTTAGCTTGATTCGCATTTCTCCTACTTTATGTGCCAATTTTGAGTCAAGTAACCGAACGCAGAAGAGACTGCAAAGAACTATGCAGGGTTAATATGTTTTATATTATTTATGTAGGAAACAATGTTCTTCTAATGGTTTGCAGTGAATCTTTTGATGCACACTGGAATTAAGTGAGCGCAGACAACAAATTTATCAATTATACGGCTAGAATTTACTGTTTCCTCAATAAGTTTCAAGCTGTTTTCTTGCGTGTAAATTTTTATTTTGCATGAATATACGATAGATACAAATTATTGGTTTATTTTCCAATTCAACTGAAATTAGTACACTTTCCACCTGAAATTGCCCGATTTTGGTTTTTTCGTGTTTTAGTTAAAACTTTATTGATTCAAATTATTCAATCAATCATAAATTTGTCATCCAAAAAGATTATTAGCATTGCGCAGTTTTGAACCGTTTCTCTATTTGTTCCGTTTGCAGAAATCTCGCAGGCTTTCGTAAGACCGCAATTTGTAGTTACTTTTTGTGCATCTGTAGATGACGTTCATCTGTAATGCGTACCAAATACTGAAACTAAGTAGTTTTTTTACAAGACTTTCAAGCTTGGCAAATCGTAAATAGCTTCCAAGGAAAGTATTGGTTTATAAATAAGAATGACAAACAGTTTTGCGTTGGTATACTCGTAGAATAGATTTAATCGAAAACAAGCTAAATTTGCATGTCATTAGTATTTTCATCAACCGCTTTAGCTGTTAAACCATTGTTGCTTGTGATTACCTCAATTGTCTTAATTTAATTTAAGAATTTTCTTGAGTTCAAAGCAACAGTAAACGGGCTGTAAAGCACTCAACGCTGATAAGCCAATGATAGATCCATTTTGTTGTAGAAATTTTGTGAAAAATACATAGGTTATCATGAAGACCAATATTTTTATTTTGCTCTGTTATATAGTATTTTACATTTTTTGTAACTGAAAAGCATATTTTTGTTTGATTTTATTTCAACTAAAATGTTTAGGCAGCAAGTCAATTAATATTAGAGCTACAATAAATCGAGCCAACCGAGTCTTGAGAAAAGGTATTCACCATTAAAGTTTCTGTTGAAACATTATGGAAAATTGGGTGTCGATCATTTTTCTAGTACATTTGGAGTCGTGAACACCTTAAATCAGGTTTGCTTTCCATTATGTTTCTAAACTTAACCGATCCTCCTGCATCGGACGCCGCTATTTGCTGGATTTTTGCAATCTTTTATACTAACTAATAGTCTACTTTCTTATTAGAGTGCGTCAGAAAGTTAAAAGGAAATTTCCAGCTGATTTTGGGCAAATAGATTCAGAAAAATGATGCTGCGAAAGGTGATTTGCAATGTTTGCCAAGTATTTTCTTATCTTTACTTTAATTAAATATTTTTCATTTTAAGTGTGTCGAGAAATCTCACTACTGATTTATTGTTTTTATAATACTTATTGAAATCGTTGAATGGGTGCGTATTTGCACAACCCTTTAAACTTTTATACGAAAAAAATATTTTCGGGGGATTGCATTTAACACACTATAAGATCAACATCGGTTATTAATGAAAACTGTAAAATCAAAAAAGTATCGAAAACGCAACCAGTAATCTGTTTGGCAGCAGGATCAATTTTCCAAAAAATCTCTTGAGGAAGAAGCGTTTATGTCTGCTAGAAACGGAATAGAAAAATATTTCAATTAAAATTAAAAATCATGAAATTGACAAAATTATATACGCGTATGTATGCAAATGTATGTATTGCATTCAGCAACCTTTTTTCCCATAATGTAAGGCGGGCATTTTTCAAAGTTTTCCAAATCAATTTCGTTCACTTGTGGTTCTAAAAACAGTGTGAAGATCATGATTCATAATAACCAAAGCACCAGCTTTAGCTTGAAAAAAAATTATCCAATACACTACACTAATCTGTAACATTTTCTGGATGCAAAGACTGCTCATGATTTTTATGTGGATTGTTTTCACACCAGAAACGATAATTTCGTTGATTCACAAAAAAACATCAAACCAAAACTGTGTTTCGTCCGAAAATACGATTTTTGTTCCAATTTCAGGATCAATTTCAAGCTTCTCTAAAACCGAATTTGCAAACAAGCGACGCTTTTTATGGTCCAGTGGCGTCATTTATTGACTGAACACAATCTTATAAGGATGTAAGCCTAAGTCGTTTCGCACAATACTCGAAGATTTTAGAAGCTGTAACTCTTGTGAACGTTGTGGAATTGGCACATTTGCAACTGGAGCTACACTGGCCGGTGTAACCATGCTCACATTTATCATCTATTAATAGCATGCATGGAAAGATCATTATTTTGTCCATAAGTCGCGCCTAAGTGAAAAAACGATTAATTGATAAAAGTTTTGGATAATTTCTAAGTGCTTTACATAGTGAACATAAAATTCATCTGATCATTTCTATTGGAAAACCATTTACACAGGTTCAAGATCTATCATAAAATTCAAAAATATTCGAGGACCAAGACCTACTATAATATTCAAAATGTAGATGTATGTAGACTTGATAGAATTAAATGAGCTTAGAGATGAAAGTCTAAAGGACTCAAATCTGGTTAGTTGTAGGACCACTAAATATTTCAACTTCCCTTTCAACGTTCGGTATTAATATGAGATGCTACATTTCTTCATTGTTCTCAGGTGTTTATCCAGCCAAGAAGTAACACGCTTTCAGCGTGCCAGTTTCGGGGTTCGACCTTATCGGTGAATGGTGAATTGCAACAGCAAGCGGCAGCTTTAGCCAGATCCAGACAACCATCGATGGGAATCGACACCGACATGGTGAGCGAGTTCGATCCGAGTAGTTCGGACAGTGGCGTAGTGGCACATTGTACGACAGTGAAACCGCTCAAACTCCGGTTGTGTAAACCGATATTCGGGCGTGCCAAACACTCGAAAAACCGCCGGACTGACGACAAAAAAACAGCGAAAGGCGGAGAGAGCAACGGTGCGGAGACCAAACCGGTTGTGGAACATGTAGTGCCTCGAGTGCAAAAACCAAGGGACCCCGAAAGGGAAAAAAGACGAATAGCTAGGAAAAAAGAAAAGAGGGCCACATTAATTTTAGGACTTATTATGGGTTCTTTTATAGCGTGTTGGCTGCCGTTTTTCTTTATGTACATATTAAGACTGGTCTGTAAAATTCCACCCATAGCCTTTTCCACAGCCTTCTGGTTAGGGTAAGTTCATTCTTCACTACTCACTCACGTTATTCCACTTAAACAACCCTAAATTTGATTGCAATTTCAAGAAGCATCCATTTTCGAACTGCTATAAGTTGAAACAAAAGAATTTGAACTGAAATTTTGTCAGTCTATATTTTTCCAAAACATTCAACGTCTTCCACATTTGGTTTGATCGGAACTAAATCCGGTAAGTGAGCGATTCTTTCTTATTTGCAGATATATGAATTCGGCACTTAATCCCGCCATCTACACGATCTTCAACAAGGACTTCCGAAGAGCATTTAGACGGATTTTGTTCAAGTGATGTTTAGCTTACGTGTGCTGCTATGAGTGCGTGAGTCGACGGGTTCGAACTGCGCAGTACCGCAGCGCACCGAGCGCCCTGTATAGACACTAATATTAGTTGTTTCTAAAAAATATATTTTTGTTATCGATTGTTGCCCTCAATTAGACTGTAAACGCTGTTAAGTCGAATAAAGCACGCTTAAATCCAAAACCTAACCCAAAAGATTTCCAAATGTACTCAGTTTAAGGTCAAATTCTTCAGTTCCATTGCGTGATGAAGCAAAAGTTTTCAAACTCTGAAAGTTTTCAAAAAATCAAAGGCGTTAGCTTGTATATCAATATGTTCATTTGCTGTTTTAATCTAACCACTAAATATTTTTCAAATTGCCCGCGAACTCTTCAAACTGACGTCCTCTTTTTCACTTCCAAATGACGACAGAAAGCTAAATTTAAAGTATCAAAATGAATTGAAACTAAGCTAATGGTGTCCGTGACTGAAACATTAGATCTTGATCTCTGAGCCTAAGAACTTGAAAATCATATAAAACTGTTCGAAATACATGAACTGCGGATTGTTTAATAAACTCGAAAAACGTGTTATGGAAAATACTTTCCAAATTATTCGGGAATTCAAGGAAACAATAATATTCAGATTTAGCCCATCAGGGCAATTTGAAATGTTGCGCAGCGTAAATAAAATCTACCAAAAACATTTACTTTAATTATTTGCAGCCAGCCCTTCGTTAATATTGTTTTACAATTTGTATCTTCATTACCTCGCGAAAATGCCATGAAAATTCCCATTACCGTTGCAATGACGGCCCACTCATGACCGGTGCAAACTTGATTTAAAGAACAAAATATCCAAAATCAATAGCAAATATTCGGTAGAACGTTTGCGGGAAACCCAAAAGACAATTGCAAAAACTTCATTTTAAAGCCATATGGTCGAAAAGCCATTTTAATGTATTGGCACTTACCAGTTCTCATAGCAGCTATAAAACAAATATAAAGTGCTTCAATGCGTATAAAAATTCAATTCAAAATCAAAGCTTTTGCAGTGTAAATGCAATAAAAGTCCCGTTTTATTTAGCCGTATTACTTTCCAACTACCCTAAAGCTAAGAGGAAATCTCAGTGGTGCTTTATCCAATAGAATTCAGTTCCGATACCTCAAAACTGAGTGCGGGTTTAATACAATTTTGATATGAGCACCAAAATCAGCTCACTTCGAAAAGGCATATTAAGGGCGTGTCAATCAAGCGGGAATTCAGGCATAAAAATAATATATAGGGACTGTGAACAACGGTATTCACGCTTGAAATATCTCTGAAGGCTTTTAAGCTCGGGTATAGGAAATAGGCAGGAAACCTCAAATCCCTCAATGCATGTTGAAATTGTTTTTAAAAATCCCGAGTAATAAATCATAGGGGTTTTGTTCAATCTTTTAAATAATTCCATTAGCAGAAGCTCTCCAGGTGAAAACGTTGGAGAATCAGTGGCGAAATATTTACGTGCAAGCTGCAAAGAGCGAAGGTGAATTAATACAATGGGGCTTGTATGTAGGCAATAAAAACTTTTATCACTTCCTTAATGTTTTCCGCTACTTTCGCTTCTAAGCCGTAGCAATTCGTTTTAAGTAAATTAAAGAAACAAAGTCTGAGTGAAAGTTTTGACTTGATGCCGTGGAAATGTACCCAAACAAGGATAAACCTTCGAAGAATAATTCTTTATTTAAGCCCTCTAAAAGCAAATCCGCTTGAATTTTTTACTGTGACACAGCCCATTTTAAACCGGAATGAAACTGGCTGTCACAAGATACCGGGGTGATATTTCCCCATTTTTTTTTGTTTTCCGACATTCTCCACAACAACCCTTCGTTAAGGGTAGAGCGAAATTGATAGAGAGCATTTACAGTCCATTAGAGGCGCAACTTAACTATTATATTGTTCTGTCGACAATCCTCATCTCATGTTATATTTAATTCATCTTGCAGGGTAGTAGACATCAATCGACATTCGTCCATGTGTCGCCCAAAACCTATATTTGTATCTCGACGGATTATGGCAAATTAACTGTAAGGGTTGTAAGGTTATCCGCGTATTCCGAGTTGGTCAAAATATCGGCTTGTTCATCGGCTTTCCGAGCTAATAAACGAAGGACCAAATTTATCAAGAGCGATGGGGAAACGGTAGAAATTGTCTTCCGTTTGCCTTTCTGGGGCAAGGAAGGCAATTTCTACATGGCCTTCCATACTGAACGGTGCACAGGCAAACGAAACGCCCAGAAGTTATTCCAATTGCCACGGATACTTTCCAACGGATATTTTTACCAACTTAGTCTTTGTATTTCGATTAACTTGTCTTTGCTGGTTCAAAATGAGTTGAGTGAGGAAAAAACGCCCCTATTCTGTACCTAATTGTATTCAGCAGTTAATCAAACAGCATTACCTTTCGCAGCCATTGCATGAAACTCAAAATGTATTCTTCGTGTTTCGAAGAACCAGTAGCTTGCGCAACTTCACCAATTTTTATTTTTTTGGTCTTAGCCGATCTACTACCCGAGAAAACCATTGTTAATAACTCCCTGTCATTAAATTGTCTTCTTTTCTGCAATAGGGAATCGCTAGCTGATGCTTACCAAAAAGTTTTATAGTTAGGAAAATAGCAGATTTTATTCGATTTTATCGATAACGTAACTAGAGTAGTTTAAAGGGTTTTTAAATCGGAACCCCAGGTTCCGAAGATATCGTCTAAAGTTAGTGAGAAATCATGGGATTAGTTAATACCGTAGCGGATGTTGATTCAACACCTGCACGTGGAAATTAAATAATTTCGTATATTTTCACATCAAGCCAACAAGTACCTAATTCATGTACAAACTTGTAACCAGAAATCAAACACCATTTGGGCCGAACAGTGGGAGAGCAAGCAAGTGTTTGATATTTGTTTTGGGCACTATATCAATTTCAAATCATCAATACGACATATCATTGAAGTCAGAACATATATTTTCACGTAGGCCTGTAATGTTGCAGAATGTAGCTTTTTATAAAATTCAAACATTTTATATGAAATTGTATAATATTTTATCAAAGGGTTGTTTTTTCCGCCTCCAAAAAGACTATAATTTACGCGTGTAAATCATACCCTTGTAAATTATGAACATTATTTTCGAAAGTTTATGTGCCACTAAGTTGGTTGGATGTAATTAGGTGGACAGGGTGCTGTACATTGTAAGTTGTGTTTTGACTTAGCAAAACATCTCACACATGAATCTTTCAAAAAAATAGCGTCTATAATAAATTTAAATTAGATTTATATTACATAGATAGAGCAGCCTCATTAGCGATTCCCTAATATTGTTTATTGTCTAAACCAATATGGAGCAATGACTACCACTGTGATAACATAACGCTTTTATTCTGAAATTTACGGTATAAGCAGTTTTACCTAAACAATAAAGGTTTATGCATTAAGAAATAACAGAAAATAATTGATGTTTTAGATTTAAAAAACCCGACAGATTATTTTCATTTATTTCAATTTCATCTAAAAATAGACCTGCAAATAAAATACGACACTCTAACGGCGCCAAGTTTGTTTGAAATAAATCGAATAAAGATCAGGTATTTCGATTTAAAGCGCGATTATTAAAATTTATATACAACAAGTCTTTATTATTATCGTGAATTTTATTTGCTGCATTTGAATTATATACCGATTGCCCTGTCGGGTACCTCTATTGTAAATAGGTAGCTAGATTTAACTGATATTACATATACGCCATAGTGTAAATGTTTAAAGTCGAATAGTTTTAAATTTTAACTAGTGTTATATATTCTTTTCCGTTCTGAAAGTATAGCCGGAGACTTGAGTGAAATAGGAATATGTTCCCTAAACCTTCACATACGAGACAGGGCTGATTTTTGAAGTTCTACTTATCTGTTAGAAACATGTAAAAGTTGGAACATTTCAGAAACATTTTTAACTTCAACTGTCGCCTGCGGAGACATTTTAGCACGGTGAAATTCAAGCGTGAAAATCTACAAGTGGATGTTTTATACGCAAGAAATTTACATGAACAACAAATGCTTCTAGAAGTGTATTCAGGTGTGTACTTGCTCAATTAATTTGAACTTTGTTTTATTWAATCCATTCAATTGAGGAAAGCTCTAATAAAGTACCCTTGACATAAAAGCATTTATTTATTAAACCATCRCTTCGAAAGTCAACCCTTGACCGTAAACAGGAGAATCAAATAAAATGCCTTTCCAAGCAAAATAAATCGGACAGCTRAAATACTCAGCAGTGCGGGTATCGGTAAAAATATCAATACATCACACCTTTGGAGGCCAATTTGACTCTACAGTCCCGAAAAAGCTGTTCAGTTGRATTTAATTCTCTCCTTTGTTGTCAACATTTACTCCAGGTAGAACTGAAGTGAACAGCACCATTTTTATGTTAGAGAGTAATTTAAAATTTAAAAAGTATACAGCTGATGCCTTTTATCAGGTCTCTGAAGGAAGTCTTCCACGAGAGGGGGGCGCACGAGTCGCCTTAGACTTTTTGACTATTTCTTGTGCAACGAAACTATTGGTGCTAAATGACTGCTAGAGGACCGGAAACACGATCGATTCCTTAATAATCTTGTTTCCGGTTATAGGCTTTCGTGTTAACGGAATAACCAGAATGCTTGAGCCCGCATTCTCGTCTGTTCCAGGCCCCGCTCTCTAACATTGTTATATCTATAGACTTATTGTTACCAAAAAAAATACTAACAATTATGATACCTTATCTATAACACTGTCCTATATTTATGTGTGTACATTTTTCGTAATTAAATTTAAATATTATTTAGGATAAGACTACCAATATGAATAAATCGATAATATAAAAGGAGTTTGGAGTTTTATTTTCTGGTAAGCACTTTGAGAGGTGGAAGAGAGTAACCAGCATACGTTCAAATAGCCACTGGAAAGGCGGCGCTATCTGTTAAATCCCTGCAATTTTCAACTATTTGCACTAAACAGTCTACTTTTTCATCAGAGTGCGTCAGAAATCTAGAAGCAAATATTGCCAGATGATTTTTGGGCAAATAGATTCAGAAAAAGGATTTTGCAAAAGGTGATTTGCAATATTTGTCCAGTATTTTCTTATCTTTTTTTTAATTAAATATTTTTCATACTTAGTGAGTCGAGCCAAATCCCAATACTGGTTCGTCATTTTTATTATCGTTGCTTAAAATCGGGGAATTGAGCGTCATTTTCATATAATTTTGCGGGACAATGACAAATGCACTATAAGATTACGGTGGGTTATGCATCAAAACTTAGAATTAATATAATATATAACTTATAATTAATACAATATTAAATACTTTGTGTCTTTATGTTGAATGCCGCAAAAATTATGTTGCACTCAGCTCTACCCTTAAAATTTGCGAAATACACATGCAGGCTCATTTAGGTATCTGGAAACAGAGCGAATACAGAAACAAACGCAATCCGACTTTTTTTTCCAAAGATTGAATTTGGAAAAACCAGTTTAAATATTCTTCTATATGTACTCCTAAGAATTTGGTATTATTTTTAAACGTTTATTTTCACTTTCCAAAATATCCGCACGTTGTCTATTCCATTCAATTTCGTTTAATACAGAAAAGCAATAGTCTTTCTCGAATTCATGCACAATTTACTTTTTTTAAACCAGCTTGCGGTTTTTTGCTATAACCCTGCAGTATTCCCTTAGTTTCATTAAAATAGCTGGAGAACGAAGCTTTTAATTTTGAAGAGACTCATTTACGTTCCGAGAACTTTGCAACATTTTGCTGCAAACAATTTTTGTCACAGTAATTTGAAATTTAAACACAAAACAGCCTGAATTGAAAAACATGATCAATCTTAAGTTTTCAACGGACACTGAAATTTATTTGCTCAAAACACTACCTATAGCGAGAGCAAAAATTTGCAGCCTAGTTTGAATCTCTAAAACATGACCGAAATAAGGTTTTCAATCAAATCAGTTGAATCTACTAATTCGTGCTTTCCTTTAAACAAACATTTTCCAAAGCTCTGTTAGCTTGGTTTTAATTACTAATCAAGTTTTTGATTTACTCGTGTATTTTTAGTTGTAATTTCTTGCCTATCTCTGAACAGTTACTTTAAGCATTGTAATCTTGCCTTCAAACCTTGATTCGTCTTCTCAAAATTTCCAAAAAATCCTGTCTGTTTCGCAAATTAGAATATTATGCTCCCAACGAAAACGTCCTCGTTGACTAGTCCATTTAATTCCAATCTACTTTAAATATTTAAGCCACTTCTCCAGTTAATGTTATGTGATATAATACATTTGGGAGCATCAAAGCATAAGTGAATAGAACGGGAAAGCGAAGCGAGGCGCAAAGACAGATCGACAGTAAATCATGCCGACTGGATGTTGAATGTTTCGTTCAAACCGAGTACAACTGAAATATGTAAATTCCTGACAATCTCCACATATAAGGCTAGTGAAGAAAAGTTTCATTGCATTTCGTCGGCGAAAATATGCCTAAGTTAA
Organism: Dendroctonus ponderosae; assembly: GCF_020466585.1. NCBI lineage: Eukaryota > Metazoa > Arthropoda > Insecta > Coleoptera > Curculionidae > Dendroctonus > Dendroctonus ponderosae. The sequence goes on from NW_026018715.1 coordinate 8,730,095, forward strand.
GAACCCCAATAATTCCCTGGGAGAAATCTCCTTAAATCCAGTTATCATAGATTAATGCAAATGGCTGCGAAATATTCTAGTTTATGCCGCAGCCGGGCTCTTTCATTTCCATAAAACAGGCGTCACATATTGACAAACACAGGCGCATAAGTTTCATATTTATTTGCATTTATTAAAACAGTTCAGTAAATTAAATGGAAACACGAGTCTCATTTTAAGTTTTTGCTATTTTTCCCGTATTATTTTGACCCTCACTGTGTTACATAGATATGCGCAAATGTACCAGTTTTGTTTAAACTGATCGCATTTCACACGTTTGGTTAATTATTGCAACTGCGGAATTGCTATAATCAATACCAAATAGGCATCAGGTTACATATTTATCAGTGAAATTCAAGTCCGGCAGATAGAATCGTGCAGTTTAAATAAACTGCTCAACTCAACAAAATAAAGGTTGTAAATTTGCCCTAACTTGGGACCTGAATAACGTCTGATTGCTGCGAGAGATTTGGTTGCTGTTCTAAACCTTTGCTAGTACAGTTGTTTGTCTCTCACGAAAACTTGAGGTAGAGTTTCTACAGGGTACAAAATGAAACCATCCAAGATTTTTCAAAGTTTGGCAT